>NC_045791.1:86168698-86510347 GCF_009873245.2 Balaenoptera musculus | reverse complement strand
CTTATGACTGGTGTGAGGTGATACCTCATTGCAGTTTTGATTTGCATTTATCTAATAATTAACAATGTTGAACATCTTTTCATGGGCCTCTTGGCCATCTGTATGTCTTCTTTGGAGAAATGTATATTTAGGTCTTCTGCCCATTTTTTGATTGGGTTGTTTGTTTTTATGATATTAAGCTGCATGAGCTGTTTGTAAATTTTGGAGATTAATCGCTTGTCGTTCACATCATTTGCAAATATTTTCTCCCAATCTGTGGGTTGTCTTTTCATTTTGTTTATGGTTTCCTTTGCTGTGCAACAGCTTTTGAGTTTAATTAGGTTGCATTTGTTTATTTTTGTTTTTATTTCCATTACTCTGGGAGATGGGTCGAAAAAAGATATTGCTGCGATTTATGTCAGAGAGTGTTTTTCCTATGTTTTCCTCTAAGAATTTTATAGTGTCTGGTCTCACATTTAGGTCTTTAATACATTTTGAGTTTATTTTTTTGTATGGTGTTATGTAGTTTTCCAATTTCATTCTTTTACATGTAGCTGTCCAGTTTTCCCAGCACCACTTACTGAAGAGGCTGTCTTTTCTCCATTGTATATTCTTGCCTCCTTTATCAAAGATAAGGTGACCATATGTGCGTGGGTTTATCTCTGGACTTTCTATCCTGTACCATTGATCTCTATTTCTGTTTTTGTGCCAGTACCATACTGTTTTGATTATTATAGCTTTGTAGTATAGTGTGAAGTCAGGGAGCCTGATTCCTCCAGCTCTGTTTTTTTTTTCTTAAGATTGCTTTGACTATTCAGGGTCTTTTGTGTCTCCATACAAATTTTAAGATCTTTTTGTTCTAGTTCTGTGAAAAATGCCATTGGTAATTTGATAGAGATTGCATTGAATCTGTAGATTGCCTTGGGTAGTATAGTCATTTTGACAGTATTGATTCTTCTAATCCAAAAACAGAGTGTATCTTTCCATCTGTATGTGTCGTCTTTGATTTCTTTCATCAGCATCTTATAGTTTTTGGAGTACAGGTCTTTTGCTTCCTTAGGTAGGTTTATTCCTAGGTATTTTATTCTTTTTGGTGTGATGGTAAATGGGATTTTTTTTTCTTTTTTTTTTTAAGGAATTATTATTTATTTATTTATTTATGTCTGCGTTGGGTCTTCGTTTCTGTGCGAGGGCCCTCTCTAGTTGTGGCAAGTGGGGGCCACTCTTCATCGCGGTGCGCGAGCCTCTCACCATCGCAGCCTCTCTTGCTGCGGAGCCCAAGCTCCAGACGTGCAGGCTCAGCAATTGTGGCTCACGGGCCCAGCCACTCCGCGGCATGCGGGATCCTCCCAGACCAGGGCTCGAACCCGCGTCCCCTGCATTGGCAGGCGGACTCCCAACCACTGCGCCACCAGGGAAGCCCCGGGATTGTTTATTGAATTTCTCTTTCTGATAGTTCATTGTTAGTGTATAGAAATGGAACAGATTTCTATATATTAATTTTGTATCCTGCAACTTTACTGAGTTCATTGATGAGCTCTGGTAGTTTTCTGGTATCATTTGCATTTGTCTCTAGGTATTTTTAAATTTCCTCTTTGATTTCTTCAGTGATCCATTGGTTGTTTAGTAGCATGGTATTTAGCCTCCACATGTTTGTGGTTTTTTTTACAGTTTTTTTCTTGTAGTTTATTTCTAATCTCATAGTGTTGTGGTCGGAAAAGATGCTTGATATGATTTCAATTTTCTTAAATTTACTGATGCTCACTTTGTGGCCCAGCATGTGGTCAATCCTGGAGAATGTTCCTTGTGCACTTGAAAGGAATATGTATTCTGCTGCTTTTGGATGGAATGCTCTATAAATATCCATTAAGTCCATCTGGTCTAATGTGTCATTTAAGGCCTATGTTTCCTTATTGATTTTCTGTCCGGATGATTTGTCCATTGAAGAAAATGGGGTGTTAAAGTTCCCCACTGTTATAGTGTTACTGTCGATTTCTCACTTTAAGGCTGTAAGTATTTACCTTATACATTGAGGTGGTCCTATGTTGGGTGCATAAATATTTACAATTGTTATGTCTTCTTCTTGGATTGATCCCTTGATCATTATGAACTGTCCTTCTTTGTCTCTTATAACAGACTTTATTTTAAAGTCTATTTTGTCTGATATGAGTATTGCTGCTCCAGCTTTCTTTTGATTTCCATTTGCATGGAATACCTTCATCTATCCCCTCACTTTCAGTCGGTATGTGTCCCTAGGTCTGAAGTGGGTCTCTTGTAGACAGCATATATACAGGTCTTGTTTTTGTATCCATTCAGCTAGTCTATGTCTTTTCGTTGGAGCATTTAATCCATTTACATTTAAGGTAATTATCGATATGTATGTTCCTACTTCCATTTTCTTAATTGCTTTGGGTTTGTTTTTGTAGGTCTTTTTTCCTCCCTTCCTCTTTTGTTCTCTTCTCTTGTGGTTTGATGACCACCTTTAGTGTTGTGTTTGGGTTGCTTTTTCTTTTTTGTGTGGGTATCTATTGTAGTTTTTGGGTTTGCTGTTCCCATGAGATTTTGATATAGCAGTCTATATATGTACAAGGTTGTTTTAAGTTGCTGGTCTCTTTCCCACCTAGAGGAGTTCCTGTAACATTTGTTGCAAAGCTCGTCTGGTGGTGCTGAATTCTCTTAGCTTTTGTTTGTCTGTAAAGCTTTTGATTTTTCTGTCAAATCTGAATGAGAGCCTTGCTGGGTAGAGTATTCTTGGTTGTAGGTTCCTCCCATTCATCACTTTAAATATATCATGCCACTCCCTTCATGCAGGCAGAGTTTCTGCTGAGAAATCGGCTGATAACATGGGAATTCCTTTGTATGTTGTCATTTTTCCCTTGTTGCTTTTTTTTTTTTTTTTAATTTTATTTATTTTTTTATACAGTAGGTTCTTATTAGTCATCATTTTTATACACATCAGTGTATACATGTTAATCCCAATCGCCCAATTCACCACACCACCACCACCCCCCACCGCTTTCCCCCCTTGGTGTCCATACATTTGTTCTCTACATCTGTGTCTCAATTTCTGCCCTGCAAGCTGGTTCATCTGTACCATTTTTCTAGGTTCCACATATATGCATTAATATACGATATTTGTTTTTCTCTTTCTGACTTACTTCACTCTGTATGACAGTCTCTAGATCCATCCACATCTCAACAAATGACCCAATTTTTTACTTACTTTTTATGGCTGAGTAATATTCCATTGTATATATGTACTACAACTTCTTTTTCTTTTTTCTTTTTCTTTTTAACATCTTTATTGGAGTATAATTGCTTTACAATCGTGTGTTAGTTTCTGCTTCATAACAAAGTGAATCAGTTATACATATACATATATCCCCATATCTCTTCCCTCTTACGTCTCCCTCCCTCCCACCCTCCCTATCCCACCCCTCTAGGTGGTCACAAAGCACCGAGCTGATCTCCCTGTGCTATGCAGCTGCTTCCCACTAGCTATCTATTTTACATTTGGTAGTGTATATATGTCCATGCCACTCTCTCACTTTGTCCCAGCTTACCCTTCCCCCTCCCCATATCCTGAAGTCCATTCTCTAGTAGGTCTATGTCTTTATTCCCGTCTTGCCCCTAGGTTCTTCATGACCTTTTTTTTTTTTTTTTAGATTCCATATATATGTGTTAGCATACAGAATTTGTTTTTCTCTTTCTGACTTACTTCACTCTGTATGACAGACTCTAGGTCCATCCACCTCACTACAAATAACTCAGTTTCGTTTATTTTTATGGCTGAGTAATATTCCATTGTATATATGTGCCACATCTTCTTTATCCATTCATCTGTCGACAGACACTTAGGTTGCTTCCATGTCCTGGCTATTGTAAATAGAGCTGCAATGAACATTGTGGTACATGACTTTTTTTGAATTATGATTTTCTCAGGGTATATGCCCAGTAGTGGGATTGCTGTGTCGTATGGTAGTTCTATTTTTAGTTTTTTAAGGAACCTCCATAGTGTTCTCCATAGTGCCTGTATCAGTTTACATTCCCACCAACAGTGCAAGAGGGTTCCCTTTTCTCCACACCCTCTCCAGCATTTGTTGTTTGTAGATTTTCTGATGATGCCCATTCTAATGGGTGTGAGGTGATACCTCATTGTAGTTTTGATTTGCATTGCTCTAATAATTAGTGATGTTGAGCAGCTTTTCATGTACTTTTCATGTACTTCTTGTCCATCTGTATGTCTTCTTTGGAGAAATGTCTATTTAGGTCTTCTGCCCATTTTTGGATTGGGTTGTTTGTTTTTTTAAAATTGAGCTGCATGGCCTGTTTATATATTTTGGAGATTAATGCTTTGTCCATTGATTCGTTTGCAAATATTTTAATATTTTAATATTTTTTTCTTGTCTTTAATTTTGTCAATTTGATTACTCTGTGTCTTGGCATGTTCCTCCTTGGCTCAACCTACTTGGCACTCTGTGCTTCCTGGACTTGGGTGACTCTTTCCTTTCCCATGTTTGGCAAGTTTTCAGCTATTATCTCTTCAAATATTTTCTCAGGTCCTTTCTCTCTCTCTTCTCCTTCTGGGGCCTCTGTAATGTGAATGTTGGTGCGTTTAATGTTGTCCCAGTGGTCTCTTAGACTGTCTTCATTTATTTTCATTCTTTTTTCTTTATTCTGTTCTGCAGCAGCAATTTCCACCATTCTGTTTTCCAGGTCACTTATCCATTCTTCTGCTTCAGTTATTCTGCTATTGATACCTTCTAGTGTATTTTTCATGTAAGTTATTGTATTGTTCATCTCTGTTTGTTTGTTCTTTAGTTCTTCTAGGTCTTTGTTAAACATTTCTTGCATCTTCTTGATTCTTTCCTCCATTCTTTTTCTGAGATCCTGGATTATCTTCACTATCATTATTCTGAATTTTTTTCCAGAAGGTTTCCTATCTCCACTTCACTTAGTTGTTTTTCTGGGGTTTTATGTTGTTCCTTCATCTGGGACATAATCCTCTGCCATTTCATCTTGTCTAACTTTCTGTGATTGTGGTTTTCATTCCACAGGCTGTAGGATTGTAGTTCTTCTTGCATCTGCTGTCTTCCCTCTCTTGGATGAGACTATCTAAGAGGCTTGTGCAAGCTTCCTGATGGGAGGGACTAGTAGTAGGTAGAACTAGGTCTTGTCCCTCTGGTGGGAAGGGCCATGCTCAGTAAAACTTTAATCCATTTGTCTTATCTGCTGATGGATGGGGCTGTGTTTTCTCCCTGTTGGTTTTTTGGCCTGAGCCTACAGCACTGGAACCTACAGGCTGTTTGGTGGGGCTAATGGTGGCCGCTGGAAGGGCTTACACTAATTAGTACTTCCCAGAACTGCTGCTGCCAGTGTCTTTGTCCCCACAGTGAGCCACAGCCACCTCCCACCTCTGCAGGGGGCCCTCTCATACTAGCAGGTAGGTCTGGCCCAGTCTCTTATGGGGTCACTGCTTTTTTCCCCTGGGTCCTGGTACACACAAGACTTTGTGTGTGGCCTCCAAGAGTGGAGTTTCTGTTTCTCCCAGACCTGTGGAAGTCCTGCAATCAAATTCCACTGGCCTTCAAAGCCAGATTCTCTGTGGTCTCCTTGTCCCATTGCTGGACCCCCAGGTTCAGAAGCCTAATGTGGGGTTCAGAACTTTCACTCCAGTGGGGAAGCTTCTGTGGTATAATTGTTTTCCAGTTTGTGGGTCGCCCACCTGGCGGGTATGAGATTTGATTTTATTGCAATTGCATCCCTCCTACTCTCTCTTTGTGGCTTCTCCTTTGTCTTTGGATGTAAGGTATCTTTTTTGGTATGTTCCAGAGTTTTTTGTTAATGGTTGTTCAGCAGTTAGTTGTGATTCCAGTGTTCTTGTAAAAAGGGGTGAACACATATCCTTTTACTCTGCCATTTTGAGCTAATCCCCTATAGTTAGGTTTAAATCTATCACTTTGATTTTGTTATTTGTTTTTTTATTTCTCTCATATATTATTTGTTCTTTTTTCCTGCCTTTTTTCTTTCCCTTGAAATTAAATGTCCTTAGACTGGCCTTTGTTGTTTCATTCTATGCATGTGTAGATTGTTATTTGACAAAAGAATGAAATGTGCCCTATGGAATTTCTGGAGCCCTTTCTCTGAAAAGCTTCCTTTTTTCTATGACAGTCTCCTCTATAAGTTGTATCCATCTTTTTCTCCCCAAAGTTTAACATCTGTGTCTTAAAATCTTCTAGACTGACACACTCTACTTGGACCCCCCCCATCCTGTGCAAAAAGCTGGTAGATTTATCGGATCATCTCATTTGTTTTTCTTCTCTCAGGGATAAGTCATATGCTACCTGTTGTCCAAGTTCTGAAAACAGTTGTTTGATATAAGTCCCATAGGTGTACTTCTTTTTTAAATTGAAGTATAGTTGATGTGCAATATTATATTAGTTGCTGGTGTACGAGATAGTTATTCAATATTTTTATAGATTATACTCCATTCAAAATTATTTCAAGATAATGGCTATATTTCCCTGTACTGTACATTATATCATTGTTGCTTATTTATTCTATACATAGTAGTTTGTCTCTTAATCCCATACCCCTATCTCACCCCTACTTCCTTCCCTCTCCCCCCTGGTAACCACTAGTGGAATTGCTGGATCATATGGTAGTTGTATCTTTAGTTTTTTGAAGAAACACCATACCGTTTTCCATAGTGGCTGTACCAGTTTACAGTCCCACCAACAGTGTGCAAGTGTTCCATTTCCTCCACATCCTCACCAACATTTGTTATTTGTAGACTCTTTGACAATAGCCTTTCTGACAGGTGTGAAGGGATATCTCATTGTGGTTTTGATTTGCATTTCTCTGATGATTAGTGATGTTGAGCATTTTTTCATGTGCCGATTGGCCATCTGTATGTCTTCTTTGGAAAAATGTCTATTTAGGTCTTCTGCCCATTTTTGATTGGGTTGTTTATTTTTTTGCTGTTGCATTGTATGAGTGGTTTATAAATTTTGGATATTAACCCCTTATCAGTCATATCATTTGCAAATATTTTCTCCTATTCACTGGTAGGTTGTCTTTTCATTTTGTCAGTGTTTTCCTTTGCTGTGCAAAAGCTTTTAAGTTTAATTAGGTCCCATTTGTTTATTACTTCATGGACAGAAATGGAATTGCTTTTTCTACTTTCAAAACTGATTTCTTAATAACATATCCCATTTAGCTATTGCTTAATCTCTCCTCCACAACAAATTTGAAAGTGTCTGTATTTATCTCTGTTACATGTTGGGTTCCCTGAGAAGCACTGCAATGTCATAATGTTATTTTACTCTTCACCCTGCTATAGTATGGTATCCAACAAAAGCATTTTATTGAAACAGATCTTTAAAGGTCAAAGTGACCTTTTAATTAGGTCACTTAGCCAGATCCAATGCTGAACTTTTGATTCCAGTAATGTGGTGGGATAATTATCTTAGGAAAGCTTCTGGATACAAAGTATTAGAATGTAAAGTATCAAGAATATTTTTTTTTTGAATTTTAAATCACTTTATTTTCATTTGTTAAAGTATGCAAGACATTTTCATATAAAGTAAAAATATATTGCTTATGAAAAAGTGAACAATTTAATGAAAGGTGTCTTGACTACATCATGAATTGAAAAAATGCTACACAAATTTCTTTGTTGTAAATGATACAGTGTATATTATGACTACTCCTTTAACCAATTTTAATGGAAAAATTCATTGCTGCTATAAAACTATAGAAAAAGGGTTACCTCACTTTTGCTGGCTCTTAGAGAATCTAAAAGTTTATTTTAAAAACCATCTTTTCCCATTGAGAAATTACATTTGAGGAAATTGCTTTAAACTTTTTGCTAAGCTTAGTGAAATTAAATTCACAATTAAGTTGGTCTTTTGAATTAAGTTTGCTTATTATTCCTTCCTTCTTTCAACAAATAATTTCTGAATGTCTACTGTGTGTAAAGGTACTCTGTTAAGGGCTCTGAAGGAGGCAGAGGTGATTATGTCATAAGAATATTTTTTACAGTGGATGCCTAACCTGGCTCAAAAAATGGAAATCCTCAGAATTAAAAAGGAAGGAAAGAAAGGAGAAAGAGAAGTAGAAATTTTTGTTTAATAGTCTTGATAGAGACTGGAGGCAAAGCCTAGAATCTGGGAGATGTGAGGAGACATATTAAGAGACCCTGCATAAAGCCAAGAACCTTCAATGCTACTCACTTTGTGAGTGCATGAACTGGAACTCAGACCTGCTGAACAGCGGTGCAAAGAACTTGCCTTTCTTTGCCTTGGGCTCTGGCTGAAAAATGGAAAATAGAATTTCTGCATAGAATTTGTAATGACAAGTCAGGCCTTTTACATCTTTAAAGTCTGAAGTCATTCTACCTAAGAGTTTTATTTAAAAAGACAAGAATTGCAGGCTTCCCTGGTGGCGCAGTGGTTAAGAATCTGCCTGCCAATGCGGGGGACATGGGTTCGAGCCCTGGCCCAGGAAGATCCCACATGCCACAGAGTGGCTGAGCCCGTGTGCCACAGCTACTGAGCCTGCCCTTTAGAGCCTGCGAACCGCAACTACTGAGCCCACGTGCCACAACTACTGAAGCCCACGCTCCTGGAGCCCATGCTCCACAACAGGAGAGGCCACGACAATGAGAAGCCCATGCACCGCAACGAAGAGTAGCCCCTGCTCGCAGCAACTAGAGAAAGCCTGTGCACAGCAATGAAGACCCAACACAGCCAGAAATAAACAAACAAACAAATTAATTAATTAATTTTAAAAAAAGGACAAGAATCGCATTTTAAAATGGTTAGCTGGTGTTCCAGATGGCTGGCAGAAATAAATGTATATCCTTTCTAGGGGAATGAACTCTCAATAGAAACTTTCCAGGATTCCCCTGAATAAAATTCCAATAAATGTGAATTCCTAATTTAAAAAAAATATAAAAACAGACACAGCAACAAAGCAACAAAGCAAACAGACACAGCAACAAAGCAACATCAGGAGAGTCAGCAAAAACAAACTAACTCCCACCCCCCCACACACACACATCCTTACAAAAATAACTTCAGCTAGTGCAGTTATCATATACAGAATGCAAAATTAAGTAAGTTTATATGTTTAAGGAAAATAAATCAGAAAATTAGTAATATGTTTAAGAAGTAGGTAGATAAAACTCAAGAGAGAATTGGCGGTTAGAAAATAGATCTGAATGAAATTATACAAAATGAAATACAGAGAGAAAAAAGAATTGGAAGATATGAAGAGAAATGAATAAATATAAAGGTTAGAGGAGAAGATGTAGCATATGTCTTCAGAGAGGGAAACACCTAGGATAGCTGGCTTCTGCAACCACTTTTGCCCTGGAACTTTGGCAGAAATTTTCAAATTTGGTTCAGATGCTAATAGATGATAGGTATGGGGGATGCTGTTGGGTGTGTTTTGGGAGACCTGAAGCACATGGCCATTTTTCACTTCAGAACATTTTTGACCAATGTTTTCCTCATAACACTTGCTAAATACCTGGGCTGCAGAGAACAGAAGGCTTAAAAAAAACATCAATGACAAGAACCCCTTTAAAGCAGTGTGGCACTCTTCAGTATACTCTTAAGATTTTTTTTCTTAAGGTCTGAATGATCAGGGGAAATTCTGTAAAATACAACAAACACTTAGCTGAAAACCTTGAAGGGCCAGGAACAAATCAGATATAGAAAACCATAGTAGGGTGGTAACCCAAGCTTAACTGAGTGCACTCCCTGAGTAGATGAAAGGAGAGAAACCTGCAGTTTATCTGCGTAGCAGTAGGGAAAGAGAACCCTCTATGGAGAAAGATGACATCATTTGGAGCCTTTATGATTTAAAAAAAATACCATCTGGCATTCAATCAAAAATTACTAGGCATCCCAAAAGACAGGACCATATGACCAGCCTTCAAGAGAGAAAAACAGACAATAGTGACAAACCACCAAGTGATTCTGAATTGGATTTAACAGCCAAGATCTTTAAAATGACTGTGATTAATATGTTGAAAAAATAGAGAACAACTGGAAAAAAACAGATTATTTTACCAGATATTTGGAATCTATTTTTTAAAAATAGAGTCATATGAACATTCTCAAACTCAAAATATAACATGTGAAATTAATACTTCACCAGCTGATGAGTTTAACTACAAATTAGATGGAGCATAAGATATGGTTAATGAACTAAAAGACTTATTAATATAAAATACTCAAATAGAAGCACAGAGATAAAACAGAATTTAAAAAATACAGAAACATAATTAGAGAACTGTAAATCAGTGAAAAAAAATTAACCATATATGTTATTAGACTCTAGAAGAAAGGAGAGAGAATAGGACAGAAATAACATTTGAACAGATAATAATAGAGAGTATTTCCTAAACTAAAACAGGACATCCACCCATAGATTCAAGAAGTTCTGTGAACCTCAAAAATAACAAATACATAGAAATTACATCAAGACATATTATAGCAAGCCTGCTAAAAAGTGAAGACACAGAAAATATTAAAAGCAATCAGGGTAAAAAAGACACATTACCTTCAAATGAGGACAACCATAAGACTTAACTACTCAATAGAAACAATGGAAGCCAGATAAAAATGCAAATATTCTTAAAATGCTGAAAGAAAAAAAAAATGCTAGCATTCTATATCCACAAAAATATCCTTCAAAAATGATGATATACAAAGGTTTTAGATAAATAAAAATGGAAAGAATTTGTTGACAGCAAATCTACACTAATAATAATAGCAAAGGGAGAAGGAACATGATCCCAGATGGAAACAGAATTGTAGAAAGAAGCTAAGAACAATGGAAAAGATAAATATATGGGTAATTTAAATGTTGACAATGAAAATAATAACAGTAATATAATGTAGAGGTTTATATATGGAATTAAAATGCCTTACAACAATAACAAAGAAAGAGGAGAGTAAATGGAGTTAAAGTCTTCTAATGTCCCATTGTTTTCAGGGAAGTGGTAAAAGGAATAATTTGTTTTATACTCTAAAAGCCATAAGTTAAGGATGCATTTTAATCTCTCGGAAAACCACTAAAAGAAAAGAAAAGAATGTATAAGTTTAAGTTAACTGAGGGGAAAAATATGACAAAATATTTTATCAATCCTAATAAACAATAGTAATCAGTGAAACATAGAAACAAACATACATATGCAATAAATTTCCATATATTGATACAATATAGAAAATAAATCTAGTTGCTGGTTCTTTGCAAAGAAATTGATAAACCCCTAGCATTTTCCTCAAGAAGAATTGAAAGTTGCTTTGACATTTAAAAATTTGTTAATGTAATAACCACATAATTAGATTAAAGAAGAAAAGCCAAGTAATCATTTCAATAGGTTCACAAAAAGTGTATGATTAAGTTCAACATTAATATACTTAAAAGAATACTTTTGGCAAAGTAGGCATACATCCTGATAAAGAATATACCAAAAAAATCTACAATCATTCTTAACCCTTATTATTCTTACTTATGAAAAATTAAAAACATTTCCTTTATAATGAGGGACAAAACAATATGTCCTTTGGTCATTTCTATTCATTGTTGAACTGGTGAGCCTATCTAGCATGGTTGGAACCTTATAAATAATAATAAATAAAGGCTTTAGGACTGAATGAAAGAAACTAAACTGTCATGACTTTTAGATAATATGTTTGGTTAATAGAAAACTAAAAGAAACAACAAGTAATATTATTTGAATAAGAAAGTTTAGCAGAGTTGTGGGACATGTTCAGTATATATCAATTGTATTTTTCAATTCCTTTTACATGAAACAATATTATGGTACCTAGGAATACATCTAACAAAATATGTAAAGACTTTTAGAGAAGAAATTTACAAAGTTTTATTGAAAGAAATTAAAGACCTAAATAAATGAAGAGATACACCATATTCATGGATGGATGACCTTTAATCATGATATCAAAATTTTAAAAATGTCAAAAATCTTCCAATTGATTTACAAATTCAGTGTATTTTTAAACAAAATTCTACAGGTTTTTGATGGAAATTAAGCTGTTTTTAAAATTTATTCAGAAGATGGAGTACAGCCTTTAAAAACTGTGAATCACTAGGTTGTACATCTGAAACATATAATATTATAAATCAACTATACCTCAATAAAAAAAATATGCAGAGGAGTGAAAACCAAGAATAACAGCCAAGTCAGCCCTGAAGAACAAGGTGGAGAAACTTACACTATCAAATGTCAAGATTTATTTAAAAGATGCGGTAATTACGGCATTGGTTATTAGCACAGACACAAATGATAGAGTGTTAGAGATCCCTGAAACAGTCCCAGACATGTATGGAATGTGGTATATAACAGGCAGCATTGTAGATTGGTTGGGAGAGGATGAACTAACTGTTCAGTAAAAGGCATTAAGTCAATTGGTGATCCATTTAGAGAAAAAAAAAATGAGTTTGGATCCCTATCTCACATCTTGCACAAAGAAATCAATTTTTAACAAAGACCTAATTGCAAAAGGCAAAACAATAAAACTCTTATAAAAAAAAAGTGGAAGAATATCTTTATGACTTAAGGGTAGGGTTTCCTCATCAAGATTCAAAAGATTTCCTCATCAAGATACAAAGAAGTGCAAACTATATATAAAGGAAACATCTAAGTTAAGAATGTCTGTTGATCAAAAGACACAAAAAAAGTGCAAAGAGAAGCTCATACAGGGAGCAATACATAGAACCTACAAAGGATTTGTAACTTTCAAGAGTGTATAAAGAGAACTTAAAAAATCAATAAGAAAAAGACATCTCAATAGAAAAATCATCAAAACATGTATTCCCCAAAAGAAGGAAAATTGGCCAATAATAGGTATGAAAATGAGGTCAACTTAAACAATAAACAGAGCAATACAAATTTCAACCATGAGATATTTGTATGGTCTAAAATTGGCAAAAATAAGAATTCCGACAGTACCCTTGTTGGTATGAATCTGAAGCAGTGAGAACTAAAATCTGCTCTGTTGGAGTGTAAATTAGTTGTAACTATTTGGTAATACAATATATTATCTAGTGAAGTTGAGTATGTGTGTTCATGCATTTGTATAACCCAGCAATTCCATTTCTAGCAGTGTACTCTAGAGAATATCTTACACCCATGTGCCAGGAGACAAATATAATAATATCCATACTATCATTGTTCATAATGGTAAAACACTAGAAACAATCTAGATATTTATATATAGTAGAATGATTAATTGCATGCACATAATGTTGAGTAATAAAGCAGGAAAACACATCTAGCATTATTCTGTGTATTTACATTTTTAAAGCATATGGATTTAAATAGAAAATTATATAGGATTACATATACTTTTGTAGAAAAACTATAAAGAAAAAACAAGGAAATGATAAAATTAAAATTCAGGATAGCAGTTACTCCTGGAAGTGTGAGAGAAAAATATGACTGAGGAGGCACATTGTATTAGTTAAGGTATAGGTTTAGCTGCATTTGACAGAAATCCCAAATAGTGATGTAAGCAAGATGTAAGTTTATTTCTTTGTTTTGAAACAGATTGAAAATATTCTAGGCATGACAACCATGCTCTGCGTGGTTATCTAGGAACCAGGCTCCTGCTGCCTTTTTGTTTAATCTTTTGCACATTACCCTCACTCACAAGATTATGGTGGCTCACCATCACAGGTGGAAGAATGGAGAGCTAAGTGACCTTCTTAAGGTCAGTTTCTAAATGTTGCACACATGACTTCTCCTCATGATGTTCTGGCTAGAATTTAGTAATTGTTAGATGCAAGGAAGCTTGAGAAATGTGCCCAGCTGAAAATCAGGAGTTTTAGAACAGGGAGGAGGAGAGCACAGATATTGGGAGGAAAGTAGCAATCTCTGCCACAGGCTCATGGGGCCGGGATAGCAAGAGAAGTCATCAAAGGTATTGGTATTGTTCTGTTTCTTAAAGTAGGATGGTGAGTATAGGTGCTTTTTAAACATTATTTTATACCTTCCTTATAAATTATATACTCTTTTGTATATATGAAATGTTTCATTATTAAAGTTACATGTAATGGATACTTTTCAGGCTTTACTTTGCTTGAATCTTATGCAGCATATGGTATTGTTGATCACACCCTCTAGACATTTGAATTTTTATTGGCAAGAATCTCCAGGTTTTTCTCTTATTTCTCCATCCATTCCTTTTCAGCCTCCTGGGCTTCACTTTCTCTGCAGGGGAAAAAAGGCCTTTTCCTAGATGCCCCTCACTTGTCTCCATAATTATTTAGGATAGTTTCAAATTGGCTAATGGGTTTCCTGGATTTGGAAAAATTGCAAGAGAAAACTAATTATATGGTAAATATTCAGATTTTATCAACTTTTATTCATAATGTTCTAGCCATACATGAAAAAAGAGAGGTTAGCACATTTTCTTCTTTGTAATTTTATATAATTGTTCCTTATATCTTTTTGAACTACATCACAAAAGAACAAATAATTCTAGAGTGAGTCACAAGTACCAGTGCATCTTGTAAAGGTAAGAAACAGCAACTGTTCCCATAGATATATACATATAACATCATTAGAATAAATCTTGGAAATAACTCACATCTTTATAATCATGTACCACATGTCTTATAAAAATCATCAATTTACTTGACTACCCGGCATAATGACTGCATTTCCTAGCCTTCCTTGCAGCTGGGTATGACTAGCTGACATAAGTCTTGGCCAGTGGAATATAAAAAGAAGTCATTACATGATAAATTTTAGCATATATTAACAGGGACTATTTTTTCCCCAATGAAATAGTCCCAGGCACACATGTATTTGAAAAGTTCTATTCACTTAAATTTGTGAAAAGCAAATGAGATAAAATTCATTTGGTCAGCATTCAAGTTTCAACCATATGTTAGGGACTGTGTCAGGTTCCGGGAATACAGGATTGAACAAATTATAGTCCAACCTTCAAGGAGCTCACAGTCCAGAGGAAATCTAGTTAAATGCTATGGCAGACGTGGCTATGCCCAAGGTGCTGTGGAAACACAGAAAATGCCAGTTAGCCAGGAAACTCAAACTCAAGAAAGTTGACAAACTTAATGTAAGTTTATAAAATAATTTTTTTAAAAATAGCATCCAAAATTCTCAGTTATTATAAGCATTTTAAATATAATTTCCATTAAAAAAATAGAGTCCTAATGTTATTGTAGTAGGTGGAGGTAAGAGTGACAGAAGGAACGCAAGTGAACTCCATTAACTTTTTAAATATTTTCTCTATTTTATAGATTTTTTACATTGGTTGTATAGTAATCTTATAACCAGAAAAAAATAATTTAAAAATCCGACATTTAAACAGAATATGTATTTTTTAAATGTAGCAACATAATTTTTTGATTTAGCAACATGGTTTTCATGAGATTTCTGGATTGAAATCTTTATCTTAAACTCAAACTCATGTAACATATTGCATATTTTATACATACCTTTTTTAATATTTTAAATTCAATTTTACTTAATGTAAATATGTGATACATATGTCTTCATAGTACTTCACTGTTATTGCAGTGTAGATATTGTCTCGCATTATAATTTAAGGCAGACTCTAGTTTCACTCATTGGTTATAACAGATTAGAAGGAGGAAAATAGTACAGTTGACCCTGGAAAAAGGTGAGGGTTAGGGGCGTCAACCCCTATTCAGTAAAAAAATCTATGTATATCTGTACAGTCAGTTGGACTTCCTCCCTATCTGTGGTTCAGCATCCGAAGATTCGGCCGACCACAGATCATGTAATACTATAGTACCTATTTAGTGAAAGAAACCAGCTTATAAGTGGACCTGCACAGTTCAAACCTCTGTTTAAGGGTCAACTGTATGCACAGTTCTTAATCATAACATAGTACCTGCTCACTGTCATATTTTTCACTAATCTGGAGTGTAACCATTTTCTTGTGAACTAAAGTTGTTCAAACTCATTTTTCACTTTTGTGATTTCTTAAGATGGGAGCAAGACCCATTTTCACAGACTTTGCTCTTCACTTTGAAGAACTGAAAAGGGACTAGTCAAATCTCATCACACTCATGGCCTTCTATATCTTTGCTTCTATCACTTAGTCTAGGTCATTGTAAAGCACTCTCCCCAAGGTGATTTAGTAATCCAGGACTTCTTGCTGGTGTCATTCAGATACTGTACTATAACTGTTATATTCTCTCTGATTCGCTTTTCAACAAAAATGAAGTCTTTATTTTTTTTTCCTTGCAGACTTTGCCTTCAAGAGAAACAAGGTTTTTAAATACTACACAAATGCCTTGCCTGCAATCATCTTCAATTTGGAGTAGCTGTGAACACAATTCAAAGTCTCAAATATTAACAGAACATGTATCAGAGTTAGATTCTTCTTTCCATTCCGTTCTATCATTGCCATCAGGTAAGATTCCTTTTAAAAAATCTCTAAGTAACTGAATTTTTTATGGTGAAATCTAATCCTGTAAATACAAGGAATCTGATAAACTTTTATCAGTTGTCACTGGATATTAGAGCTAAACAGTTTTCATAGAGAAATTAATCTAGTCACATGCTGAATTAATGTTCTATCTTTAGGTTGATTTTTTAATTCCTTGGAAACCATTTTGACTTACTTTGGGAAATTCTTAGCTTTTGATCTCCTTTTGATGTTAAATGTTTAGCATTTTATTGATAACATGGCTATGCTGTTGAAATGTTTCTCAGCAAGTCAGGGTTCTTTTTCTAATGTGTTGTTTTGCATGGAGTTTTCCCTGCCATGTTGTATTCCTCCATCTATAATCAGCATTGAATTTTTCTGAGAGAAGAAAATTGTCCATCTTTAGACACAGTCAACTTTTGGACCTCAAAAATACCTGTAATATACAACCGAGCAGATGAGGCATTGCATCCCTATATCCCTAAGATGGCTTTAAGTTTCTTTCCAGTTCTTGTCTTGTGTTCGAATGTTTCCAATCTTACCTACATTGGAACTGAAGTAAATATTTAGGGTAAAAAAGGAAACATTCTTCACACTGGTTATCTCAGGCTCCTCTCTTTATGGGAAGATATCTCAAATGGGCTTTTGCTTCCTTTGCAGCTTTTGGTTCTAATCATCCAGGGACTGCTCCTCTTTGTAAAGCACTATTTCTTGTACCTATTCCTGCCCTGAATCTTAGTTTGGTTTTTACCAGCATTACAGTGGTTTCTTAGCTACACACCATACTTTGAAGTAAGTTCCTGGTAGGAACTATTTTACTCCATCCTTGAGGAAACCTTAATAATAGAAAGAAAAAATAATATATATAACAATAACACAGCTAACATTTGGTCTTAGCATACACTGGGTCCTATAAGCACATTACATTTTCTTGTTTGATGCTTGCAGCAACCCCATGAGGAAAGATATTGTTGTCCTCTTTATCTTACATATAAGAACATTGAGGCTTAGAGATGTTAAATTACTCATCCATAGTACACAACTAGTAAATGATGGAGACAGGATTTGATCTGAGGTGGTCATTCTCCAGAGCCACACTCCTAACCGTACTCTTTACTGCCTTTCTGTTTTCTTATTAGTAAATTTGTTTCTCTGATGACAAAACTCTAAGAGCTGGCATAAATAATCTTTCATCCTACTATGTCACATCTAATAAGTTAAGATTAGCTTCCTTACCTACTACTTAGGGTTATCCATTTCTTCTTGTGTTCATTTAATAAAAATCTGAATACCTGCTGTATACTAGGTACTAAGTAGGTGGTAGGAGTTTAAATACAAATAAATCCCTCAAGGTACTTGCATTCTAGTTTGACAACTGAAATATAAACTAATAAGTGTAATAAAGTGTTACGAAATTTTAATAAAAAGCCCACAGGTCACAGTGTGGGTTCTAAGGAAGGTATATGGGTAGAACAAGCGCCTTCCCTAGTTATGTCATGTTTTCCCACAACTCAAGAAGAACAGTGGTAGAATAGGCGATACTCCATATAAAAGTTAAGTGATATATCTTTGGAAAAACTTATGTTTTGATAATTGCAAATGTCAGAATCCTGAAATGTTTAAGTAGCATATTTAATTTGTATTCTTATTTTCATTTTGTCATATAGTTTTCTTATGGTCATAGTATAGTGATAGCATTGAAATCCATCTTACATCTGACCCTTGGGAGAGTCTCCAAGGTGATACTTATGAACCCATTTTTTGTGTGCATGTTTTTCCACACTTGAGTATGGATCGGCCATTAAAATACATCTTTTGATGGAGAGATACTTGTTTAAAATTGAGACCCTTCCTGGGTCTATCCTGATTTATGCATTCATAATTAGTTTTCTTAAAAATGAATATCTTCTTTCTGTAGCAAAACTTTGAATAAATCAACTGCTTTATAAAATATTTCTTTATGTTTCTTAGGAAAAAGTTTATGTGTCTCTGTTGAATGCTTTTTAAAAATGATTGTTTTTGCATTCTTGATTGAAGAAAATACCCTTTAATTAATAAATGTGAAGCACATCTATTTTATTTATTTAGCTCCTCTTTTGGTTGTGAGTATGGAATATAAACATAGTGAATTGAACGACTCTCCTAAGTCTCTGTTTAAAAGAAGAGAACTAGTTTGTCAATATGTTTTGATCTTTGTAAAAGTAGATTTCATTTTGTGATTCATAATACTAGTAAACTAAGGGAATGTGAAACAGCATTTTCATAAAAGGTTGCATCTGAATTATAGTGGTTTTCCCTCAAGTAATTAAAATTGTGTAATTATGTCTTTTGGAAACTTTATTTCAAATGCAGAGTTTGTAGGGGTGGGGTGGAATGGATTTAGAGTCAGGCAGGTTTGGCTGTATATTTTATTAAAGACCTTTTGGGAGCATTTGTTTCATCTGCAAATAGTATTTAATATTTATATTTGTTCATCTTAGGTACTATTTCAGTTTATGAAGTTGTTCATTGTTAGTGTTGTTTATTTTACATATAATCAGTAATTTCCAAAATACTGCTAACAACATGCTTGGAAAGAATAGTTTGCCACTTCTAATAGTTATGACTTTTCAAGCTTTAGCTTATTTTTCTAAGTCTTAATATTGGAGTCTGTAAAGAGTGATTTCACTAAAAATACTTTTTTTTGCTTTATTTTTCTAGATGTGCCTCTTCATTTTCACTTTGAAACATTGTTAAAAAAGACTGAAGTAAAAGGAGATCTTTCTGAAAATAAATTTGTAGGAGACTGTATCATATCTCCATCACCTGGTATGTCATTTACAAATCTTGGTACTTTATATACCTTTTACATCTTTCATATACTTATTACTTTTGCTAAGGAAGTAAAATTTAACAAAGGAATGAATGTAAATCCTTAATTTTTAATATTCACTTTTCACAAATCACACACACACATACAAATAGAAAATACACAGGAATAATCCTAACAGGATACTTATTGAATGAGAATTATGAAATATTATTGATAAATATAAAAGGAAATTTAAACATGGGGAAACAGCACTGCTGGATGGTAAGAATAATTAGGATATCAGTTCTGCCTTTTGGTTTATGTTTAATGCAACGTTCAATGTAACTTGAAGTTCTAAAAGAATTTGGTTAACATAAAATAATTGTAAAGCCCATTGGGAAGAATTAATGGGAAAATGTAAAAGGAATTGCTGGAAAAAATATTGAATCTAGCCCAACCACATATGGAAACATGACAAAAATCTATAATCATTAGCATAGATTCTATTTTGCTTACATTTAGGAAAGTAGATCCATGAAACAGACTACACAGCTTATTCTTTATTATATAAAGGAAGAACTGTAAATCAATAAGAAAGTGGAGAACTATTCAATGAACAGTAATGTTAGTCTTTTGGGGGGAAAGTTTGTTTATACACTCATTTCATATCATGTATCAGAATAAATTCTACTTGGTTCCAAGAATTTTAAATAAAACACTAAAATTACAAAATAAAACTTGAAAAATTATAATGAAACTCTGAATGGGGGGTGGAGACATTGTCTATGCTTGGAAGAAATCAGAAAAAGAAAGACGATACATCAGCATATTTTCACTATCTACAAAGCTAAAATCTCAACATCAAAACGTCACACAAGATAAATTATTTCCAGATGAAATCATCATCTCCCTCAAAAACTCAAGAATCAACTGAATGCCTGTTAGAATTAGAGTTCTGAAAGGTAGCAGATTTTTAAATAAACTTATAAAAATAAGTAGCCTTTATAAATACCAGTAATAACCTATTAGAATTTGTAAAAGAATAAATTATCCTAGACATATTGACAATGAAAATATAAAATATCTAGGATTAAACCTAACAAGGAATTACATGAAGAAAACTTCAAAAGTTTACAGAGGAACATGAGTATATGCTTATATGGAGACAAATACCCTGTTCCCATCAGAATATGGTAACTTAAGATGTCATTTTTTCCAAATTAACTTATAATGTAATTCTTTTTTCTAAATTTTATTTATTTATTTTTATATAGCAGGTTCTTATTAGTTACCTATTTTATACATATTAGTGTATAAATGTCAATCCCAATCTCCCAATCATCACACCACCTGCCCCGCAACTTTCCCCCCTTGGTATCCATACATTTGTTCTCTACATCTGTGTCTCTATTTCTGCCTTGCAAACTGGTTCATCTGTACCATTTTTCTAGATTCCACATATATGCGTTAATATACGATATTTGTTTTTCTCTTTCTGACTTACTTCACTCCATATGACAGTCTCTAGGTCCATCCACGTCTCTACAAATGACCCAATTTCATTCCTTTTTATGGCTGAGTAATATTCCATTGTATATATGTACCACATCTTCTTTATCCATTCATCTGTCAATGGGCATTTAGGTTGCTTCCATGACCTGGCTATTGTAAATAGTGCTGCAATGAACACTGGGGTGCCTGTGTCTTTTTGAATTATGGTTTTCTCAGGGTATATGCCCAGTACTTAAAATGTAACTTTTTTTTAACATCTTTATTGGAGTATTATTGCTTTACATTATTGTATTAGTTGCTGCTGTTTAACAAAGTGAATCAGCTATACGTATACATATATCTCCATATCTCCTCCCTCTTGCGTCTCCCTCCCACCCTCCCTATCCCACCCCTCCAGGTGGTCACAATGCACTGAGCCAATCTCCCTGTGCTATGTGGCTGCTTCCCACTAGCTATATGTTTTACATTTGGTAGTGTATATATATGTCAGTGCCACTCTCTCACTTCATCTCAGCTTACCCTTCCCCCACCCCGTGTCCTGAAGTCCATTCTCTACATCTGCGTCTTTATCCCTGTCCTGCCCCTAGGTTCTTCAGAACCATTTTTTTTTTAGATTCCATATATATGTGTTAGCATATGGTATTTGTTTTTCTCTTTCTGACTTACTTCTCTGTATGACAGTCTCTAGGTCCATCCACCTCACTACAAATAACTCAATTTCGTTTCTTTTTATGGGTGAGTGATATTCCATTGTATATATGTGCAACGTCTTCTTTATCCATTCATCTGTTGATAGACACTTAGGTTGCTTCCATGTCCTGGCTATTGTAAATAGTGCTGCAATGAACATTGTGGTACATGTCTCTTTTTGAGTTATGGTTTTCTCAGGGTATGTGCCCAGTAGTGGGATTGCTGGGTCATATGGTAGTTCTTTTTTTAGTTTTTTAAGGAACCTCCATACTGTTCTCCATAGTGGCTGTATCAATTTACATTCCCACCAACAGTGCAAGAGGGTTCCCTTTTCTCCACACCCTCTCCAGCATTTATTGTTTGTAGATTTTTTGATGATGGCCATTCTGACCCGTGTGAGGTGATACCTCATTGTAGTTTTGATTTGCATTTCTTTAATGATTAGTGATGTTGAGCATCCTTTCATGGGTTTGTTGGCAATCTGTATATCTTCTTTGGAGAACTTATAATGTAATTCTAATCAGAATCCCAGAATCATTCTTCTTTTGGAACAAAGTTATTCTAAAGTTTATCTCAGAATGAAAATGTTGAATAGCCAATAAAATTTTTAAAAGATCAATAAGGAGGTGTCAGATATCAAAATATAAAGGCATAATCATTAAAACATTGTGTTGCCCATGGAAGCCAAGGGAACTAAATTTAAAAAGCCTAGAGACAAACCCAAGGATTCATTATACGATAAGAGTGATATTTCCTGTTAGTGTGGAAAAGATAGCCTAGCCAATAAATAACAATCAACAGTTCTTATGAAGCATTCCTTATATGCCAGTACAGTACTAGTTGAAGGGCTTTGTATGTGTAAATTGTTTTAATCTGTACAACCCTGTAAGGTAGGTATTATAATTATTTTCTCCTTGACTAGCTTTTCCCAAATCACAGTTGAGTAGTAGTAGAGGCAGGATTCAAATCCAAGCAGTCTCTCTCAGAGTTAATGCTTTTAAACAACTAAGTTTGTCCTGTAATCAGTGGCATTAAGTAATAACTTTTTGGAAAAATAAAATGAGATCTGTACCTCATACAGCACATTAAAACAAATTTAAGATGGATGAACATAAATACATTCCAGATAGATTTAAGAGGTAAATGTTAAAAATGGTATCTTAAAAGAATTAGGAGAAAAACTAGGTGTAGTCAATGATAATAATGAAAATGCTAACAATTGCTAACATGTACTTGAGCACTTATGTGCCAGTCACTGTGCTAAATGTTTCTCCTTTTTCCAATTACATTAATATTAGACATTTTAATCATCAGTTCTGGCAAGACTGTGTAGTAAAAACAGGACCCTAAAATATTTCAGGTGCAATTAATTGATACAGGCCTTTTGGGAAGTACTGTGAAATGCATTACAAGGCCTTTAAACTACGTATTTTTTTATAAGCTCATTGAGGAAAAAAAAAAAACTTGTGTACTTGTTCACAATAAATGTTTGCTAAACTGTTAACTCTGTACTCTGATCCAACAGATCCATTTCCAAGAACCTAGTCTAATCCTAAATATGAAACCACCTTTATTCACAAATATATTTATCTTATCATTATTTGTGGTAATGAAAAATTAAAGACAACTTGAAGAGAACAGTAGGAATGTGGTTAACAGTCTATCACAGTGGAATATACAGCTTTTTAAAGGATCATAAAAGTTCATCTATGGATGGAAACATTTATCAAAGAATGTTAAGTGATATTAAAGGACAAATGTTTTACTTCTATGTATGGTACAATTATAACCATGTAAAAATGTTTATACTTGTATCAGCCAAATGCAATGTATGGGCCTCTTGGGGATCCTGATTTGAACAACTCGGCTGTACACATACACACATACACACACACACACACACACAATTTTTGAGACAGAGAAATTTGAACATGGACTGGCTGTGCATATTAATTATTGTGTTAGAGGTAATAATGCATGTGGTTACATAAATACACATTTTATCTGTTAGTTTATTAGAGATTCAAGCTGACACATAATGTAGATAAGATATGATGTCTGGGATGTGCTTTAAAATACTACAGCAAAAAAAAAAAAGCTTGTGGGAGAGAGAGAACACAAGATTGGTCACCAGCATTCGTGATGCTGAATGATAGGTACAGGGGAGTTCATTATCCCATTTTCCATTTGTGTTTCTTGAAATTTTTCCACAGTCAAAAGTTAGAGAAAGAAAAAATGAAAGCACTAAGGCAAGAAAAAATTGCCTATGCTTAGGAAAAAACACTAAAGAAATACAGGAAAATATAGGTTATGTTTAGGTACTTTTCATGATTTTATTCTACTTGGAAGTTATCCTGAGACTAAAATTTTTTTATTTAAAAAATGTGTGCATGAAGGTGATTATTTTAAGAATGTCCATAATACAAATAATATCATGATGATAACAAGTAGCTCCAACAGCTAGGGAATAGTTAAATGATACTCTCTCTAATCAGAGGAATGTTAGGTGACCATCTGAAAACATAACAATGATGAGTGAGTTACCAGATTTTAAAAAATAGTTACACATATATCCAAATAAAATAATTACATTTGAAATATTAATATGAAATATATGTATATGACTGAAAGGGAATATGCAAAAACAAAGGTAATTATATTTCTTCTAATGTTGCTCTATTATTTATCTGACTTTAAAAAATGGGGCAGTGTACGGGAGTTCCCTGGTGGGCTAGTGGTTATGATTCCAGTCTTTCACTGCCGTGGCCTGGGTTCAATCCCTGGTCAGGGAACTGAGATCCCACAAGCTGCACAACCAAAAAAAAAAAAAAAAAAAAGGGGCAGTATAAATGTTAGGCGCAAAATTATTAGTGATGTATCAATAATGTAGTGACATGTTAGTAATGGGAAATTAAAAGCTAGGAAATGGAAGACATTTGAATTGAATGCTACAGTAACATTAGGCACATCAATGAAGTATTTTTTTGTATACCAATCTCTCCTCCCCTATTTTCTTCATTCCCTACCACTCCCAATCCAAATAATTAAGTATTAATTAGGTTTCATCCTATATCCGTCTTAAACAGCTGGCCATTAATTTTTCTTTTCTACAGAATTAAGTAAAACTAGAGTCCAACATTTATTGAGCACCTACTCTGTGCCAGGTAGACGATTAAGTGCTGAAAAATTAAAGGCGAGTCACAGGAAATTAAAGAAATTATAATGTGATGGGGAAGCAGACACACAAATGACTATTAAATGATGTTATGGGTACAGACATGATAAAAATATTCTTTAAAAAGGGGGGAGGGGAGTGTATAACCCTGCCTAGCAGAAGGTAGAGGAAGAGAAGTTAAGGGTGATGGGAAAAGGGCAAAAAGAGGAACTGCAGAAAGATGGTGATGCCAAGTATAGCTTTAAATACTTAACTGGAATTTAGAGGAAGAGTCAAATTTTCCAAATCATTGTTTCTCAAGTTTTAATGTGCAAATTACTTTGGTGATATGGTTAGAATGCAGATTCTGATTCAGAAAGTTTGGAATGATGTCTGAGATTCGATATTTCTAATAAGATCCCTGGTGGTTCAAATACTGTTGGCCCATATTAAGTAACAAGCTTTTAAAATGGAAAAAAATCACATAACTTGTCATGGAGCCATGAAACAATGTGATGTGTTCAAGTATATACAAATAGCCTGGTATTCCTGTAGGGCAAATTGTGTGAAAGTAAATAGATGTTTTTGTGCGTTACCTCAGAGCTTGGATTTATCCTATACCGTCCATTAGAGTTAGTGATTATGACAGAACTGCTGACTTCAGGTAACAAGAAGGTAGGGAAAAGACAAACTGAAGAATTGATTATTTGCCAATTGTGAGGAAATACCAAAGCCAACTTAAGGGCCTATACTCATCAAAATATTCAAAGTCATGAAAGACAAGATAATGGAACTATTTCAGATACGAGAAAACTTTAAAGAGACCTGCCAACTGAATGGAGAGTGGTCAGGATTTTCTGTAAAGAACAGTATAGGACTAATTGGTGAAATTTGAATGAAGTCTATAGTTAGCTAATAGGTAATTATTAACTTCTTGGTTTTGATAGTTGTGTGGCTATGTAAGAGAATGCCCTTGTTTTTGAAAAATACATATGGACATATTTAGAGTAGAGAAGCCTCATGTCAGTATTTCATTGGCATTCAGAAAGATGAAGCCAATGTGGTAAAATGGTAACATTTGGGGGATCTGAGTGAAAAGTATATGGGACTTCTTTGTATTACTCCAAGTTTTCTGTAAGTCTGAAATTATGTCAGAATTAAGTTTTATGTTTTAGAGTGCACAGAGAGAGGAACAATAGCACCACAACCCACACAAGTCAGAACCCTAAGGCTCAGCCTTCTTCACCCACACTTCCTCGTATCTAAACCCCATTATCAGTGTGATCTTATGCTTCAAACCGGCTTCTCTGTATTTGTACCAATTTCAGTCTAACTTAATGATCCCTTATCTGTACTGCTGAAATAGCCTAATCAACTTTTATTTCCCTTCAATCCCTGCAGCAATTTATATTTTCAAAAAGTAAATCTAATTATGTCACACCTGCTCCCCATCCCCATCCTTTAAAATATTTGACAGAGGGAATATTCTTTAATAGAGTACCCCTAAAGCCCTACTTACATAGGCTGTTTCCTACCTATTCGTGGTTTCCACCGTGCTTCCTTACTCTATGCTACCTGGCTGCTGTCCACTTGCCACATTTTTCCCGTCCCCTGGTGCCTTGGGCCTTTCTACCACTCTCTCTTCCTTGCCCTTACTATCCATCTGCTGTTTCTGTTCCTATTTTGCAATCTAACACTTTATCTGGGAAGCCTTTCCAAGAGCTCTCTTACTAGTTATACTCAGTATCTCCTATCAGTAGTACTTCTGTTTTCTATCACACATCACTTGCAGTTTTTGAGAATGCCTATAAACTACATCAGGGGCATGGTCCATGCCTGTTCTCGCTCACCACTGTGTCCCCAAGGTATAACACAGTGCCTGGCATGTAACTGGCTCTCTATAAGGTTACCAAATGTATAAATGAAAGGTAAAGAAGGGAAGGCAGGAGACAGGAGAGATGCTGGGCCAAGATGTATCTTAAAATGGAATTTAGGAGAAGATTTGGGTAAGTGAGAACTGAAAGACTGGGAGGGTTATCATCAGGACAGGTGAAGAGAAGGTGAATTACACTCTGAATTGCCATGCATCAAGAGTCCACTACAACCTTACAAGACACCAAAGAGTAAAAGGGGGAAAAGTGTAAAGAAAACTTTTGAGTAAAATTAAATAAAAAGCATCACTTTAGTGAAGGTTAAGGTTTCTGATGTGCTTTTACAAGACAAGGGGGGTGGTGAGTTCCTTTTAGAAGAGATGGGTTGAAATTTGCCTGGAATTTGCTTTAAAATACTCTAGAAAATGAGTGGACACTATTGGAACACCAACACATGCCAGGTATATATACATTTTAAAACCTAACAATTCTAGCTACCCCTTTGTAGAAATGAGTTTAGAATTATGTCTGCCATCTTATTTTACTATTTAACATCTTTCTCTGCATTCTTTTTCTTGGGTGGCAAGAAATCTTGAGGGCTGCCTTAGAATTCTGTTTACCGTTTTTCATGAGGGCTTTAAAAACTTGCCATTGTTTTTTCCTGCATCTGCTTTTGCTTTCTGGCAATCTGATTCTCATTCCTTTGCAGTAATTTTTCCCTTCTCTGGTAACTTTTAGGATGTCTTCATACTTATGTGCTATATATATTTTTTTCATTTGCTTTGATGTTCAAGTGAGTTATTGAAATATTAGAGTTAATATCATTGTGTAAAAAATTTTGGCTATCATTCCTTCAAATATTACATCCCATTCATTCTATTCAATCCTTTGTTAACTTATTTTGGTTTGTCCTTTTTTTTCTTTTTTTCATATTTCCATCACTCTATTCCTTTGAGTTGTGGAATTACTCTTCCAACCCAATGATCTTGACTTTTAGATATGACCATTCTGTTATTCAGGGCAGTGAGCAATGATTTTGTTTCTCAATTTCAACAATTATACTTCCCATTTCTGAGGTGTTTTGGCCTTTTGCCTCTTTCTCTTGGCAATATTTGTTATTTTGAAGACCTGTAAATCTGTATTCTGTGAACCCACTAACTATTTCTTGAGATGGTTCTTCCATTTGTTGTTTATACCTTTTCTTTGTTTTACGCTACTGGTATTCAGATTTTTGGAGTCTTGTGTTCTCATCTTTAAAGTTGATATTCACCGTTACAACTTCTGCCACTGCTTTTTATGGGATCCTTCTCATGGAAAAGGAGGAAATTTGCACTCTATACTGTTTTCAGAGGCAGTTATGGATGGGCAGGACATGTTTCAAACAAAGTGGGGCACCCGGGCGTTGCCTTATCTACCCACCCATCCATTTCTCTACTGAAGCCTCAAGGACCCTGGTGGAGGCGTTGGCAGGCTGGCAAGTCTAGTCATTCTATTAGTTACTGCAGGTAATTCTTTCTTTCCTCCGGGTCTGGAGCTCCTTTGATTTTGATCACATTCTTGTGGCAGTACTTTCCCATGTGCTTTTGCAGTTTGCTTTTCAAATTTCGTAAGATATTAGGCTTTCAGAGATTGCTCACAAATTCCGCTCTACTTAAAATTTCCTTTTTTTGCATGCTAATGTGGATGTAAATGTGCCGATCTGTGCATCTATGCATAAAAATTTTGTCTATCATTTTTAGGGTGCTTTGCCATCTTGAAATCTGAGTCCCAGTCACTGTTGGTAGGCCATACTCTTTTTTCTCAGTGTTGGTGAGAATTTGGCACTTAGGCCTTCATATTTTTTCCCTATCCTTTCCACATCTCCAAACATTTCAAAAAAAGAAGCCAATTTAGTTATTAATCCAGTACTGGAAATATGGGGTTCAGACAGAACAACAGTCATGGTGAAACTAACATTTATTGCATACTTATGCCAGATATCCTTCTAATGACTATTACAGGAACTTATTTAATCCTCACAATCCCACAATAGCTGCTATTATCCCTATTTTACAGATAAGGCAACTGAGGCACAGAGATATTAAGTGACTTAAAGAAGTGAAAGAATGGTGCTAGGCACTGTCAGGAGATTGATGAAATCTGGTTATTGCTCTCAAGAGATCCCAGTCTGTTGTATTCTATAATCTTATTTAGTCCTGAGTTGTTCCCAGATTTAAGGTAAGCAGGAACTAACTTAAGGATTCAGATCATATTCAGCCAAGATTTACAGATCTGAACAAATCTTCTCTGTAAAATTCTGTAATTTAGAAGACTGTGAGAACAGATCACCTTTCCTCTTCATCCTCTTCAAATAATGGAGCAACTATAGGAAATTGGGCACTTCCTGAAGATGTTTTTAATGAATCTTACTTTGGTTATTTTCAGCTTAGTATTTCATCTTCGTATGTAAGTATTTACTTCATTATATATAATTTTGAACTGGTATATTAATATTCTGCAATGTTACAAAGTAAAAAGAGGTTAACATGCTCATTATATTTGTGTTAAGGAACTAAAACTTCACATTTTTCTTTCCTTTTCAGTACATAATACTTCTCTGAATCAATGGAGAAATGGATATTCTCCTATATGCAAGCCTCAAATGAGGTCAGAATCTTCTGCACAGCTGTTACAGGGAAGAAAGAAAAGACACTTGAGTGAAACAGCATTAGGTAGGTTAAAATGAGGACATGAGCACTAGTACTAAAAACTGAAAATAAAAAATTCTGATCTCCAAAGAACCTCTGCCTCATGGGAGTTATAATCTAGAACAGTCACTAATTACACAAAACATCCATGGTTCTATGAACATGAAACAGCATATTCATGTAGTCAATTCAGAATTATTTGTGGACTGGGAATCCATCCACTTTACGAGTTAAGGATTTCCTTCCTATGTTTCCTAACTAGAGTTATCTTCTACTAACTGTCCTCCTGGACAGTACTTTGTCTCCAACATTGTGTTCTGGACTCAAAATATGTCAGTACAACGTTGCCTTTTAGATATTTATTACCATTTCTGGTACCTATTGTGGAGATGTTGATTTCACTGAAGCTTCCTCAGAATTTTGATAAACTGGGTGAGATTCATCTAAGGTAACTCAACCGCCTGACTGAATTCCCCTTAGGAACGTACAGTTCCAAGATGAATAGAGATATCTCTGAAACTAGAACTCTGCTAGTAATACAAAGTGGGTTTGTTATGGGGATTTGGGACAAGATAGTTTCAACAGTTATTGCAAATAATGATAAAAAATAAAACTTAACTGGAAAGATGTATATTAAATAACAAATTATCTGTATACTCTATTGGTTCTTATTCATTGTTCCAGTGGATCTAACACTATATACATTAGTCAAGTATGTCTGAGGTATAGTATGTCAATACACCCAATAAATTAGAAACTATTTACATCCAAGATGTACTTAACTGTAATTATACATGGTGGCTTTAACATATTTATTAGTATGGCCTCTAGAAATCCCACCATAACAGACCAAAGTCACTACCTAATATCACACTACCTGATCAACTAGTGTGGAACAAAATTAAACTCCCACCCACATTCAGAGATATCATTATGCTTTTTTGGTGCCTTAACCTTAAGATAACGAACAGTCATCTAGCTTTTGAGGAACTTTCATACATCTTTGCCAAAATATAGGAAAACCTGTATCTCTTAATATAAAGATACATTATGAAAAAATAAACATTACCTAAGATGTAAACTGTTTTACTTGAATTGATAGATCTAACTTTGAGCTAGATGGGAATACAGGAATAGAATGAGTAAAATGCTATACTACAAAGAAGTAACTAGACAGCTCTCTAGAAAACAACCATTTTCAATATATGGATACTGATTTGAAGCAACAACTAGCCAGAAAAGACATTTTTAAACAACTGGAATAATATAAATATGAACTGTATATTAAATTTTACATTACACAGAAAAATATTTTTCAAGATCTGTACTAAAGTGAAATAAACAAGGGCAGTAAGAAAATAAACATATACTCACTAATAGACACAAAATAAATGGAGAAAAGGAACGTGGAAGAGACAGAAAATAACAAAGTTGGAAGTAAACTTAACTTTGTTATCAATATTCTGAGAGAAAAGAGAAATTTCATTCCTGAAATAGGATGTTATAATAGGAGAAACATTTTCAGAAATTAGTCAGAAGATCAAGTTAAGGAAATCTCCCAAAAAGTAGAACAAAACGATATGAAAAAATGAGAGAATAGGCAAGAAAATTAAGAGGTAAGTCTTACAAGTTCAACCTCTGAATAAGTTACAGAAAACATGAACAGAGTAAAGGGAGATAAGATTAAAGAAAGATATGCTGGATAAAAACTGTCAAGACCCCAGAAAACGGAAATTGTGGCAGGATTGTGGCTAAGATTTTTATAAAATTTCCTTAATTTTTTCATTTTTGATACATGAATTAAAAAAGATAAAATCTAAACAGATCAAGAAACACATGTTACCAAACTAGGAAAACAGAAAATTCTAATACCTACCAGTTACATTTAATGTATGACATTCTCAATGGTTCTTTCCATGGCAGGAGAAAGAACTAGATTTGAAGAATTTGCTATTCAACGCACAGAACCAGGATCCCAGAGCAATTTTACTGCAGTTACTAATGTCAATGTTATATCAAGAACCCAGAATTCATCATCACAAGTAGGTTTTTGTACAGTGAACTTTTTTTTTTAAATAAATTTATTTTATTTATTTATTTATTTATTTTTTAATAACAATAAGCCTTCTTTACAGTTTTTTTTTTTTTTAATTTATTTATTTATTTTTGGCTGTGTTGGGTCTTCATTTCTGTGCAAGGGCCTTCTCTAGTTGTGGCAAGTGGGGGCCACTCTTCATCGCGGTGCGCGGGCCTCTCACTGTCGCGGCCTCTCTTTTTGCGGAGCTCAGGCTCCAGACACGCAGGCTCAGTAATTGTGGCTCATGGGCCTAGTTGCTCCGCGGCATGTGGGATCTTCCCAGACCGGGGCTTGAACCCATGTCCTCTGCATTAGCAGGCAGACTCTCAACCACTGCGCCACCAGGGAAGCCCAAATTTATTTTTTATTTATTTATTTTTGGCTGCATTGGGTCTTCGCTGCTGCGCGGGCTTTCTCTAGTTGCAGAGTGGGGTCTACTCTTCGTTGTGGTATGCAGGCTTCTCGTTGCCGTGGCTTCTCGTTGCGGAGCACGGGCTCTAGGCGTGTGGGCTTCAGTAGTTGTGGCTCGTGGTCTCTAGAGCGCAGGCTTAGTAGTTGTGGCGTACGGGCTTAGTTGCTCCGCGGCATGTGGGATCTTCCCGGACCAGGGCTCGAACACGTGACCCCTGCATTGGCAGGCAGATTCTTAACAGCTGTGCCACCAGGGAAGTCCCTGTACAGTGAACTTTAAAGTTGCTTTATGACCTTTAAAGCTGGCAGATCTGGTGGGGGGAGGGGAACTTGTTATATTTTGTTAATCTATAACAGCCTTATTTACTAGCATATAATTAGCATATTTAGAATTATCTTACTAAGAAGCAATAAATTTGATTAAACATTTTTTTTTTTTTTACTAGGGAGCTAATTGTACATTAATCCTTGGTTATGGCTTTTTTTTAAAAATTTATTTATTTATGGCTGTGTTGGGTCTTCGTTTCTGCGCGAGGGCTTTCTCTAGTTGTGGCAAGCGGGGTCCACTCTTCATCACGGTGTGCGGGCCTCTCACTATCGCGGCCTCTCTTGTTGCGGAGCACAGGCTCCAGACGCGCAGGCTCAGTAATTGTGGCTCACGGGCCCAGTTGCTCTGCGGCATGTGGGATCTTCCCAGACCAGGCCTCGAACCCATGTCGCCTGCATTGGCAGGCAGATTCTCAACCACTGCGCCACCAGGGAAGCCCCTTGGTTATGGTTTTTTTCGTATGTTAAAAACTTTAAACTTTATCATAACCATCCCTACTTCTTGACATGATGCTAAGTATAATCTTGCTAATAAGAATCCAGCACTGTGTTCTTACTTTGTTCTGTGTTTCATTACCTGGGAGGGAGTATAGGTTAAAACGTGGGAGGATTTAGAAAAAACAGCATGAAGCTCAGGGACCCAGGAACACATAAATGAAGATTGTAAAAATGATCTTTATTAAATGGCTCACCAAACATTTCATAGCCTTTCCTAATAAAAAATGAGTTTGTTAAAAGATCATTTCACTGACATTTAGGGTGCTTTATGGTATACTTTTCTGATAAATTTTGTATTTTAAGGCATTCATATTTTTAATGGTCTTAAAAATAGGCCTGAATGTGTCCACACACAAATGTATTGGTTCATAGAAGACACATATGCTTTCTTGTTTTTCTTAACATTTTATACTCAGATTTCATAACAATGTATAAAACTTAAAGGCACTGCCATGTTATCTTTATATAACTCGTAAAAAGAGAGTATCATTACAGGTAACCAAATACTATTGTAAAACTACTGCAATCCTATCTTGCAGAATACTGCACGACGACGATTGCGAAGTGAGAGCTCTTATGATATAGATAATATTGTGATTCCCATGTCATTAGTGGCCCCAGCTAAATTAGAGAAACTCCAATATAAGGAAATAGTTACTCCAAGGTATGTATACTTACATTAATTTTCCTTTTTTTGAATAAACTTAAATTTTCAGCGAAGTTAAAATTTTATTTAATGAAAGGAAGATGTTCCTTTCTGCCTTCCTCCCATTTATATGGTTACATGGAGGGAAAATGGTGAAAGAAACTTTTACATTACTCATGCTGAAAAAAAGTGCCATATAGTATAGCACAACTTTAATTCTCAGGTTTTATTAAGAAATGGAAATTCCTAATACTTGAGCACTTTTAGAGTGTTTTTTCATTCAATATTTAGTTTTCTATTGTGTATATGGTACTAAAGGTACTTTAGGGATGTAAATAATTACAGTAACGGATAATCCTTGCTCTTTAAAATGGAGATATGCACAAGGCTGCAGAGATCAAAGAAACCAACTACCTTTGCATAGAGTATTCGCAGTGTAAGATGATAACACCTGTGACAACCTATGCAGGGCTAAGCCAGAGACTGAGGTTTTGTGAAGGGTGATAAAGGAAATGAAGGCTGGAAAGAAGCTGTCACGAGATTGTGGAAGTCCTTGAATGCCATACACAGATCTGTTTCCTGCTGGCAGCAAACTGTCAAATTTTTTAGCAATGATGAAAGAGGTTTAAGATTATTAATCTGGCACCAAGAAGTAGAAAAGGATGGAACCAGAGACAAGAGCTGGTTGACAATTATAGTAATTCCTACCCATCTCTATTCTAACTAATTTGATTCTTTTATTCATCATTGCTTTGAGGCACTGAGAGAACTCTTAATACTCTAGGAGGTATTATGAGAATTTCTGCAGAGAATTTGTTGATATATTCTACATTAAGTGAAGAAATAACATTTGTGGTTAGATGTTCTATAGCAACAATGTCTTTCAATTTACACTGGTAGGCTGGAGCTGGCTGGTTGACCGGGTTGTTTAATATGTAGGGATTCTGTGATGAAGCTGTTAAACTCACACGAGGCCATGATGGGAGTCTTCACACAGAGAAACTGGCAAATGCTAAAAATCAGAGCTTTTTTCCTCTTTATTTTCTGAGCCAGTTTGTCAGCATACCACTAACTTATTTCAAAATTAGTACATTCTTTTTTTTGTTTGTTTTGTTACTTGCCTTTCTTTTATTTATTTATTTATTTATTTTTGGCTGTGTTGGGTCTTCGTTTCTGTGCGAGGGCTTTCTCTGGTTGTGGCAAGCGGGGGCCACTCTTCATCGCGGTGCGCGGGCCTCTCACTATCGCGGCCTCTCTTGTTGCGGAGCACAGGCTCCAGACGCGCAGGCTCAGTAATTGTGGCTCACGGGCCCAGCTGCTCCGCTGCATGTGGGATCCTCCCAGACCAGGGCTCGAACCCGTGTCCCCTGCATTGGCAGGCAGATTCTCAACCACTGCGCCACCAGGGAAGCTCCGAAAATTAGTACATTCTTAGGTATAAAACGCAACTATGTAGAAGAGACTGTTTATTGTTAAGGCCAAAAGTAAAGCCTCATCTTCTCCTGTCCTCTTCTCATAATACAAATATGTTGTCTCTTTTAAAAGATAAAGGACTAAGATACGACCATTTGAATTATGGAAATCCCAAAGAAAGAAAACACTACTATCATAGCTGTGCTTACAGAATAAAATTACTACATTTAGATAGATTAACAAAAGCTGTTTGAAATTCGTTTGTATCTTCAACAGCTGGAGGATGGTTGTTCTTCAGCCTCTGGATGAATATAATTTGGGTGAAGAAGAGGTAAGCTGCCTTTCACTTACTGCACTTAATATATTATGAAGCCTGCTTAATTTTTTTTTTCCATGTGCTTAATTTGGTATTTGAGGAACATACACTGACTTTTTTAATTTTCAAAACTTCTTATGAAAAGAAAGTTCCCCTTTAATGATATTAGGAAAGTGTTTTGTGCAAATTCGACTACAAAGACAAAATGTATAAAGAATAAAGAAAAGCAAAAACAAAACATACCATTTCCTTACATGAGTTGTTGAAATATTGAATTTATGTGAATATATTCAATTCCCAGTATTAGTCATATTTTTCTGCATGATATTTAGTTTAACAGTCAAGCCTACAATTCCATATGCAAAATCTTGTGAACAATTGCTTTTGAATTTGGAAAATTTTGGATTTTAGAAAGTAATGTGGTACATATATCATGTAATACATGTAGGGTGTCTAGGACAGTTCTCATAATCAAATATTAATGTTTCTATAGTGAAATATTAATAGAAAGTAGAATAGCCTCACATCATTTCAGATAAGATTGTGTCACCAAATGAATTATGAAAACTTGTTTTTTCAGATTTTTGGAATTACAGGAAAGGGATTGTGGACCTGTATGGATAAAACTTACAGTAAGACAAGAAAAAGGGAAAGATACTATATAACCAAACTAATTCAAAGTGACAGTCTGAAGAAGCAGATATTATATAAAAGACATTGTTTCCATTACGATCTTTCTGTGCCAACTGATCGTGTTTTTCAACTACCAAAATTTACTTTTTAATGCCCTTCCCTCTTTTAATGCACCCTTCCCTAGTTCAGAATGACCCTAGCCAGAAACAAAACCGAAGCCTGAGAACTCCAGATAACTCATTAAACTAATTCTCATTTACCTCAGACAGTTTTACTTTCTTTTCTTTGCTATTAATATGTTCCACGAACAGTATACTCCATAAGGGGCAATCAATACAAAGTTTTGGATGAATAAAGCATTACGGATATTTTATGTAAGTGGAATGCACTGTGAACCTATATGTACTCAAGGTACTATAAGTATTCTAGGTAAGTCTTCAAGCATGACCCAACAGTAAAAAAGTTTTAAACTCCCTCTTTTTAGGAATTTGCACCTCCTCTCATAACATCTGTTCTCTGACTTAGACTGCATTTATTTTAGAGTTTTCTTCCTATTGCTCTCTTGATGAGGAACTCGGACACCTGTTCTCATATTTCAAAATGTTTCTGATAAAAGCAAAACTTTTCATTTCTAATTCCAGGTAGAAGACCTCTCTGATGCAGTCTTCTCCCTAAGACACAAAAAATATGAAGAGAAAGAGCAAGCCCGATGGTCACTATGGGAGCAAAGCAAGTGGCAGAGAAGAAACAGCAGGCAGGTGTTGTAAACTTGAACCCCAAAACCATGGAATCCATGTGAAATCTCCAATAGTTCTGCATAATAACGAGGGAGACCACTGAAAATGAAGAAAACATACTATATAACATCTGCCGTTTGTGCCCTAGAAGTGAAACACTGTTTATACTGAGTTTACATTCAAAATATATTCAGGCTAATTACATAATGATGAAAAGAGTTTTATATTTTACTCCACTCTATTTCTCATGCTAATTGTCAGCCTCAGTAATAGATTTAACTGAGCAAACAATATGAAAAATTCTCCATAAATAGGTCATTTCAGTGTACTGTAATGGTGGACCTAACACTAGGGACTAGAATCTGGGTAATCTGTAACAAAGCCACTTCAGAAATGTTTTTCTTAAAAAGAAACAAACCAAAAAAAACCCTCAAGAAACCTATCAAGGGTAAAAAAGCAAATCGCCTAAAATACTTGGAACATGACTTTGAGGGAAGGGGGGATAAATCCTAACAACATAATTAGTAGTCATGTATTTGAGAAAACCCCTGGTATTTTATATTTAATTGGACTATTTTTTAATATAGCCAGAACCCAAAATGCAAGATCATGTTGAAATCCGATAGTCACTTTAGTGTGGAGCATCTCTTATTATTTGTAAAACACATTTCTCTGTTTAGGTCTCAAGATACCCAGATTTGTTGTAGACCCTTATTCTAAGAGTTATCCTAACATACATGAGATTCTGTTCTTAACTTTCTCCACATTCCAGAGATCCAATTTTCCAGAAGTACAGAGGAAAATGTGACTCGAGTCCTTCATGGACGACATTACAATAATCACAGATACTCTGGGAACTCAGACTGTAAGAGTCAAGTAACTGTCTTTTCCTGTTTTCTGGAAAAAAACACACAAAAAAAGAACCAAAAAACCCCCCAAACTGTTAACAAAACAAAACCACTATAATAATTTGGCAAAAGATTTCATAAAATACTATTCAAGTCTTTGAGATGTGAGGATAATAACATCAGGAAGAGCAGCAGATGAATTTTTTTAAATCTTTTGGGCAGAACTGTTTGTTTGTTTAAAGAAAAGCTACCAAGTTCAATTGACTTTATGAACAATACCGTAGGTTGTTCATAAAATGTTTGTTAAGACATCAACAAATCATTAAATATCTTCTTGATTTTCTTGCTAGAGCTTACAGTAAAAATGCAGAAGGACAGGACTTGCTTCTGAAAGAACACCCTAACGACCTCACTGGTGGGCAGCACGGCGCTGCTCAGAGTCCCGCCGAGCCTCCTGCAGAGAGCCAGGACCCCGGTGCACACGCCTCCCCTTCAGTCAGTCAGAGTCAAGAGATCAAGGTAAGAGTGTTGCACGTAACTAGTTAAACCTCCTTTTAACTGACTTTTAAAAACTTGTTTATAGAATTGCTTGTTGATAATTAAGGAGTCATCATTACATGACAGATTCAGTACGACAGTCCAGCACAGAACGCTGGGTGTAGGAATCAGAGGCTCTGTGTTCCAGCGTTCTAGTTCCATCACTAACTAACTAGATACTTCCCTGACTTTTTATGTAACACGTCAGTACCTAATTCCACCTGTTCACTTATGTGTTAGAAAATGGGAATTCTATCAAAGTTTCATTACAAACCAAATCGGATTAAACAGAATGACACCTGGCACACAGTAAATGTTAGATATTTCTCTTCCCCTTATAAGAGATTTTTACTTGTCTCCCCATTTGTCCAGTTCGAACCCCAATGGGAGTGTTTTCTAACACTGCATCTATAAAGTTCTTGTACTTTTCTTCATCAGTAGGTGTTGGAAAAGAAGAACCATATCTAGAATCAAGAGAGTAGAGACAATAAAAATTAATAGGCAAGTCATAGAAAGCACAGGGAAAGAAAAGTCAATAGGCGTCTGTAATAATGATTGATGGGATGAAAATGGAGATACTGAGGAAGACGATACAAACACTTTTAAAGGGCCTTCCCCAAAGTGCTCCTAGGCTGAAAATGAAGACCAGTGCCCTAATGGCAGCATTTCCCTCTCCGTGGAAGAGGCAAAGTGAAAAAAATAATTCCCAAAGGTCCCTAAGTAATCCTCAGTACGTTCCATTTTGAGTTGCTAGATACTCAGGACCAAATGAGAATTTGTACTTTTATGTGCTAAAGGACAGAACAATGGTTATTACAAAACTGACATCTACAGATTGAGACATGAACTTAAACAAATTAGTTGAAACTTAACTGAAAACGTTTTCTCTTTCAGTCTTTGTGGTGGGAACGACGGGCTTTTCCGCTGAAAGATGAAGACATAGCAGCCTTATTATGCCAAGATGAAACAAGTGATCAGATTGAAAGATCAAGCCCAGCTTTCCACGGTGAAGTCTTCTGTACCAGTGCACCAGAGAATGGCCACCATCCACAAAGGCAGGCGGATGGAAGGGAGGAACACAAAACCCTTGGTCTAGGACTTCTCAACTCACGTTAAGAAAAATCAGTGACAGGGAACAGGTTAAGAAAACTATGTAACTGAATGGGAAAACAGGAGAAAAAATAAGCCCTGTTCCCCCACCCCCTCCACAGTCACAATTCCAGAGTAACAGCATGTAGTGCAGGTGCATGTATTAATCTTTTGTGCTGTTTATGAAACAGGCAAGTTAGTTACGTCTCATTTTCCTTCCTGAACCACAGGAGTAACTAGCTTTTCACCTACAGGCAAGTGCTAGTCATTTGTGTTTGATGCAGATCACAAGCACCAGAAAATTAACTGCTGCAATTTGATGTCAAATCACATTACTGGGTAAATAATAATTTTTAAACAACTTATACCCACACCCACATATACCTATGCATCAAATGACAGCTCTTCTTTTTCTATAAACGTGGTTATTCTTTAAATTGCCTCAGAAATATATTAAGAATATAAAATACATGTGTATAGAGTTATACATGCATACATATACACACATATAGTTTTAAAAAACACTGGCAAGTGACCACTCCACTTGAAAATGCATGTATGAACTACCCCATGAAATATCAGCTGAACCATAAATAAAGAAACACAGATTTCTAATGGTGTTGAACATCTGTAAGCCTTGACTATGGAGAAGGAATTTTTTTTAAAAAACACGTTTAACCAATAGAAGTTATTTATGGAAATTTCTATACCAGATAACACAATACTCCTTTATTTGAAATCACTGATACCTGTTGGGTTAAACACACGTTATTTTCTATTCACTCCTAACAGAATAAGAAAAGCAAAGTAGTTGTTAAATATTGTTGTTATTTTAAAACTACCACACCTTTTAAAACTCAACTTGAGTTTTATCTATTTTATGTATCTCATGAAGAGAAAACAAACACCCAACTTAAAATAAGCAACAGACAGGAAATTCCTGTTAGTATATTATTGTACTTTTAGTTATTTTGGTCATTCCCTACCATTCCTTACTCTATTCAAATAAGCATCTATCCTAGAGTGAGAATTAAAATTCTTAAAAGGTTAATGCTTCAATATTGGATACTGGAGTGTACATTAAGTAAAGTTCCTTTTGACACTATTACATCATTTTTTATATGTAAAATGAGGACAATTTATATGAATCACTTTTTCTCATGTAAAAAAGGTTATTCAAGTTGTAGTACCCATATAACTGACAATCCTAGCCAACTGGCCTAATCTGGGGGATCGGACACTAAGTTTTTTTGTTGGGGATTAGAAATTGTACTAGTCCCTTTAAAGAAGAAGAAAAAAATTTCCAATTCAATGCTGACAAATTTTTGCTTGTAGTTTTACTATACATTTATATTTTAAAAAAGAAGACAAAAGCCAGAACAAACCCAAGTTGTCCAGGCAAATAAACTCAGATTTTTTTTGTCATGACTGATATTATAATCTTCTATGTAAGTTTTTTTAATTAAAGTTATTTCTGTATGCCTTGTGTTGTCTGATTTGATTAAATGTCACCTATCACCTGTGTGGCACATGCCTTTCCTAAGCCAAAATAAAGAAAAAAACAGTAAGAAATAAATTTTTACCTTGTAACACAGAAGAAACCAGGCAAGCTCTATTCTATGCTTAGTGTTAACATTCTTATTTTCCAAACCTTTTTATTTATTTCTCAAAACTCATAGTAGCCTGAAAAAAATTTAATGACACTGGTCCTGTTATTTCTTGCCATGTGTATTACACAGCAAGAGTATTTACAAGAACGAAGTAGCTAATATGTATCTATTGTCAAAGTGTAATTTGGGACACAATCATAAATATTTAGTTTACGGATTAACTCTGTACCTTGCCATATGTTAGCCTACCTGGTCTTTCTTGGATTAATAAAATATATATCCTTGGAGTCAAAATCCATAGTTGCAGAATATTCTCAGCCATCTGGTTTTGCTACAGGGTAAAGCTAGACTGGAAATAAGAGAACGTTAAGTAAAAGAAGCTTCCTTTGCTTAATCCACCTCCCAAGGGCTCCATCTGTAAAAAGAGTACAGACCAGAAATCCTATTCTTTACTGGATCCTTTCCATGGTACCAGCCTGTTGAGCTTTATTTAGTATCTTCATTTTTTAAATGCGGACAGACATACCTGTCTTACCATTCATAGGACTGATTTGTAGGTTTAATGAGATTATATCATCAACATAGTTTATAACCTACAAAGCATACATTTACATAATGACAGCTACTTTGTACTGAGCATCCTCAAATTCTACTACCCTACAATTCTAGGAATAGTAGTGGAAGCTTTACATATATAATTAATAGTATCTCTTAATCCTCAACACAACCCCCCACTGTTGTTATGATTACATTCAATATATAAATCAGTTAATAATCAGCTCAAAGAGGTTGGTTGGATTGGTTTGCTAAGGTCAAACAAATAGAAAGGGGAAGAGAGTCAGGATTCAACTTAATATTACTTCCAAACAGAGGCCTTCCTTTCCTTTTAGCATAGAGCTAGGAAAACATTTTATGTCCTTAAGAATAGCGGGTGTGATTAAGAAAAAGGGGAAATGGGGTTGGTGGAGGGTGGTAGGGGGTGGGGGAAGAACCACTGAATAACCTGCCGCTATAGCAAAGCTAACAAAGAAAACACCCTGATAAAACTTGTGCTTGTGTTTTACAACAGACCACCTGAAAATCCCTGGACTTCATAATACATTGTTTTTTTTATATATCAAATATAAGGTGCAAAGTAAAAAATAGATGTTTTTGAAGCTAGAAGAGCCATCCCAGCCAGATCCAAACTTAGTTATCACACAAATACACAAATCAAAAATGACATGAAACAGGAAAAACAGAACTTCCTTTGCTTTCAGAAAAGCCAAGAAGCAAAGAAAATTCTTTTTAGAAATTCAGAAAAAAAATTTTTTTCATAGTAGCTAATATGCCTTCCTTAGGCATTAAGACACATTTCTGTTCATAACCTTGATACAGCCATATTTTTACTCTTTATAAAAATCAAGTCTCCCAGTAAAAATGGTATTTTACCACACTAATCTTTAAATTCCATCACTGAAAACGTAATACACACCAATTTCTAACCTCTTGGAACATTCTGCAAAATGGATTTTAGTCACTGGAATGAATAATTGCTCAGAAAAGCAGCACTGCCTCAACTGTGGTACGATTTGGTAGTCAGTATTCTTGTTTTCCAGTAAAAAGGAGCTCTCATAAGCAGAAACACTGGACTCCTTGTGGTTTCATCGATCGAGAGAACGTTTCTGAGCAGCTTCTGAGCAAACATTTCTTAACAGGTTGATCACAGATCTGGGGTCTTCACTCCTCATAATGGCACTGCCAGATACAATCATGTTAGCTCCTGCCTGGAAGAAGTAAACACTTAAGGTTATGCCTCAAAGAAAGATGCAGAAAAACCTAAAACAATTCCTGGACTACAGTTTCTACCCTTGCAGCTGGCAGTCAGCACTTTAATTGTACAAAAGCCACTTCAAGATGAACATACCTAAGCAGCTAGTTCAATGAAAAAAAATGCTTAAATGAGGATGTGAAATTATTTTTAAATGTGTCTAAGAAATCAGTGACTTTTTGGTAACCCCCTCTAAATAAACTACAATGCATCTTTGCTAATAAACCTTTAATCCTTAAATCTATTGAGGTCTTCCCCTATATACCAATTCCCCCACAGCTCCTAAAAAATCAACCTTTTCATCTCTGAATTATGTATAAGAATTGGTAGGTAGTCTAAAAGGACAATTATTGCTAAAATGTGAAAGAATCCATAAAACAGGGCAACATTAAATTATTTCTCATTTTGATGCCAGAAGGAATGGAACTTCTTATATATGCTTCACTGCATTCCAGAATGGTTTTGAGGTGGCTTAAAAAAGATTTTCAAGATGTTTTTCAATATGAAAGCAAAGAAATCAGAGTAAAACCAAGTAAGATGAGTCCAAATTTATCTCTGAGATTCCTAGGATTTGACTCAAGGAGGGAAATCCAATCTATTATGTGATTCAGTGCTAAAAGGAAGGGAGGACTATTGGGAGAACCACTGAAGCTAAGGAAAATTTCTCCAATTAGAGACACTCACCCTATGATACAGCACACTACATCTCTAACAACGTTCCTCATAAAAAAAGAAAAAATATTAGTTTTATAGGGTTACAACCTAACATGTCTCTTAATGTAAGCAAGAAGAGCATTAATGACAAAGCACAGTTCAGTAAAAAAGAATTCCACAAGGGGTCAAAGGATACATGCTCACTAATCGTCTGGCCAGCACCTCCTCCATATTGACCACAGTCAAGCTTTTGATAAGTATCAAGCAGGAAAGTGTGGCATTTATACAAAACACTGAAAGTGCAGATTAGACCATGCTGTTGAATAAAAGCAGGTCACATAAACTTTAATCACCTGCAATGCTACAGGGAGGGCTGGTATCCTTTTATGAAGTTCAGGAGCCTAACTCAGCCTAGCTAGCCACTTGGAAAAAAAAAAAGTCATCCCACTTCTACAGAGGGACAGATTAGTAGCTGGCAAGGGACAAATCAGTAGCTAATACACCTAAGTTCTACAGAATAACATTCTTTTTCCCCTTTACAAGCAGGTATGTTTTCTTTCCCTATTTTGGAAAACCGTCTCAAAGGCCCTGGAACTTTTCAATGATATTCCACAGGCTGGCATTCAGCTTATTCCTTTCCAAAGAATTTTTTCATCATTACTGAGATAACCAGGACTTACTATTTAATGATTATGTGGTTTCAGAATATTCACTTATCGCTCTTTATTTTCCTGGTTTTACATTTAAACAAAAAAATACTTTTCTAAGAAAGAAAGCCTATTTAGGAAGTCTCTCTGGCAGACAAGACCTGTCCTGGCATTACATTTGATAGGAAATTGGTCTAGGTTGCAGTCAAGGAGCAGTCTCACCTCTGCGCATTTATGGATGGTGTCAGGACCTACTCCACCATCAACCTCAATGTCCAAAGACGGGAACTGGGTCCTCAACCAGTGAACCTAGTTATACACAAGGAAATAAGCGACTAAGTGGACAGGTAGAGGGAAAAACACCAAATAAAAAATCACATAGCTGATATTAGCCACTAAAATATGACTCCAAAAGTCTCAGACAATAACTTTATATCAATACAAATTATGATTGGGGAAAACCACCTTTTAACGTACTGTAACAAACTAAGTTTTATAAAAGCAAGCTTTGTTCTGTTTGGCAAATGGCATTCAATTTGTCATGGCTTTGCAGAAAATATACTTCACAGAAAGAAGACAAAGACAAAACCCTCAATGTTCAATGAAAACTCCCAAGAGATCTCAAGGTTACAGAGATAACCGTTTTGAAAAAAATTTTCAAGACTAAGATGTAGTATCTTTTATGATCTCCAAACCTAAATCTTTTGGGGCATTTCTCATACTGTATTCCAATGATATATAGGCATCCTCATCTCCCCACCTTCAGAACACTACAGGTCTAAACATACAAGTAGTCCAATAAATGCTTACTGAATGAACTTACAGAATAAAAGCCTTACCCCAGAACCAAATACTTCTTTTACCTTTGGCATCATATCTTCCATGAATTTCTGCCCTCCAAACCCAGGTTCCACTGTCATAACCAAGGCCATATCTATCTGATTAGCCCATGGTGCCAAATACTCAACTGTAGTTCCTGGTTTGATAGCAAGGCCAACCTGTAACAGAGACAAATTTGCTATATCACATCAATAATTGTTTCCGTATTACATTACTGTTGCATATCAGGCCCAGTAGAAAGGTCTATTCTTAAACTATAGAATACATACATAAATGGAATACATAAATTGTTCAAACTGTAATTACTTTTTTTAAAAAAGTCAACAAGGCTGTCAAAAGTAAATGTTTCTAAAAGGTAGAAACTTTCAGAAAACATTAGTGGAATGTATTAATCTTATCTGACAAACAAGTTATACTTAAACTCTATCTTCAAACCTGACGAATAGCTGCCTAAGTCCAGTCTTCTCCACCTATCATTTCAGGTCTTCCACCAAATCTTCCCAACTCTGAGAATGAATAGTATAAAACATTACCATCGGGCTTCCCTGGTGGCGCAGTGGTTAAGAATCCACCTGCCAATGCAGGGGACACCGGTTCGAGCCCTGATCCGGGAGATCCCATATGCCGCAGAGCAACTAAGCCCGTGCACCACAACTACTGAGCCTGCACTCTAGAGCCCGCAAGCTACAATGACTGAGCCCGCGTGCCTGTGTTCCGCAACAACAGAAGCCACGGCAATGAGAAGCCCGCGCACCGCAATGAAGAGTAGCCCCTGCTCGCCGCAAGTAGAGAAAGCCCACCCACAGCAACGAAGACCCAACACAGCTAAAAATAAATAAATAAATAAATAAATTTATTAAAAAAAACAACGCATTACCATCACTGTTGGGCTCTCACCTTCATTCCATTCTCCCGAATGTCTTTGATCAAAGCCCCCGGGTTCTCAGTAGCCTCGAGATGAAAAGTATATTGATTGGCTCCTGCTACAGCCATTGGTTTTACCCACTGTTCCGGCCTGGACACCATCATGTGCATGTCTGGAAAGAAAAGATGTATCCCCTAAGTATTACTATAAGGAAAATAGCTGGCTCATATTATTGAAGCCAGCCTGGAGTTTTTGCTATTTCAGATAAGAACTCTTCTGGCATCATGATAATTGTTAAATATACAGAAGTTACACTTCTGTATGATAACCTCCCTTCATCCTGAAGATAAGGCTTTGGTTAAACTCATTTACCAAAAAAAATCCCATTTTTTCCACAAAAAGCCTATGGCATTGTTTATGAAAATAACTAGATATCAGGAAACCTAGGTCCAGGGCCAGGAAATCCCATTCTAAAAAACTTAAAGAAGTCATGTTATCTATGTGGACTGGCTTCCTCATTTATAAAATAAGAAAGCTAAATTAAGTGATTCTCCCCACCAATATTTTATTGAGCACTTACCACACCATTAACTTTTCTAGGCCGCAGGGGTACAGCAAAACACAGACAAAAATCTCTGCTGTCACAGGGATTACATTCTTAGTGGGAGAGACAAATAAAAGGAGTGAAGACAATACACACTAGGTTGGTAGTAAATAAGGCCAGTGTGGTTGGGGCCGGGGGCACACTGGGGAGAGAAGATGAGGTCAGAGAAGCACCGGCTGAGAGTACAGAGCTCTGCAGCCCACTAGGTTTTATTCTGAACGACGCAGAACAAACACTACAGGATTTTGAGTCAAGTGACAGGATCCGACTTAGAAGGCCAAGGCAAAAAACCCAGCAATTGAGGATGGCGAGCAATGGTAGGGATTCTGGGTATGTTCGGGAGGCAGGGACAATAGGGGCTGCTGTGGACCAGAAGTGCAGAGTGAAAGTGTCCATCGACAGACAACTGGATAAAGAAGATGTGGCACATTTATACAACGGAATATTACTCAGCCATGAAAAGGAACAAAACTGAGTTACTTGTAGTGAGGTGGATGGACCTAGAGTCTGTCATACAGAGTGAAGTAAGTCAGAAAGAGAAAAACAAATACCGTAGGCTAACACATATACATGGAATCTTAAAAAAAAAAAGGTCATGAAGAACCTAGGGGCAGGACAGGAATACAAACACAAACCTACTAGAGAATGGACTTGAGGACACAGGGAAGGGGAAGGGTAAGCTGGGACGAAGTGAGAGAGTGGCATGGACATATATACACTACCAAATGTTAAATAGATAGCTAGTGGGAAGCAGCTGCATCACACAGGGAGATCAGCTTGGTGCTTTGTGACCACCTAGAGGGGTGGGATAGGGAGGGTGGGGGGGAGATGCAAGAGGGAAGAGATATGGGAACATATGTATATGTATATGTATAGCTGATTCACTTTGTTATAAAGCAGAAACTAACACAACACTGTAAAGCAATTACTCTCCAATAAAGATGTTTAAAAAAAAAAAAGAAGTTCAGAGTGAGAGGAGAGTCAGATGGTCCAAGGATTTGGCCTGAGGAGCTAGAAGAGAAGTGCCATCAACTGAGAGGCCGACAACTGCAAGAAGAGGAACAGACTGAGAGGGAAGAACACGTTAAGCTGAGAAGCCTGCCACGTGTCCTGATTCTAAAGCTCGAATCATATGAGTATATGTTTGGGAAGAAATGAGCATGGCCTTCTTAAAGATCTTGACTTAAAACATAATAGCATTTCATGAGAAGGAGAGGGCAGCTTAAAAGAAGTAAAAACAAGAAATAATGCTGGGAAGAAGAAAACAGTAAACACTCCTGCGCCAGACAGATGGCAGTGAGGAGAGTTTTGAGCTTTTTGTTTTGTTAGAGGGAGCACATTGCTGATACAGCAAAGCTATATTAAAGAAAAAAATTCTAGTATTCCAGAACTCAGTAACTAAGATTATAAAATGCAACAAGGCTTTGAAAAATGTCAGGAAAACAGAGTATACAGCCTGATTAATGAAGCCAAGACTAACATTTATATTTCTAAACTAATAAAAGTAACAAAAATAGAACATATTTTAATAGGCAAAATCTTGTTTTTAAAAGATAAACTCAATTTGGTGTTTTTTTCCCCTTCGTATTATAAACAAGAAAAAAAATTCAATCTAGTTTAAAAGATCAAGTTTACTCTTTCCTAAGTTACCAGACTGCTAAGTCATCCCTGTTCAATCTCTAGCACGCAGTCACTACTAGCAACCCTCACTGGACACCCTCTAGCACGCAGTCACTACTAGCAACCCTCACTGGACATCCTCTAGCACGCAGTCACTACTAGCAACCCTCACTGGACATCCTCTAGCACGCAGTCACTACTAGCAACCCTCACTGGACATCCTCTAGCACGCAGTCACTACTAGCAACCCTCACTGGACACCCTCTAGTATTTGGGGAATTGATGGCTCAGCTAATCTGCCTATAATTAAGATAACAGTTCTCAAATGTTCTATTACCAGACTCCCTTTGCACTCTTAAAAATTACTGAAGCCCTCCCCCCAAAATATTGTTGATGTGGCTTATATTTATCAATATTTAATGTATTAGAAATGCAAACTGAAAAATTTTTAGTGTCTACTTATTAATTCATTAAAAAATAATAATGATAATAAAAATAAATCCGTTACACGTTAACGTAAGAGTGGCATTATTTTACATTTTTGCGAGTCGCTAATGTCTGCCTTAAGAGAAGACATCTATATTCTCACACCTGCTCTGCATTCAATCTCCTGCAATCTGTTGTTTTATATGATGGGAAAAAAGTGCATAGAAAAGGGAGGAGTACCTACATCCACAGCCTTTTCACTCAAGTGTGGATATTCTATTTCTACCCCAAAACTCAACAAGTGGTACTTTTTTTAGAAAGGTTAGTGGCAACGTGGAATCCATAAACCCCACCAGTGACCTTTTCGTACTTTATTACACTCAAACCCATTAGTCTATATTTTGAATGGCTCTTTTAAGTACTACTGGTTCACTGAGTTACACAGATCTTCCAAATAGTGACACATTTCATTATATACTATCCAAAACCCGCATTTGTTAATGATATTACAGATCTTGTCAGAAAAGCTGTGAGTACTGGGAAGCTGTCATGCTCACAGAGGCAGATATAAGTTTTCTAAAATTCCAACTTTCACTTGCAAACTCTAACTTTATCGGTGGCAATGAAAACTGATAAGCCGCTTTCCTTGAAGTGACAGGCTCACTTAGTTAATTTTAAAGAAAATGTCAGTAAAATATCCAAGTCTGATAACCACAGTTCATCTGTCAGTTGTCCTTTCAAGGAAAAATGGTATTCATGACTGGCACTTTCAGTTCACAGCTTAAAACAATGGCACAAGTGGTTTTCTTCGAGGAAACTATCATCCTCCAGGATTTAATAGAAGTGCTTTATATGTACTTTCCACTTTGTCACACAAAATACTAATGAGACATGCACTCAAGGATCAAGATTTACTAAATCAATCACTTGTACCAATTCATCAAGGATACTTCTTATAAAGGATACTATGAATGTATGGCAAATAGGAATATCGCGACTACCTGTATAGTTCAGTATCACTGCCTTGTCTCAGGCTAAGGCATCAGCAGACTAATTCACCACTGCTTTTGCACCATCAGCATAAATAATGGCAAACAATATCAGTACAAGTAATTTACAAATCAAACTACAAATAGTTTTGATGTCATGGACCATCTGAAAAGGACTCCTACAGGTCCTCAGACCATACTTGAAGACCACTGATTTAGCTAAGAACAAAAATGACTTTTCCCTACCACTTTACTTCTTAGATGGTAAATTCTACTCAATACTGAGATTGAAGAGTTAAAAGCCTTAGCAGTTATACATACAACTTGAGATCTAACTCCTAGGATATATCATGTATCAATTATCCAACAACCAGTATCCAAGAATTAAACAAAGAAAAACATATAATATAAAAAACAAAGGTCACAAAACCCAAACACTAAAGCATAAGTCCATTCATCTTTACTTGAGATTCACCTCTGGAAAGACTGATTAGCAAGTTTATCAGCAAATAACAAACTAAAAACAGAAAGGAAAAGCAGATTGTGTGGGGTGGTGGCAGTTGAGTTGGTAAGAGAAGAGGCACAGATAGAGATAGGAGGGGAGTCAAACAGCAGTGAGATGTTAACACTTGGAGTCGAACTAAAAGGGAGAGAAACGGAAAAATACATACATATTTTCAATCCACACAAAGCCACAGTGGGGAATTCTGTGGCCACTGTACAAGCCAGGGAAGGTGGGGGGACAAAGAATGTTACTTATTTCATCCAACTCTGACAGTCATAAGAATGAATTTACCCTGGAAAATTCATTTTCCAAAATGTAGTTAAAAAAAAAAGTTCAGATAATCAAGAGGATTATATTCCATTATTTGGAAATTTCAAAAGAGTGAACATGTTGGTGGAACATTGTTTCCCTCATGCCACATAAATTAGGTGATAATGTACATTCCCTTAGGTACATTCGAAGTGGATGGCGCCTACAGAGGCTCTAACAGCCTCCTGCGATGCTGGCAGCGTTCCATGACTGCACTGGACGGTACAGCAGTCACAAGCCACACGTGGCTACTGAGAACCTGCAATGTGGTTAATGCCACTGAAAAACTAGTTTTAATTTTATTTAATTTTAACTCATTTAAATAGCTACACGTGGCTAGTGGCTACCATACCTTCACAAAACTGGCCCACAGGGACTTCCCTGGTGGCGCAGTGGTTAAGAATCCGCCTGCCAATCGAACCAGGGACACGGGTTCGATCCCTGGTCCGGGAAGATCCCACAAGCCACGGAGCAACTAAGCCTGTGCACCACAACTACTAAGCCTGTGCTCTAGAGCCGTGGGCCACAACTACTGAGCCTGTGTGTCACAACTACTGAAGCCCGCATGCCTAGAGCCCGTGCTCCGCAACAAGAGAAGCCACCATAATGAGAAGCTTGTGCATCGCAACGAAGAGTAGCCCCCGCTTACTGCAACTAGAGAAAGCCCGTGCAGCAACAGAGACCCAACGCAGCCAAAAAAATAAAATAAAATAAAAAAATTTATTAAAAAAAAATTTAAAAACTAGCCCACAATATTTCAATTAAAAAAATCTAAGTTTCACTAAATTTATGTAATGAGTTACATAAAAAAAACACATATTTACAAGAACTCACCAAATGTCTTATTACCAGAGATCTGGCAAGTGAGGCACTGCTAACTTAGTTTAAAACAGCAGCAGCAAGGATATGTGGACTGAATCTATATTCCATAAAAAGTAACTTCTAGGTCACTGATCTCAAAAATCCTTCATTCCCATTATCTTACAATGTTGGAGTGGAGCATACATAGACCCCACTTGTGGAAAGCTCCAATTTCCATGAATTGGCTTCAAATACAGACCATAAGTCAATCAATTCATAAATTCATTCAACAATTACATTGAGCCCCAGCTGTGTCTATGCTAAGCTCTAGGAAAACTACAGCAAACAAAGTGGATGAAATCCTGCCCTTAAGGAGTTTAGAGTCTGATAAAAGTAAATCTCAGATTGAAAGAAATTCTAAGAAGAAAATCAACAAGGTGATGTAACTGGGAAAAGGTTAATTTAAGACAGGGCTCTCTGAAGAAACAACAGAGGCCCTGAGGTGGAAAGATGAGGCAGCACTGGTCAAGGGAAGGCAGCTTTCTAGGCAAAGAGATTAGCCAAAGTGCCCAGGCCCTGAAGCAGGTAAGCGTTTGGCTTCTTACAGGCAGCCAATGAAATCCCAGCACAGGGAGGAGGGAAAAGGGTACAAGATGAAACTGGAGGGTGAGAAATCAACCAGCTACTTTCCCTTTACTTGAGCAACACATCCAGCTTCAGATGGTGTAACACCCACTTACCAAAGAAAGGGTCCTGGCCTAGCTGCTTTCGGAGGCTTTCTACCACAGGGTGACCAAAGGTGATGTTGGGAACAAAATGCCTACAAGACAAACAAAATCTTGCTCTGAAAATGTTTTCGATTCCGTTTCTGTATTTTTCTCAATATGTATTCTGATGGGGGTAGAGGAGACTATCTGTGATTGCAATTATTTTTCAATAACATCAACAGTATTAAACAACACTAAAAATATCTGTATAATCTGTTTTACAGAGCAGTTATCTCCTTGATATTTCAGCAAACCATAATAATGTCACATGATTTACTCTATTTAACTCTGTAATTCAAAACCCCTGACAAGTAGAAATGGAAGGATGACAAAACCAAAACCCCAAAAGTTGTATGACTTGCCCAAGTCACACACTAGTTAGGAAGCTCAGGACTCTGATACGGGTCTCTCAAATCAACCTATCACAGGCTGCGTGTGGCTACTTCTAATCCATCTCTATCACAGGGCACAAAATGACAGTTTATCGAAACTTTCTTAAAGATTATCAATAAAGACACTTAAGGTATACTAATCACCACCACTTACTGAGAGTTTACAACATACCAGATATTGTACCTTAATTCATTTCATCTTCACGACAGCCCTATGAAGTAGATGCTGTTATTATCCCCATTTGAAGAGCACAGGATACATAACTTCCTTAAGTCACCCAGTTAATAATTTGCTGGGGCAGGATTCAAATTAAGGCTTCCTGATATCAGACCCAAAGTAGTTAACCATTATCCTACTCTGGTTAGTCCTTTTGTTCTATCACCAGCTCACTTCAATATTTAACAAAACCTCCTATATGTAAGTCCCAGGCTGAGTGCTTCAGAGAGCACTGTATTTTATAAAGAAATATGTGAGTGTTCCTGCTCACCCCAGACAAGTTTACAATCTCACTGGTAAGAGATGGCTAATGACTCACCAGAATTCACGGCTGACTGTTACAGCACAGTTGTTGGTAGGAAGCCAGCTCAGCCAAGGACCACACTTCCCAACTCCCTTTACATCTAGTGGCCCACGTAACTAGTTCTCACCAATGGACCGTGAGTTTAAGTGATGTGCGTCACTGCAGAGCCCAGGAGGTTGAGTAGTATTCCTGTTCTGCTCTCACTTTATCCTTCTGCCAGTAAAGAGACCCTTAAGGAATGGCAGAGCCACAGGATGGAAGGGGACTAGGTCCCTCAATTTCTGCATGGACAGACATTTCACACCAAACTATTGCATGAATGAGAAAATGTATAACATTAAGCCACTGAAATCTGGGCTTTCTTTGTTAAAGTAGTAGACATTACCCTGTATGAGGACTGTTAAGAAAAGCTACACAGTAACAAGTAGGCAACATTAAGGTAAAATAGTTCCAGAGGCAAGTAGAATAGCACTTTTTAAAAAGGGGTAAGATCATGAGATTTACAGAACAAATAGAATTTGTAAAAATGGGGAAGGAAATGAAGCAAAGGCAGAAATAACTAAGTTAAGTTCAAAGAAGGGGGAGATGGTATTGCCCACCCTGGCTAGTATGAAAAAGGCAGGAGGCAGACTGTGTCACATTAAGTGCATCAAATGCCAGGCTCAGTGTTTTGACTTTATCCTGATCAACTGAGATTTTAAAAGAAAGACACAAATGGAAAATAAGATGGAAATAATACAGTAGGCAGACAGACTGGGCAGTAAATTGGAAGAAGGGAGGCAAGAGGTGCTGCTAAATGGCAAGAAACAGAACGGAAACAAGGACAGCAGGTGATAGGATCTCCTAAGTGATAAGATGTGGGGGAGGGGGAAGGTCGAAGAGAGAGAATAAACCAAGTCTAAAGTCTTGAGCTTAAGATGACAGGCAGGCAGAATGAGTGTTAATAAAAAATTAAAACATATACAGGCCAAGCACCATTCTAAACCATTCCAATATATTAACTCATTAAAACCTCAAAACAGGGACTTCCCAGGTGATCCAGTGGTTAAGACTCCGCGCTTCCAATGCAAAGGACGCGGGTTCGATCCCTGGTCAGGGAACTAAGATCCTACGTGCTGCGCAGCCAAAAAACAAAACCAAAACAAACCAACCAACCCTCTCAACAATTCAGTGAGACAGGTACCACTATTACCTGTATTTTACAGATGAGGAAATACGAGGCCCAAGCTCACACAACCAGTAGGTGCTGGAGGCAGGAGTTAAACATAGGCAATCTAGCTCCAAAGTTCAGGCTCTTAACTACCAGGCTTGTCTGCTCCTCCACTGACAGCTAATAACTAACAGAAGAAGAAAGTCCAAGGGAGGAGGAGAGCCTTAAGAGAGAGAGGTCAGGATTCAGGACACACCTGAGAGGGATGGGTATGGTGGATGGGTACAGACACTTTTACTCTCAGGCACCCTTGTCCTTGGAGGTTGGATATCTAGTATTTTGGAAATCATTCTACCATTCGCCTAAGAGCAGTGACTTGCCAGGGTTATGGATAAGATGCTTATTATATTTACTTAGAACTTGGAGGTAAGAGTCACATAAGCAGGCAGCAAGGACTACTGAATACTACACAAATCTGAGACTGAAAGATCTGGATTTCATTCACTGTTTTTTCTGTGTGCCCTCGGAAGTACTTTTGTTGTCTCAACCTTAGGCTTCGTTTATCATGAAAATAAACACAATAACCACATCTTGAGAAAATATGAGAATAAAACAAATACACTTTTACTTCACTGGGAAACAGAAGCTATAATGTCATTTTGGAGTAAAGATTGCCAAAATTAAAATGCAATTCAAAAGTGTCCTTTTCTCCCAAAGAACTTACGAGATTAAGCTATAATCGCTTAGAATATCGGAATAAGGGATACGATTATTTTGATCCCCCATCACATGTATAATTTTCACACAAAGCAAACCTTTACCAGATCTCCCAACAAGGCAAAGAGGAGGATCGAGGTTGATATAAAATTCAGCAAGACTGTAACCAAACAACACTTCCTGTGAATAAGGAATCACACCTATGCCTACGGTGGGGGGTAGGCTGGCAGGTAACGTGGAGGAGTGAGACAGGGCAGATGGAGACGGGAAAAATGAAGAACACCTGGCCCGGCTAATGGTGGCCTTGTGACACTGTGGGCCCAGTACTGAAGTCAGTCAGGTCTAGTACTAACGTGAAACCTCCCAGGTTTCTAAATCTCCCTAATTTAGAAACTGAATATCTGCTCAGTTCCTACACTTACGACCAACACATCTCCAGTCACTGTCTTGTCATGACACACTTATATTTACATGCTTTCCAGTTTTCCTTTCCAGAAAATCCACTTGTCCTTTATTTCAAATATCCAACCATACTAGTGCTCCACCCACCGGTGTTTCCAGAACTTGCTCCTGAATTTCAAAACGAAGACGTTCAGTTTTAATCAGAAGTGCGGGCTTCAAAGGAAGAGAGGGGACTAGAAAACAAGGGCATGCAAGCTCAGTGTAATGTTGGAGATTTTTCAGGAGACCAGGAAAAGAAGCATGGAGGCACTACCTGGAGGGAAGGTAAATTGGGGCTGGCGGCCTTGGGAAAGGGAGTCCACAGCCCCTCTTTCATACCCTGGGCCTAGGAGGCAATGCAGCTCAGCCAGGCTCTGCCTCTTCGGTGGGACACTGGGAAGGGGCTGAACCTCCCCAATCTGGTTTCCTCCTTTGCAAAAGGGGAATAAAAATAGCTCTTAGCTCAGAAAGTTGTGAAGCTTAACAGAGAAAGGGTTTTTAAAATGGTGTATGCAGAATTTAGTTTTTTCAAACCAAGATGTTTCCTGGTAAAGGGGGAAAGGAGTCAATAAAAAACAAATACTTTATCTTAATAAGCTCAGGGTCTGCCATAGGGCTGGGAGGGGCAAAAAGAGATTCCTTAGAGATCCCTCCCTTATGATAAAGCCATTCATCCAACCAATTATAATTAAGCTTACCATGGTGCTTTTCCTGCAGAGAATACAGAGGTGAGCCAAAGAAACAGTCTCTGCTTTCAGGGAGCTTACGGTGCAGCAGGAGAGATACGAAATAAGTATCAAAAAATATAGTTGTTCTTTGAAAACAGAGAATATCTTAATCATTCTCTGTAAGCCTAATATCCACAGAAGACAGTTTCTAAGACAAAACAAGCTGCTGCAGGCTTCCAATCCTGGCTCCGCCATTTCTTAGCTACGAGGTGACTTTCATCTCTCTTTCTGTCAACTCCTCACTGTCAAAGTGGTGCCAATAACAGCACCAAGCTCATAGGGTTGTGTGAAATAATTCACAAAAAGTATCAGACCAGAAATAGTCAAGTGCTTGTAAATATTACCTATTGTTGTTGTCACTGATACTCTGATTGGTAAACTGTAACAAATTATTTTCTCCATTCGCTCACTCAAACATTGGACAAGACTTATTTACAACCAAGCTGCTCTCTGTGACAAACACACGACACACATATACTCATAGTCTGTTCCATACTGAGACCCTCAAGTGTCTCAGAAGCAAAATTTTGTCTCATTTTGTGTCTCAGACACAAAAATGTAGCTACCCATCTGTGAGGTACACACTCCAGTAATATTACCTGTGAAAGTTCAGGGCTTTCAAGCAAAGGTATCAAAAAAATATACAGAAGTAGAAATATATGTGATACCAAACTAAAAATCAAGGTTTTGTAAGAGGTAATATTTACTAATCTTCTTTGCCATTATCAGTTAGGCACGGTGTTGAGGTAACTGAGTGGAATACAAAAGAGAAACAGCAGATTTAACCAGACAGAACAAAGAAGACAAAGCTGTCATAAGAGGAGTGACATTAAAAAGACAAGGAAGTGACTGGTTATCTTTCGTAAAAAACATGAATTTGCAGATTTGTATGAGAGTACACAGAGATTTTACCTATTTCCAATAAATTTACTTTTCTACCCCAAGCCAAGGTAATGGCTGTTTTGATCTTATGGCCTGTTATCAGTGGGGCTCAGAGAACCACTTGGCAAACCCAAGATCCAAGTTGCAACTCTGTCACAATGTGTGTAACGTTGAGAGAGTCTTAACTGTTTTCTCTACGTTTGTTCCTCATTTTATAACCAACTTAAGAAACTAGCATCATTTTGATTTCAAACAATATTGATTATGGGCTGTAACTACAGTGCTTAAAAATTACTTACAAAAAACTGACCTCCCTGAAGAGCAGGGTGCCTGAAGAGAAAATAGACAGTAAAGTCATAATTCGAACAATGATACAACAACTAACAGTTACAGAGAATTTACTATATGCCAGGCACTGTAAACTACGTGTATGAGGTCATTTCATCTTCCAAAGATGCCGAAGAGGTAGTGTTATTACTCCCATTTTTCACATAATGAAACTGAAGCTCAATGAGGTTAAATGGCTTGTCCCAAGTAACCCAGCAAGTGGCAGAAGTCAGGCGTTCTCACTCCAGGTGCCAAGCTCGTCATCCTTACACAAGTCTTCCTCCCCAGCTTTGCCACTAACTAGCTATATGAGCTTGGGCAAGTCATGCCTATCCCCTTGGGCCTCAGTTTCTCCTACTGAAAATGAGACGGGTCCTAGAGATTTAAGGTCGCTTCCGGGTGCTAAGTGCTAGAAGACCACACGTTACGTTGGGGGAGGGGAGATGGCTGAGGTCTGGGACGCGGTCGCAGCCCAGGATGCCGACTCAGGTCCCCTCCAAGCAGGGCCTCCAGGGCTCCCACCGCAGGCCCCTTCTCAGTACCGCGTTCAGAGTGAGGCGCTCCGCGGTACAGGGACGCCGTGCACCCAACAGGCACTCAATAAAGGTGCTCCTATCCCGCCCCGCGCGGCAACCCAGACCCGAGCCCCGCGGAGAGTTACCCGTCCATTACATCCAGGTGCAGATAATCGGCCCCAGAGTCCAGCATACGAAGGCACTCGGCCCCTAAACTGGCCAGGTCGCTGTTGAGGATGGACGGACCAATCTTGCAGCCGGACGCCATAGTGCTAGTTCTCTGGAGCAAGTTACCCAGCGAGATCCCCGGCAAGATGAAGGCGTCGCGCCCCGATTGGCCGCACAATTTTGGCCACGCCTCTTCCCTGTAGAGTCTTCCGGACTCCACCGGAAGCAGCTGCCTTGAGGGGGGAAGTCCCGCCTCCCCTAGCGGGAGGGGGTGCCACTCTAAGGGCTTAGGGGCGGGGTCTCGCCGTGAGGCACCTTCCTCCTTCCTCTGACCTTTGTTTTTAAAACAAGGCTTTCAGGTCTCCCAGTCCTCTGAGGAGTTTCTTAATCTTTTTTAGTTTTACTTCCCCTGCAGTTCCCTCTCAGCTCTTGCCCTCTTATCACTTTTTTGTTTCTCCATCGTTTGCATATGCGTTCCTTTCCTCTCCATCCCTGTACTTGTCCAAGAACAAAAAAAAACACACTCTTCTTCCTATTTCTCTTTGAATTCTTCTCAAGAGTGGTGGGAGTCTGATTTAGGGCGGAATCCTGGCTCTACCAGATACTAGCTGGGTGACCTGGCAAGTCACTTCTCCCTGCCTACAATTTTCTCATCTGTTAAGACAGTGCTCAACGTTTAAGATTTGTGAATCCAAGTATGTGCCCAGGACCGGATGCCTGGTGCTCAGTATAAAATGGTGGTGGTTATTATTACTCTCCTCTGCTTCTGGCCCTCATCCTTCTTACCTTCTCTCACAGGAATGCTTATTGACAAACTGCAATACATTTATTTACTGTTCAGACAAAATCCAGAACAGGGTAAGAGTGGCTATTTCTTTGCCAAATGTGTCTAGGATCGTTGGGTGGAGAAAATAACCCTAGTAAAACTGTAAGCAGATAAGGTGGGGGAGGAGGGGTCTCTGGAGAAAGAAAACCAGGCATGGCTTTATTGACATAAGAGAAGGCATTTTTGGCCTAAGCTATTTTGTCATCTAAGCCTGGCCACAATGTTTGCCCTTGAACAGTTCTCAGTAATTAATTTTTTTTTTTTTTACAGTTCACAATGATCAATATTCACTTCTTTATTTTCATTTAAAAATTAAAATTTCAAAGGATTGAGAATTCTAAGTAATATATGTGGTTAAAGGTACCAGATATAATAATAGAAATATGCTATGTATTGGGGTAAGAAAAGGTATAAGCTACGGAGATGTCTTTGTTAAGGAAGAAGAAAGTGATTTTGTCCTAAAGGTGGTCATTTTTTTTTTTATTGAAGTATAGTTGATTTACAATGTTGTGTTACTTCCTGATGTACAGCAAAGTGATTCAATTATATATATATATATATATATATATATATATATTATATATAGTTATATATAGTTATATATAGTTCTATATTCGGGTGTATATATACATATATGTATTCTTTTTCAGATTCTTTTGTATAGTAATTAATGATCTTAAGGGGACAAAGAATGCAGAAACAAACACCTGTTATCAGGCAAGAGAAGTAACAATAGCAAAGATAGTGTATCGGTTGTAAATTCAACCAGTTCTTTTCAATGGACATGATCAGCCTAAAGCCTCAACCACCAGATCAACAGGAACTTAAGAGATGATATGTTGACCTTTTCTGACCCTCATGACTTCAATCCACTTAATCTTGGACTCTGTCCACAGCCCAAGCCCCTTCATCAATAGGCATGTACCCTTAGCATAAAACTTACCCAATTTTGCTGTTGGGAAGACACTGCTTTGGGAGAGATCCCCCGTGTTCTCCTTTCTTGCTGCAAGTAATAGGTCCTTCTCCTGATCTTTGGCTTGGTTGTGTCTTTTGGCTCGACTCCCACCAAGAGGGGAACACAGTTTCTCAGGTAACAAATTCATGGGAGGGGGAAAAAAAAAAACAGGATTTAGCAAGAGCATAACTTAGAGGGTAAGGATAGAGCACTTTGTATAAAAGAACTGGTGGTAAACTTGTATCCCATAGTGGTTCTGGCCACATTCAGCGCATAACCTGGTCCTTAACATTCCTCCTGGGAAATCTACCAGTCATTCCAGCCGGTCATACCTGGGCAGAGAAGTCACACTGGGGAACTTGTCTCCCAATATGCCCATTCTGCTTTATTTTGAAAGTTAGGGATGGAAAGCATGAGTAGAATGGAGCTCATTTGGAATAGGAGGAAGGAATTGGAGGTGTCCAATTGAAGGGTGACCTCAGGCCGGACTATGAGGGTTGAGGAGAGATATCAAGGTGAGCTCCAGGGATCCAAAACAAAAGCACACCCCAGGGATCTAAAATGAACACTTTCCTGAATGAGTTAACCTATTCCCTATGTTGAAAAATGAGAAACGAAACTCAATCAGGCATCTTAAATGTTTTTAGATTTATTTTATTATATGTGCATATTCAAACACAGAAGTCTTATCTTTCATAAATATCTTTCATAAACATTTCAGTATTTATTCATATGCATTTTTTCCATGCTCTTTGGTCATTCAGTATTCATAACAAACTTTATAGTCATCTGAGGGACGTTGGCTGTGTAGTCAATCTTTTGTTTTTACCTATAAAATGGCTAATAAAGGATTTTCATCCTGCAGTCACAGTGACTTTTGAAAAATATGGAGGTACATTGATCTGTAATCCTAAATGATCCTAAAATAACATAAGAACATTTGTCTTAAGTTTTTCCAGATACATTCTGCCCTAAACTTGTTTTTATTCTCCTGAGTGTCAAACCAAACTTTGTTTCTGAAATGCTGCAGTTAGGATCCACTGAAGTAAATGAGGATGTGGGGCTTTCTATTCACTGCCAAGACAAGGCCGTGGAATTGGAAGTGTGAGGTCACAGGGCAACAGCATGACTAGGTGTGATAGCAGCAAATTCCGGAGACTATTAGTCTCATGTATAACTTGAGGAAGGATATTTAATTTCTAATTTGGACTGTCATTTTATTTATGACCCTTTCTTCCCTGTAGGTCCCTATATACACTCTATTCCTGTCTCAGATACTCTCAGAGCTGGACAGCAGACTGGAGAATGTTTTTCATTGACCGGAGGGATAGATAACTCAAGAAGGAGGAGGTATCATCCTGCCTAAGGTACTCTTGGAGGCTTGAAATAGCAAATCAGTTACTTCCAGCCTACTCAACAGGCCCTAATCAGACCCCAAAACTCCACAGATTTTTTTTCCTCCAGCATTGCTATGCCCATTTATGCCTTTTGACACCGTAGTTCTCAGTGCCTTGCCCCAATGCACTCAATAACTCAGTTTCCTTTTTGGAAAAAAACAACTTATCTAATAGAATTACAGAAAGCAGCAAACACTGAAAAATGAAAGTAAAATGTTTTGCTGTATAAAATGCTGTATCCAGAATTTGAACTGCTTTAATTGAATCTGAGTAAATCTACACCCACTATCGTGGATGATACATGCTTATTCTAAGGTCTCTCAAAAGTTAATTTCAGAAGAAGCAACCTCTTGGTTGAGTCCAATTTTTTATACATGGGAAGTAGGTGTCTGTTTTAATTTTCCTCTGAACAAGATAAATATTAAGAATCATAGCTTAATAAATGATCTATTACCAATACTATATTTATCATATGTAATAATTAACTTTTAGTCATATACTCAATAATATTTTGAATTACAAAAAATTGTTACTTATCTTGAACTTTTTCTAATCTTGCCTGACTTTTTTTTGTTTTTTAAAATAATTATTCCTTCAAACTCCAGGTAACAGTATTCCTGAGAATACATCTTGTGACAATCTTATGCACATACATATAGATATTTTATCAATTACACATAAACATTTAACACATTACATTCAACACGTTTAAGGGCACCTTAAATGGAACAGATGTACACATCTGCAAAATCTCCATAGTCCCAGTATGAAAACATTCCCACTCTATAAGGCCCTGTTTGTCAGAGTGGAGGCTTTTTTGCAAGGTACAACATTACTTAGCTTATTGAAAAAGTTTCCAGTAGACTTCCATAACACTAGAGTGAAGGAATCAGGGTAAAAGGCAGACAGGCCAGCATAGTCATGTTCAAAACATCCCAATACTTTTTAAATATATATAAAGGTATATAGGATTCTGGTCAGATATTTAACAATCTTCTTTGACTCTTTTACTTTTTAAATATTTGATACGATTATACATAGAGAATTTGAGTCAAGAATCAAGAAACTGGAACAAAACACGCACATATATAGAGACTCATATAGCACAGACACTTGTAATTACCAAACATAAGGCCTCTAACACTAAGGGAGCAGCATAATTTTTAACAGGCGAAATATATCAGCTTAGAAAGAATCATAAAACCACTTATATATGTATATTTCTGCATTTGAGAACTCAGCATTAAGTGTAAATGTCCTGAAAATATTGTAAAACATAGATGAGGCCATTTACCACCTCTGCTTTCTGAAGTTTTAGATTTGAAATTTTTAGTTTTGTCCTTTAACTCACAGATATCTTTCATTCTATTAGTGAATGAGACCAAAACCCCAAATTATATTTGAAAGTATATATCACATTAAAAACAATGCCTGTTTAATAAGCAATTCTAAGAGAAAAATAAGTTTCCTTTGTGATTTGGGTGGGTTTAGGAGGTCTCCTTTATATATACATATACCATATCATAGCCAATGTAGTCAAAGTTTAAGTGTACAGAATGGGTTCCAAATTCATTGCAATGTAATCACAGTCTAAACTTTAGCTTGAGGACTAGAAAACACACACCCCCTCACCACCATACCAATTTACATATATATATATGAGTTTTTATACACTTAGAAGTTATGTAACAGTTTTCTGATGTAAACTGTTAAAGTTTTGAAATTTAATCTTGAACTACATGATGCCAAGCCCTGCTATAGGATCAGTAACACACTAGATATAGCCTCACAAGCCAAGTTTTATACTTTTCTTGAAGTAACTGAACTTCAAGTTAAAGTAAAATATACAAGCTCTGTCTATAGAGAAATTGCTCACTTTATATTTTTTCTTCATAAACTTAATATCTAAAGGATATGAATATTGTTAACATTGAGAAAAAGTTATTTCATTGAACCAATTCTAACAACACTAACCTTAATATAATATCTGAAAATATGCCATCAAGGGCAGGCACAGGACACTGTAAGGGAAAGTAATCACATTTCCCAGTATCTCCCAATCTTGGCATTGATGTAGTCAGGACTAGAAGTAGGAATACCATCTCTTTCTAGCTATTATATTTACATTTAATTTTTATTATAGTATAGGCTATTTAGGTTCTTCTTAGTTCAGAATTATGTCTGATAATTTCTAGAATATTCTCTAATGTGTTATGAAATGGAATGATCTTATGGCATTAGCATTTTGATTTACAATATGCAATGAAAATGACAGTTAAAAAATAAGTATTGAAAAGTCCACAGCTCTAAAAATAGTATTTTTTCTTCTTCTAAATGGCTGTATTGTTGATCAAAAAAAAAAAAAAAAAAAATGGCTGCAGGCTTATTTGCTATCAAGTTTCCCCAAACTAATATTTTCCTTATTGATTACTTTTATGTAAATTGCTACTTGTACAGCCACCTGATTTAATGATTTTGAAATTAGAAAAATAAACATTTGCATGAGATGTATAATGTAACCTCAAAAAATTGCTTTCTCTTTTTAGAACACATTATTTGTTAATATTCCTAGGTAAGCAGCTCTGTAATAGTATACATTTTCAACTGCTCAAGGCTTCTTGAATCATAAACAATGTGCAGTGAAATGGCTTTTTCCCTTTATTCCTCCCTAGATTTTATGGTCTTCACACAACCAAACCATCTTAGCCATTGATTTTTAAAAGATGTTTATGAAACAATATGCACATCGACAGCAAAATCCACTGGGATTTGTGCTACCCATTGAGTGTAAAGTGCTATGTTTTCATCTTTTCCAAGTGCAAGTTTTCAACTTTTAGCAAAGTGATCCCTTCCACATCTTGTCTACACCTACAACTCTTAAAAGGTACAGAATTAAACATGAGACTCATCTAGGTCTACCTCAGTCTCCCCCAGCTCAGTGGGAGTAAAAGGGAACTGACTGGACAGGAGGGGGTTCTCCATGCCATTTTCCTCACTGATGTGAAGGACAGTGTCTCCGTGCTGTAGGAGGATAGATGTCTCAAGGCCTGTGAAGTCATCAGGGTCTGAGAGTTGAGTAGAGAGGGGACTATGTGCTGTAGCACCTTGTATTTCTGTGTCCTCCTTCTTTTCTCCTTCTTCAGCTGGGAGGCTCTCACCCTATGACCAAAAGGATCATAACATCATGGAAAGGTAGGATGGGTACTAGGGAAAAGGATCAAAGAATGTTTGTTGTACAGCTGTAACTGGACAAGGAATCCCAAGGGTGGACCCAGTTTTAGCCTTTGGTATATGTGAGACCACATCTAGGCCCTTCCAACTTTCTAAGCCTCAGTTTTCTAACCTGTTGCATGAGCATAATATTTTGCCCCACTTATCCTGTAGACTGTGAGGATAAAAATGAGACAATGGTATTACAATGCTTTTTAACCATTAAAGACTTTACAAACGTATATAGTGTATTGCCCCTTAGCTTTCTTTAAACACCACATGAGAAGAATGTGGGACTCATGGGAACTTAATGATGAAAATCAAAAGCAGGGAAAAAGGGACTTCCCTGGTGGCGCAGTGGTTAAGAATCCACCTGCCAATGCAGGGGACACGGGTTCGAGCCCTGGTCCGGGAAGATCCCACATGCCGCAGAGCAACTAAGCCCGTGAGCCACAACTACTGAGCCTGCGCTCTAGAGCCCACGAGCCACAACTACTGAGCCCGTGTGCCACAACTACTGAAGCCCACGCACGCCTAGAGCCCATGCTCCACAAGAGAAGCCACCACAATGAGAAGCCCACACACCGCAATGAAGAGTAGCCCCCGCTCACTGCAACTAGAGAAAGCCCGTGCAGCAACAAAGACCCAACACAACCAAAAATAAATAAGATAATTTTTTTAAAAAAAGGGAAAAAAATTAAAACAACAAGAAAATATCAAAACAACAACGAAAAAGATCAAAACAAAAGTTCCTCTCACAGGATTCAGAAGGTTCTATATTTAAAGGCTTCATCTAAATTGGTAACTTTATTTATATATATTTTTAAATTGAACTGTCAAACATGTATTATATACTGGTTTTCAATGGTTATTTTAACTATGAAATATTTCTTCTTAGGGTTTTCATAACAAAGAGTATGAAGATTTCTCTTATGCCTTCTTAAGTAGATGTATTCTTGGCCATATACTTCACAGTTTTTATTTTTTCATGATGACAGGACCAGTGTCTGTCTAACAAAACATTACAGACCCAGACTTAAGTTATGTGGATGACATCTGCATATCTCAATGGTTCCCAGACAGAAGTATGCAAGGAGCAAGACTTGCCTGTTTCTCCAGTGCCCTCACCTGCTTGGGAGACAGGCTGTGAAGGTCAGCAACAACAGTGGCGGGGGAAGACGTGAGCACTGGTTTGTCCTTTCCGTCTGGTTTCCTGGATGGGGCTGGGCTGCAGCCCTGTGGCTGGCCTGTGGCAGGAAGCATGTCTGTTGGGGCACCAGCTGGCTCCGCCTGAGCCTCGATGAAGGTCACAGATCGTTTCTGATCCGCTATAGGTCAGAAGTAGAGCAGTAAATAGGAAGAGGAGGAAAGTAGGTTGGCAGTGCTTAATAATAAGTTTTAACAAGTGTCTCCTGACTTTTCTTAGTAAAGACATTGCTGGTTTATCAGTAAATGAGAGCATATTAGACTATTATGTATATGTATTGATTTCACCTTCTTACAAAGACTAGGACTTGGGTACAAAAATCATTTTTGCATAAAATAGCCTTTTCAGGGACTTCCCTGGTGGCACAGCGGTCAAGAATCCGCCTGCCAACGTAGGGGACACGGGTTCGAGCCCTGGTCCGGGAAGATCCCACATGCCGTGGAGCAACTAAGCCCATGCACCACAACTACTGAGCCCGTGTGCCACAACTACTGAAGCCCACGCGCCTAGGGCCTGTGCTTCGCAACAAGAGAAGCCACTGCAATGAGAAGCCCACTCGCCGCAACTATAGAAAGCCTGCGCACAGCAACGAAGACCCAACACAGCCAGAAATAAATAGTATAAATAAAAAAATAAATTTATTAAAAAAATTTTTTTTAAATAGCCTTTTCACATAAATAGTTTTTACATAAAAACAAAATTGGCATAGATCATTAAGTGAACTTGGTCATTGCTCATAACAACTGCCAACAAGATTCAAAAGTCCCTATTATTCATCATTCCTTTGTCTTCAGTAAGACATATAACAAACCCATTTCCTGGCTTGGGTAAATGAAACACAACCTTCTATCATCAAATTTCATAGCATTTGTGGTTTACCTTGGACTGTTCCATTTCCCTAGGTGCATGAGGGGAGGGATGGAATTGGGGAAGGTGAGCGAAAAAAAGGCACTCAAGTTTCCTGGGAAATTTCGTCCCTTTTCCTAGTGACTCCCCAAAGGTGTGCTTATCTGCATGAGCTCAGTCTCTGCAGGCCTTCCTGGCTGTGTGGCGGGGCAGCGTGTCAATGTGTAGTCAGAAGGGACACAGGAGGCCTCACCAGATGGCTTCGTTTTAGGTTGAATGCTCCTGCGGGTGGTTGACAGCCGAGCCCCATGGCGGTTTCTGGGTTCAGTCTGAGTCTTCTGACGTGATAGTAGAGGACGTCTTAGCTAAAGAGAACAGGCAGAAGAAAGCTAGCAAGAAGGGTGTAACTGCCTGGGAGGAAAGACTGAGCTCAGAGGATTCTGACTATGGTTTATTCCCTTCTTTGTGGGTCTCCGTGGAGTCTTATGGTTATTCCTCAACATTCATAGCCAATAAAATAAACTTCTTTCTGCATATTTAAATACAAGTAGGTATTTGATTCTGGCATCCCCTTAGCCACTTCTATCTTATGATTATTACTCCTTTATATATCCTAAGAACATTAACATCATTTGAAATAGTCACAGTGAGAATTTCAGTGAATTTAAGGATACAAAACTAACAATGATTGCTTACCAATCAGCCTTTGCTCATCTAAAATCTGTAGCTGAACATATGCTAACTCTCAAGGGGAGGTTGATGAAAAACACCTCAGGTACTGGGAAGATGTCTGGTCTCCAAATCAGTGCTGGGATGCTCCCATCAAAGCAACAGCACAAAGCCTCATTTAGATTTTTATTTAGACAGTAACATAAAGGAACCCCACCTAGGGAAATTTATAAAGATGATCTTTACTTCGATTTCAGTTTTAAATTGAATTATTAATCTTGAAACGAGGAAGAAAGGACGACTGTCTCTGCCTCTCTACAGAAACAGGCCTTAAATCAACCTTATAACGAATCTTCCATTGTCAGTAGTATGGCTGGCAAAGGTTTCTGGATAGGGAGCAAATAAAAATATAGGCCCACTTATTTTACCAAGTAATCAGCTTTGCTAATAAGAAGATTCAGAGCTAAAAATAGAAGCCCCAGACTCTCCGCTTGCCCAAGCACTTACCATGTTTTAAAGTTGCTCTGTACTGCTTATTTCAGGTGGGGAGAAGGTAAAATATAGTCTTAATGTACATGGGCCTTAAAAACTGAGTAGACCTTCCATTTCTCAGGATGACTCTCCTGCCCTTCCAGGGTCTGCTTACCTGCCTCAGGCCCCTCTTCCTCCCCAGCGGCTGCTGAGTAAGGAGGTTCTGTTGGCCGGGTTCACTCTGCACGCTCGCCACCCTGTTGAGAACACCAGCAGTGTTAGTGCGCCCTGGAGCAAGCACACGAGACCCTCGTCTGGTGGGTGTTAGCCAAAGTCACTTACAGGAAACAGTCACTTCAAAGATACCATTATCTTTGAAGGAAGGTTGGGAAAGAATCCCTGGGATGGGAGTTTTCAAAGGTTTAGGAGGGAAGACGAGGCCTTGTAGCCCCAAGCTGCCAAAATTGAGATTCTGTTTTCAATCACTGATGCCGGATCTATCATTCAGCAAAACATCACACCCCTGGTTTGGAAGCCACCAAAAGGCTTAAGATGTTATATGCTAATCTCAATTTTTTTTTTTCAAGGGTAAGGAGAAAGGTGGTGACGAACAAACATGTACAACTCTATCACATGGATGGGAACACCTTTTAAAACTTTTCAATTTAAATGAAAATAAGATGAACGAATATCAAACACATCAGACACAGAATCCATTTGGGTGAAGGGTCACATTCAACACATGTTTGCAGCCTGAAGTCTCTGTGACTGAGCAAACGGACAGTCGCATGGATAGACAATTAACTGTCTTGTAAAAAATGATTTTAGATTGAAAAGGCTGGCAAAGTAATTAAGCTGTCATTACAACTTAGAAGTTTAATTAATATCGAATAGCTGCACCCAAACATAATACACAATTTATAAAAGCAACAACCTGCTCCCCCCAAATTTACTGTGTATGTGTCTTTTTTATATGCAAAAATGACTGCTGGCAGTGGTCCCTATTTTAGTGTTGGGTGAAGCTGAAAACGCTGTCATGGACCCATGATCCTTTTTCATTCTGCATGCATGTATAATAGGAATTTATAATGGGAGTGGAGGTGAAAAAAAGGCATGTATTGTGCCCCAGAGAACACTGTAATCCTGTGGATGATGCCAATGTGATGATTTGGTTAATGGGTAATTAATTTCTGCTTTGCCTTTGCAAAAGGAGAGTCATCTGCAAATAGTTTTTACAGTAAAATATTCCACGGAGGAATGCAGAGTCAGCAACTGTTCATGAAAAGGAAAGACTGTATGCATTTATTGCTATTTTAAAAAAATGAGCTACCTAAATACAGTCTCCCTGCAGGTGGCAGGATGGACAATCAGATGTTTCCCCTGTTGTATTAACAACTAGTTAATCATCACATGGTTGACACAGTCACATGTGTCATTTTTTAAAAGTCTTACTCATATTTCCACTAGAAGAGAATCAATGATTCCCAAATGGAGTTTATCATAGTTTTTCTGAAATAAGGACGTAATCATATTGTAATTAGACCATTTGGGATACACAATACAAAATTCCATAAAGAGTTTTAAAAACAGATGTTTTTTAAACTTTCTTGTTCTCCTGAATATCAAGTTCAAAAGATCAATGTACATTATTTTTATACATATATGGCCTTGTACCATAGATGATCTTTCTATGAAGACAGAAAATTACCTCAAAGGAACAGTGCAATAAATTCTGATAAGCAATCCAGACTAAGTTGCTGGCATGTTTGAAATGACATCTCCTTATTAATTATACATTTTAACGTGTCTTAAATTGGAAAGAGTATTCAATTACCATATGCACAAAAGTAGAAACAAGTTTCTCCCAAATACCAAGCAAAGCTTTCACTGGAATGGATTCTTCATTGACATCTAAATGTTACCTCAGTTCCCTTGGCCATAAAGGGAGGTTAATACTTACCACCTACCTCCCATTAAGGTAGAGAAAAGAAGTTAGTTGATGTAAAATGATGTGAACATGAAAAGTGACGTAACATAGTATGCTTCCTTGTTTTACACTTGTAATGAATTTATTGCTTCTAGACCACTAGAAGGAAGTAGGTAATAAAATGTCTTAAAAATATTTGGGCAGAGAAAATGAAATAGAGGCAGTCCACTTGTCTCATTTTATTCAGTAATCTGAGATTGTGAGAAAAAAAATGGTGCAAGAAAAGAAATACACGTCACTCAGGGAGTGTTAAATGTCAAAACAATGGTAATTTCATCATGATTATTCCAAGGGAGGATCAAAAGCATCAAAATTTTCTCTATGGATAGAGAGGCTTACATCTAAGAAATGGATCAAGTTTATAGCTTTAGTAATTAGCTGTTCTATGTAAATGATATAATATTTCATCAACGGAATGCAAATATAAATGATTAAATTATAGGATGTGTCCTTGGAAATACAGCTCAGCTAATATATATATGTATATATTCTCCCTGAGAATGTGATGCTAACATGTTTATATTCGGAACCTCAAGGTCTGGATTAACTGCATGCAGAGGATATGTTAATAATAAACAGCCAGAGAAATTAATAACTGAAGTTATTTATGCAGAAGTAATTTCGGGTCTATATCAAATTAGAGTTGCATATAAAAAGCGGTCTCAATTTACCTTCTCCCCATGTCATGTAGTATTTCCGTCATGTGTAGGATTTGTGATGTGTGGACCATCAGGTGTGCAATATAACACCAACCAGAAAACCATGGTGTTTGCCTGAAGCATCTCTCTGGGGAAAACTGATTCCCTAAAAATTTTAATCTTGGGAATGAGAATGGCTGATTTCCACTGTTTTGCCAAATAAAAAGGCAAAACCATAAGTATAAAAGCAAATAAAACTTTCTAAATGGAAGTTAAAATCATCCTTTGTATTTTTGAGTCACTAAACAACATTACTATGGCAAACGATCTGGATTTTAGAGAAGTAAATATACTTGGGTCTTGGCAGAACTGATGTGACTCAACTTTCTGCAAAAACCAAAAACACCTTACTCAAAATGCAAGGAAGTAATTTACAAGCTAGGGAAATTTAGACAATGTTAGAAGACAATTCTGGCACAAATGACCTCTTTTCTCTTCTTTCAGCATGAAGACTTGGATTGGAGTGTATAAACACGTATGTATCTCCTAATGGAGTATGTAACTAATGGTATTTCTTAAAGGATAGGGGAACAAAGGGCCATTCAGTAATACAACAAAAATTTATATCACTCATCTCAAAGTACAAAAAAACTGTATTTCAATCTAGAAATAGATTTCATAAATAAAAATTTTAAGTAGAAGTACTGGGTGAGACTAGTATAGAGAAAATGAATTTGTATTTTCATTGCTTTTATCTGTACTTTTAGTTTCAATTTTAATATGGTTAGAGAAATCTATAGGGGGAGTACAAAGCACACAGCGTAGCCATTTTCCCTGAGTGCTTGCCTTGTGATGGGGATGCATAAAGCCAGCACTGAAGGAGCCATAAAGCATTTATAGAGGACAGAGACATAAACAGTAGACAAAATCCTACTCTTCCCTTTCCCAGTAAAAGATTATTGTTTAAAATTTACTTAGCCTCCACAACATCCAAGAAAATGTATTTTAAATGCCACAGAATTTAGAGATTAGAGACTGGAATCAGATAAAAAGGGGGAATAATCTGGATCTCAGTTATCCTGTAAGAACTGATTTAGCATTGGCAAAGTACACTTCTCTGGGTATCACAACACACATTTTCTTAGCTATTAATTCTCAGCTACATAAAAAGTTTGTTTTAATCTTTTCTTTGTAATTTGGGAGTACTTGCCAAGTTTGCATACTTTGAAAATGTGGATGATCATGAGATGGATAGGTTATTTTTATTTTGTTTCACCCAGACTGTATATCTTGTTCAAACTTGAGCCACATTCTTATTTTCCACTGCAATTAAAATTACCCTTACAGAATCAAATAGCGTTGTAATCTCTCTTTTTTTATTTTTAAGCTAGATTTGGTTGTCAGTTCCTGCCTTTCAAAATGTTCTAACGTGTCCAAACAAAATTTAACTCTCAAGTATAAACTTCTAGGCTTAAGTGCTTGAATAACTTTTTGTATGTCTATATTCTTCTGGAGAGAAAATATGGTCCATGGTGTGTGTACTTGGGGGTGGGTACAGGGAGGGAAGAACTACAATGAAGTTTCTGTACTTCTAAGAGCAACACTCTTAAAGAAGAAAATTCTTCCATGAAATATTACTGCAGTTTATTAATTTCCAAAAGACAAAATTTTTTCTCAGCATACTGATTCTAATAGGCTTATACTTCTTGCCATGAATCTTTATAAGAAACCAGTTAGCACAGGTTAAAGAAAAATCCTAGAAGAAATTTTCTAAAGGTCTGCAAAATTTTTATTGGTTTCCACCTATTCATCAGGTTATACTGTTATCCTGGTCTCTTCCTCATTTAGCCCTCAGACCAACTTGCCCATTTTGCCTAAAGCAAGTGCTCTTTCAAAATCAAATCCCTAGAAAGTTTATCAAAATGTGGGGTTGGGAGGAGGAACAGGATTTATTACTTTCCGTTAGGCATACTTGCTTGCTGATATTCTTTAAGCTTTGGAGTCAGGTTTTCGTTAGGATTACTTTGGGTGTCTTTTAGGTCCTGAGTGCTCAGGTATGTGTTAAATGTAATTTACATTGTTAATGTCTTACTGCTTCTTTAGGATTTTAAGAGTCTGCAGCATAAAGAAGTTTCATGCCAAAAATAAGAAAGCTTGGAAACCAAATATAAAAAATATATATCCTATTTTATAAACCCACCCCTTAGTAAATGCCAAAAGTTCCTCTCCTCCAAAGAGAACTTGGTGACATGATGGAATTCAAGAGATACGATTTGCAGTGTATGGCAAAGGTGGACGTGCTACGCCTGTTGGAACGCCTCTGCATTTACAGAATTATTTAGAATCCAAAGTGAGTGCCTCATTTTCTGGTTTCTTAATGACCACAAATGAATCCAGGTGACTGACACCCAGAACTAAAACACACCAGTTACAGGAGTAACAGATCAACAACAGTTGATCTAAAACAGTCATCAGTGTCCTCACATGAGCGACTAATTCAACTGTAGATAAAACCTGTAGCTTTGGCTCTGAACCACCCTCAGATAGCAAGAACTTTGGGTTTATTCCTATCAACACTGGACCCAGAACAGATTGGATTGGTTTAGACAACTCCAGATCAGTCATTTGAACCCTTAAGCCTGCCAGAGAGGGCCAAGTCCTTGGGAGAGTTTATAAAAATCAACTCAAACTCCTGCCTTCTCTTACCAACCCCAGACTAGCATTTTACTCAGCAAGAATAGAATTTGGCCTAATTAGAAAAGGCCAGGGACAAAGTCAGCCAAATGGAAGTCTGATTTAATACTTTCTACTCTCGACATTGAAATCATCTTCCTAACTAGGTTCTCCTGTCTCGTATGTAATATTAAGCATTAAACAAATGAATGCTTTGAAACCAGTGGTCACGGTGCTAGGCTTGGTTCAGAGCTCTACCAACACTGTGAACAATGAAGGGAAACCTCCCTGAGGACTGCTCCATTCTTCCTCGTCCCCAAAGCTCTTGGTAATGGAATTAAGCCTGTACTCTGCAGCACTTCCACATTTACCACCAATAAGAGACTGACCTGTCCAGGCAGGGGCTCGCAAACACAAATGAATGTCATGAAGTATGGGGCCAGTTAAAAAAAAGATACACCGGATGATGGAATAAATTTCCCATTTTCAATTGTGGAAGAAAATGTGAAATCTGAACAAGATGCAAAGAAAACAAAGGACAACCTTTCACAGGAACGGCCTCTCAACATTTCCTCGTCTTTGTGATAAAGCAATAAACACGGGTGCAACTCACTATATAATGCAAACCTGAAAGGGAGTATTTTATCTTGAGATGGAACAAAGGCACTCTTAGCATGAACAAGAAGCATTACCCCTAATGAGGATTAGTTGAGAGGTGTGAATCAACAGCACAAGATTAGGAATGTTTGCCGTGGTTTAACTGAGTGTTAAAGGTGCAGTCCCCCTTTCTGAAGCATTAAACCAATAGCTAAGCCATTATGTTGTTTGCATCATAAGACTTCTCTCACCAAGAAATGTTTGTGTCTGATATTTCATGGCAAATTTGGTGGTTATCTTCGTGGTGGGACAAACATTCTTTATGTAAGTGTTGTTTGAACAAGCTACTATAATAGCCTGTCATGCTGCATGCATCAAAGAGAGGGAATTATATAAATCGTACTGACATTGGTACTCTTATTATAGCATCACTGTTTTCTTATCATCCGTGGTATTAGCTGAAAGACCTGTCTGGACTGAGGCTTCCTAATGATGGGGAGTTGTATTAAAAGGCTTCTGAAAAAAATGTTTCTTAAGGAATATCAGCATGGGAGAAAATGATTAGGTGGGATAAATTTAACATTTTGCATATCAAACTCCTGAGACAGTCCATGGGATAAGCCCCTAGGAGAACTCCAGGAATTTTTTTTTTTTTTAAGTTAACTTTTTAGGCCATCTCTGATTGAGCTCTGAAGCTGAAAATAAAGGAGGCTACACCTTTGACTTCCAGGCTCGTGTGTTTATGAGCAACAAAGGGCAAGGAATGGAAATCGATATCAAGACGGGGCGAGAGGAGACAGAGAGACAGAGGAGACAGGGAACAGCTCGTTTCCCAGCACAGACACCAATACACAGGTAGCGTTGACACTGTACCTAGAGAGGCTGCCCTCGGCGGCCAGGCCCTGGGAGTCATCGAGGACATTAGGTTCACTGCAGGAGGGGTAGGGAGATGAAGCATTTAGGGAAAGAAAATGCAAACAAATAAAAGAAAAAGAAAAAAAGCATGCACTTTTCTGCTTCTAAGAACCAAAAATAAATAAATAAATTTAACAGAACAAGGAAGGAAAAGGAGACAGTCAACCATTTCACCTTGTGCTGGGTTTGTCAAGACCTAGGACTCAAGGCAACTGGGAGGAGGGGCTTTGGGTGGATACGACTCTCAGAGGAGTGAGTGATCTATTTATTGGTCAAGAGTTGGGACTTAAAACGAGCTCCGAATGGACACGGGAGCTCTGGAATGCATTGCAGAACAAATCTGTAGAAGACAAAACTATCATTCCTTTGGTAACCATCTGGCTGGGTGGTTATGATTTTTCACCTGTCATATGTACAGATGTTTCATTGATTAGGATCCTGCTTCTTTCTTGTGTGTTATGACATGATCACACAGAAACCACTTACCATGAACTGCCACAACCCAACTCTTGGAACTGATGCCATTAAGAAAAGCAAAGAAAGAACCCGACTTCACCTGCTAATTTTGCAGTGAAAATGCAAGTAAACAAATGGAAGGAAGATAACCCTGGAAAATTCACATGGAACTCGAATTTACGTCCTTACTCCATCCTCTAGTGACTGAATTGTAAATGTCAAAAGAAGAAACCTGTCAGGTTGGTGAAAGAATAATTAAATAGTTTATTGATTAATTTGGATCACACTGATTTGGGAATTTGTGAACAGAAACTGTGTTATACTTTCTCTCCCTTTCCTTCAGTGCCTAGCATTGAGCTATGTACTCACGAGGCACTCAATAAATAGTTGTTAAAATGGATGGAATTAAACAATTTAGAAAACTGGAGTGCCTGCCTCTAGAGAATTGTTGTTCACCTAATTGTATACTGTAAAAATAGCAACCATCCCCAGAAAGAGGCTTTCCCTAACACACAGAGACATCATTACCTTCCCTAGCCCAGAGGGTTTAACTATATTATTTTCCTGGATTTCTAGTATATCCATAATAGAACAAATTTTCTCCCCAGAAATGAGATAACTCCTTAATGGATATGTACAAAGGGAATTGATGGCCTAGTTATTTTAGGTAAATAACCAAAAAACTTTTTACTTAAAATTCCCTAATTTAAACTTTTAAACAGACTGCTAGATAGTTTTTGTTTATTCTTGATAGAAGTTTGCACATTTCTAGCAATTAAAAATAAATCACTACTTACCAGTATTAACTGCTTGTATGACTTTACATCTTTTTTTGGATATTTTATAGTTTGGCTCTGATTTTGTTCATATATTTTATTTATAAGACTTCCTTTTCAAAGATAAATTACCAAATGGTAGGTAAAGCAATCTCTTACAATGATAGTAATCCTTATATACTACCAATTTTTGTAATAACTCAATAGTACATAAATAATGCTTTCTTTTTAAGTATGCAATTTATTAATCTTTTATCATTTCCCCCTATTTTTTCAATATTCTCCAAAGTTTGGCTTTATTTCACAAATTTTATTTCATCTGTACAGTTCAGGAATGATTTGCTAAAGGATATAGGTCTAGGGTAATTATTTCTGCATGTAAACTAATTTTATCTGAGCATTAGAATGTGCCCTGATTGTTCTTATTCTCTCTGTATAAGTTATACCACAATGACTCTATAGGTAATAAGAATAAACAACAAACTAGATAAAAACACATAAGACTGATTCTTTGAAAGAATTCAGTTTCTGAAGTAAAAATACTGCCTCTGAAATAGATAATGTTTTATTTCTTATGTCAGATCATTTCCTATATAACCATATATATGGTAAACTATATATATAAAGTTTTAAATCTATATTCTTAGAGGGCGGAGAACACCAAAGAAAATGTTTTAAAGAGTTTAGCTATGGAAACATAAAACTCTCTAGGTAGAGAAGTTACCTTAAAGACCAACTTTAGATAACCTCTCATTTCACAGAGGAGAGAACTGTGGGCTCCTGTTAAATGACCTGCCCAACGTCACACATAGTGGCATAGGTCTTCTTCTGCTTGGTTAAGCATCACTACCTCCAACTAAATACTGACGATACACCAGAAGTCTAAACTACCACATATATCAAGCTAGTCCTATACACTTGCCAGGTACTCATTAGCTTAGCTGATGTTATGGCTGAAATACAAGAATGTCATCTGAAAGAAGACCATGAAAGAAGACCATATATCTGTTTATAGAAAAATTTTAAGGAGAAACAATGTTTGGATCAGAAATTGAGATCCCTTCTACTGGCCTGGCTTAGAAAACTCTCCACAAGTTGTTGCCTGTGCAACCCTCGTTGAAAAGTTGTTTGAATGGTCTACTTAACAACATTGATTGTTTGCTTCTCTTTAGTCCTTTTTTAGAATAACAGGAGTGAGTTTTCAGAATTTCTACCTTTGCCCCCAAAGGCAGAGTATAACATATCCGTGGCTCTTTACCTTTGGCTGGGTAACATGCCCACCTCAGCCTGAGGTGCAGACATGCTGGAGACGTGGCTGGAGAACCGCCTCCTTCCAATGGCACTCAGGAGGTAAGCTTCTTGTTCACTTACCACACTGGGCATGCTGACAGAGTCATCTGAAAGGGCCAGAGAAGGGAGTGTTAGGAAACTGTGATGTGCACCAGAAAACCCAGACCAGCTTTGTACTTGGGTTCCATCCTTGGCTTGTATACAAACTTAGGGCAGTATCTAAAGCTAAATTATCATTCGTCCCTTTGTACAGATTCAAAACTAAGACCTTTGGGGCCTTAAGAAACATCTTCACTATTTTTATAAAACCAGAGACTTTAACAGCTGAGCCTCTAGGGTTACTGAACAGTGTCATTTTGAGAATACGAACAGAACTTTGAGTTAAAGTGACTGGTTACTTCATTTGGGTGAGGGAAACAGCTTCAATAAAACTTCATGAATGTATCTCCATCTTGAAAAATAAAAAAGACCTTTGGGGGCTTAGTTTTTAATCTGCACAAAGGGATGAAGGATAATTCTTCCCATCTACACATCTCCCACCCTCAAATAGCCTTCATAAAATATATGTAAACTTCTTGTCCATTTCTACAAGTAGGTTATTTGTAAAAATCAAGGGGCATCTGCAAATTAAAGATTTCAGAAAAGCTGGACTATAATTTTTAAACATTCCAGAAATAGTTCAGTAAGGGACTTTGTTATTGAACAAATCAAGCATTTTTGACATTCAAACACTACATTCACTACATTTCATGATTTTTAGACTGCTGAGGAAAAGACTATTTCAGGTATTTTTTTGGAAAAAAATTTAAAAACCTATAAAGTTCAGAAACAAGTGCTTATTTTAACCTAAATTTAAAATTTGAAGCAGTCTTGCTTTCTCCATAGAAGCTGAAATTAACATATTCAAATCCATATGAAAATTAACTTTAGCACAATATTTGTGACAAGGAGGCCTCATTCTAAGTGAGCAAATATTGTTTGTAACTGAACAGAAAATACATCTTGATTGACATAGAATTTTGGTGAACTTATGCTACCATGTAAGGTTGTCTGACATCATTTATTTAAAATATCCCAAGTCATATTTCTAGTGAAATTTATTTCAAACCAAAGAGGTGAATATGAAAAGTGCTAAAAATTTTAATTTGCTATATAACTGACTTGAAGTTGATTCTTGTTATAGAATGGTATTTTGTTTTTAGATGTGTTCACAGAGAAGAGAATAATCAAACGTGCCCTAAAAAACATGAAAAAAATGTGGTAGGGTACATTGAGCTATTTCTACTAAGACCTTTCTGAAATTCCATTGACTTTTTTCTCTCTTATCCAAACTCATATATTACTTAACACTTACTCCTTCAATATTTGTTTGGTGATTAATCATGTGCTGCCTTCCATTCTTTTTTTTAAAATTTATTTATTTTATTGAAGTACAGTTGATTTACAATGTTGCATCATTCACTCTTTTTTTTTTTTTAAAGACTTTTTTTGATGTGGATCATTTTTAAAGTCTTTATTGAATCTGTTACAATATTGCTTCTGTTTTATGTTTTGGTTTTTTTGTCTGTGAGGCATGTGGGATCTTAGCTCCCTGACCAGAGATTGAACCCGTGTCCCCTGCATTGGAAGGCGAAGTCTTAACCACTGGACCACCAGGGAAGTCCCTCATTTACACTTTTGTTAAGTGTTCTTTATCAAAAATGTCTGTCATCTCCTCTACAAGACTATATCTAAGATTTTAGAGAGCAGAGAATATATCTTTCTCATACTTTCTTATTCCTCATCTTGTTCCTGCTAGGTCTTAATACAGGTTTGATGACTGAATGGAAAAATTGTTTAATTCAAAGGTGTCAACCCTCTAGCTTTCATACCCCACCTTATAAATTAATACACATCCACATCACAATCACACCACATTGTGTGTTAGCAACCCTGTTGTCATTGGATGGTTGTGATGTTTGAGAGCAGAGATATTAGTAAAAACTTGCATACTTGTAAGTGTATGAGTGTTGGCCTTTGGTCATTGCTATCTCTGTTTATGTCTTCTCTACTTTTCTTCTCTACTTCCTTCCTACTGGCTTGGTCATCCTCTAATTCATAAGGTTACTTGCAAAATATATTTAGCTCTATTAAAGAGAGGTTGTTATCATTTGCCATATTTAAAATATTTTCTGGGAGAGACTACTTCAACCAAGAAAAATAGATATTACTTTAAGTTCTGGACTATTACTAGGACTTATATTGAATATTCGAACTGCTGATCCTTATCTCTCTCATTTTGTTTGTTTTTTTTTTTTGGTCAAGGTCTTTCATGATTTCCCTAATTATAATTTTAGGATTATTTCCATGAGCAATGATTTCAAAACAAATATGTCTGAAGGTCTGGTGCAGAACAGTATGATTATCACTTTGTTATCTACTTAACACTGAAACTAAATCTGGAAATATTACTGATGTGTGCTTTTTAAAAAAATTTTTTTAAATTAATTAATTTTTATTTTTGGCTGCCCTGGGTCTTTGTTGCTGCGCGCGGGCTTTTCTCTAAGTTGCGGCGAGCAGGGGCTACTCTTTGTTGCGATTCGTGGGCTTCTCATTGGGTGGCTTCTCTTGTTGCAGAGCACAGGCTCTAGGCGTGTGGGCTTCAGTAGTTGTGGCACTTGGGCTCAGTAGTTGTGGCTCGCGGGCTCTAGAGCACAGGCTCAGTAGTTGTGGTGCATGGGCTTAGTTGCTCCGTGGCAGGTGGGATCTTCCTGGACCAGGGCTCGAACCCGTGTCCCCTGCACTGGCAGGCGGATTCTTAACCACTGCGCCACCAGGGAAGTCCACTGATGCGCGCTTTGACAAAGCAGTTATTTCTTTCCTTCTCCTACACATCCAACTGTAGTAGGGTATTAAAATACTTTCATTCATCTTAATTAAAATTCTAACCTCAACTCTATTTAATTTAGTTCAGAGTGTGGCTTTTTTTTTAAATTAATTAATTAATTTATTTATTTTGGCTGCGTTGGGTCTTCGTTGCTGCACACGGGTTTTCTCTGGTTGCGGTGAGCGGGGGTTACTCTTTGTTGCAGTGTGCAGGCTTCTCCTTGCAGTGGCTTCTCTTGTTGCAGAGCACGGGCTCTAGGCACACGGGCTTCAGTAGTTGCAGCACGTGGGCTCAGTAGTTGTGACTCATGGGCTCTAGAGCACAGGCTCAGTCGTTGTGGCACACGGGCTTAGTTGCTCCACGGCATGTGGGATTTTTCCTGACCTCGGCTCGAACCCGTGTCCCCTGCATTGGCAGGCAGATTCCTAACCACTGTGCCACCAGGGAAGTCCCAGAGTGCGGCTTTTTGTTGTTGTTTGGTACATAGGGGCTCTGAGTGAAGATCTAGATTTTGTTTTCATAAGGCATTGACAGTACACTTTGCTCTAAATGTTATATCAGAGTGTCTTTGAAACACAACTGGAAAATAATCAATACAGTTAAAAAAACATTAAATGACAGGGGTATTTATGAAACCTTTCACCTTTTACTTTTTAAAACTATTATGCATATATATATGGAAGTGTGTTCTTAACTGGATTTTCCCTCATTTCACCAAATCTTTAGAAGCTCCTGGCTGCTTCAGTTACTAGGGACACTCTTAACTCAAATTAGGCTGTATGTCCTCGAGACAGTCTGCTGCTTTACATTCTAGATAATATAGCTGGCTGGCCTTTTCTGAGTCATAAGCATATGCAGTGCTCACTTTTCCTTGCCCAATTGGGTCATGTAAGTGCTGATTGACCTTCTAAGCAAGACGGCCAGGAGAAAGGGGAATAGTTACTTAACCACGATTTAAATGAGTTAGTGAAAAGGTTGAATACATAAGCTCAAAGAAAACCTAGGGGTCACTAAAGATTTACTTTTTGCCTGAACTCCTACCAAATGACCAAGGATATCAAGCAATTTATAGAAAAGCAGGCATTAGAAATCATGGGATCAGTCACAATTCCATTTTAAATCCTTTTTGTAAAAACGACCAGAGGATCAGAACTGAAAAAGGTCAGGAAGGTAGAGTTCCTTCCCAAGCCCTCATGCACATGGCCAAGCTGTGTCACACATGACCTCCCACTTCCCACTGCCCCGGATTCTGCAGGGTGACCTACTTTCCTCATCCTCCTCATCAGTTCGACTCAGGGTGTCCTGTGAAGCCTGCTGGGACGGCTCACTGTCCTGCTCCCAGACGGTGCCGGTGCCTGTGTTGGAGCGCGACATGGTGGCCAGGCTCAGGCGGTAAGCAGAGGTGGAGGTACCCACGGTGCTGATGGACGTCTTCCCTTGGTAGGCTAGCGGGGTTGAGAGAGCAAAGAAAATCCATGGTGAGGATCTTGAAAGAAAACAAATGCTAGCTTCGAACTCCTCCCAGACAACTTATATCTTTTTAAGGAAAGGTCATTCAAATAGTATGTCCCAGATAGATGATCTTTAGGACAAAGTAGCAAATGGAACTGAAAATGGTGGGAAGAAAAAAAAAAAAAGAGAATTGGCCACTGATATACTTATAATTGAATAATTTTCTTGGGGGAGCATGATATCTCTAACAATATAAAGTGTTTCGATGTTGCTCCCTCTGTCTTTGTTTTTCAGTTTTATTTTCCAAGGCTGGCAGAATGCAAATTCATGTTTTCACTGAGAAATGTACGTTACCTGACACAAGCATATAGAAGTAATAAATACATCGTCTGAAAGGAACCTTACAATCAAAATTAGAATACGTCATTAAAACTGTGTTCTTATTCTCCTTTTCTGGAGATTACAATTTATAAAACACCCCCTTGGTTCTATGTCATACTGTTTTATTATAAAGCAGAACATTTGAATGGCCCCGAGTAGATTTCACCAAGATTGTATTTGTCAGTTTTTTGGTCTTTAATACATTGAGAACAACACTAAAAGTTTTAGAAAGAAAAAAAGCCACATGGATGATAGTCTTCTACTTATGGGTAATGACTGCCCTCTAATGGCAGATAATGATTTATTTTCCTTCCTTAGTGACCTGCAATTAATATAATTATAAAAGTAAACAATGCATTCCCAAAGAAAATCCTTTGAATAATGTAAACTAGCCTGCAAGTTTTTATTCAACCCTCTCTCCCTCCAATTTGTGAATTTTATCATCAAGCATACAGACCCAGTTTTAAGTCCCCTCACTGGTGTCACTGTCTTTGTGTGTAAGTTATTTAACCTCTATTGAGTCTCAGTTTCTTCATTCTATAAGCAGACTTTCAGTTATGCATCTTGCAGGTATTTGTGTGGATTAAATGAAATAACAGCTATGAAATTATCATATAACAGATGCTCAATGAATGTGAGTTCCCTTCTCCTTTTCAAAACGGAAATGAAGGTAAGAATTTAAATGGGTTGGGTTTTTTTTCCCCAGCTAAATATTCAGGAAAAAGCTGAACTACTGAAATAAAGATTGAAAATAAAATATTCAGAAAAGGAATAAAATTAAACTCTTATGATACCCCCCTTGATTAGTTTTGTTGTTGACAAGGATCACAGGGTCAAATCTACCAGTTGTACCGAAATGGCTAATGCATACTTGGTTCCAAAAAGAGCAGTGACCTGGAAAAAGAGGCATTCTTTGTAGGTTGTAAGTTCCATGAGTAAAACAAATTGAAGATACCCCTTGCATACTTACCTGATCCACTGTGAACTGCCTCTTTTAGAATTTTTAGTTCACTGTTGAACTCAGCAATGAGGGAGCTCTTACACAGAGGGCGTGGAATGAAACGCCGTTCCAGCTGGTCAGCGATATGTTGGCGGGCAGAAAGCTCTTCATGGTTCTCTGCTGGTTGGGCCAGAAGCTGAAAGGAAGGCATAGATTCTCAGGTCCTCAATTTTCTCATCTGTAAAATGAGCTAATTATTTTATCTATTTCATAGTTGGTGGTGAAGATTAAATAAGGTAACGCATACAGAGTTCTTAGAACAGTGCTTAGGAAGTGCTTAATCAATATGTTGTTTTGAATCACAGCGCCCGGAAATCGAGGCATGAAAAGAATAAAAGAGTAGATGAATACTAACGGTCTCAGAGGAAAAACATGCTTTAACTATCTCATTTTTTCCATGTTTATTTAAAATCAGATCTCAGTCATGCCCCTGAAGACAAGAGACCATTCTTCAGATCATTCTATCTGGTCAATCTTTGTTTCTTGGGGGGTTGGTAAATGGGGAGAGGGCAAAGTTTCACTGACGTTAATTAAGCTCTTACTGTGAAGGTACTTCTAACATGAAATTTTATCCTCTGGGATACCTGTTTGGGCTGATTTCTCGTCAAGCATGGTATTAACACGTCCTCCTGACTAGCTATATAGCACATGCCCCGAGACTGCTGCTGTCATCCTGCCCTAATCTGGAAAGCAGCACGTTCACGGGGCTTGTCACTTCCTGGAGGAGAAGCACACCTTGCACTGGATGAAAGGGCGCAAGAGCACGAAAATGGGGATGCGGGTCCGCACGATGAAGTCGAGGAAGTCCCACAGGGCCAGGCCGCCGACCTTCCGCAGGGCCATCTCCTTCACCTGGAGGCTCAGCCAGTACCACTGGCTGCCGAGCTGCCTCTCAAAGCAGACGAGAATCACCTTCAGTGCTTCACACCAGGAAAAGAGACAAGTGAGCCTGCAGACTTGTGCTTCGGAGGAACCCTGCCCACATCCAGCTGCCCACATCCACAGTCTTTTTACGCATCAAATTTCTAAATGTCTAAACTCTCTCTCTGTTTCCAAAAACTTCAGCATACTCCTGAATGACAGTGTTCTGACATCAAGACAGAAATTTCTATGGTAAACATGCTTTGATTCTGATTAAGAGAACACATATATCTTTCTTAAGTGCATTTAACTACTATTTTGGAAAATACAAACCAAAGCTGTTCACAGAATTGAAAGGGAAATGTGGTATAAACATGACGTGTGGCTAATATTTTGCTTTCTAAAAGTTTTGTCATAGTGGCTTTATGGTAATACCAGCATATTACTCACACCTGAAACTAAAACATGGGTGTTTTAAAATATTTTTCTTTTAAGCTTAGAAATAATATATTCTTGCTAATAAAAGCAAAATCAAAACCATGCAGAAATGCATAAAGTTAAAAAAAGTAGTCCTTCCCCTTCCTACTCCCTTCCTGATTCCACCCTAAACTGTTCGCCAGAGTAACCAGTAAATCCTTCCAGAAAAGAAAACACTATCCTCCCTCCCCCACCTCTTATGATGTCTCTTGCTAAACTGTATTGTATTTCTTTAACAATATCTCTTTTCTTCCAGATTCTGGCAGCCTTGTCACAATCTACATTTTTAAATTTATTTTCAGGAAGCAGATTTCCCAAACAGTGTGTCAGGACAAACCAGAATATTGTAAAAACGTCAGAGATTATGGTGAGGGCTTCCTCTACCACCCAGCTCTCCCCACAGGGTCTCCCATGGGGCAGTCAAGGGAACCTGGGCCTTCTTCATCACGTCTTAAGGCCCATCTTAGCATCTAGAAGACACACAGAAATCCAATTCCCTAAAGCCCTCAGGAGCCACCTACACCTTTATCATCTATTTAGGGCACTTCCAGGGGAAAACCAGGTCATATAACACAGGGAGAGATGTAAGATTCTTCCTTCCCCATCTACTCACCTCTATTCCTCTCCCTCATCATAACAAACATATGAACAAAAAGCAACACTCCTCTAACCCTACCCTGATCCTGGTGACATTTCTACCTGTTATGTGCCTGTTGGCCTTCTTTGGGCTTCTGCCTTTCTGCTTTCCACCTTCACCAGCAACAGCCCGACACACAAACAGGATAGCAAAGGGCTCAGGGATTCTGGTGCTGGATGGATTCGATTTGAAATTTGGCTCTGCCACTTATTGACAGTGTGACTTTAGGTAAGTTATTCAACCTTTCTGGGGCTTAGCCTCTTCCTTCCTAAAGTGAGAATATGTACTTCTTAAGAGTTGTTGTGAGGATTCAAAGTGATGATAATGTAAAGTATAGAAAACACTCGTTAGTGCACACTAAATGCTCAAAATAAAGGTAAAAATAAATTTAAAATAGAGGTCCAGCAGCCTGGCCAAGTAATCAAAGGATTCACCTTCATTAAAAAAGCAGAAAATAGAAAAAAAAAAAACACCCCATCAAAAAATGGGCAGAAGATCTAAATAGACATTTCTCCAAAGAAGACATACAGATGACCAAAAGGTACATGAAAAGATGCTCAACATCGCTAATTAGCGAAATGCAAATCAAAACTACGAGGTGTCACCTCACACCAGTTGGAATGGCTATCATCAAAAAGACTACAAATAAATGCTGGAGAGGGTGTGGAAAAAAAGGAACCCTCCTACATTGTTGGTGGGAATGTTAGTTGGTACAGCCACTATGGAGAACAGTATGGAGTTTCCTTAAAAAACTAAAAATAGAGCTACCATATGATCCTGCAATCCCACTACTGGGCATATATCTGGAGAAAACCATAATTCGAAAAGATACATGCACCCCAATGTTCATAGCAGCACTACTTACAACAGGCAAGACATAGAAGCAGCCTAAATGTCCATTGACAGATGAATGGATAAAGAAGATGCGGTATATTTATACAATGGAATATTACTCAGCCATAAAAAGAATGAAATAATGCCATTTGCAGCAGCATGGATGGACCTAGAGATTATCATACTAAGTGAAGTAAGTCAGACAGAGAAAGACAAATATCATATGATATCACTTGTATGTGTGGAATCTAAAGAAATGATACAAATAAACTTATATACAAAACAGATAGACCCAAAGACATAGAAAACAAACTTATGGTTACCAGAGGGGAAGGGGGGAGGGATGAATTAGGAGTTTGGGATTAACATATACAAATTACTATACATAAAATAGATAACAAGGAAGGACCTACTGTATAGCACAAGGAACTATACTCTATTTCTTAATAACCTATAAGGGAAAAGAATCTGAAAAAAAAGATATGTATGTATGTATGATTGAATAACTTTGCTACATACCTGAAACTAACACAACACTGTAAATCAACTATACTTCAATTTTTAAGAAAAGGCAGAAAGTGGAGAGAACTGAAGATAGCTACCCGTTAAGTGTTTTCTCCTATCCCTGTCTTACATGCTAAGGCCTCTTTTCCCACCATCCTCTGTACAGTCCTAAACCTCATGCAGGGCTCTGTGCCAGAATCTAGATTTTATCTGAACCCTACAACCTCATGCCTCTGGCAACCATGCCCCACATGGGCAGGTCCTGCGCACATGCAGCCTTGTTTCTTTTTTTTCCTTTTTCATTCTCATTGTCAATCACATCATTTTCAAATACATTCCTCAGTAATGCAGTCCAAACACCCCCCCACCACACACACACACACTCCAAACTCCAAGGACGTGAAGGACCTGTTTTTACCATTGTGTCTGCTTTCATCTTATACTCCCCACCAAGGTCTGCTTTGGTGAATTGAAAAATGTCAGGCAAGATTTTTTCAGCTTCCTCCTTTTGAGATTTTCTGTTGCCAGTGCTCCTTAGTCTCAGTGCTGTGGCAACGGTGGTCTTTTCTCCCCAGCTTAGTTCATTCTAGTCAAGGAGTAGCTCTTAGTATTCCATGGGTCACATGGAATGGTGAAATACTTGTTAGTATTCCACCAAGTCACAGCAGGGATAGGGTACTGGGGAGGGAGAAGTCAAGGGTGATGCTTGGTACTTGCTGAAGTGGCTTCTCTAAACACTTTCTGGATTGAGGTCTTTTAAAATACTTTTTGAGTCAAGGCGGAACATAACTAAATAAGTACATACGTATATACATATACACGTATACATATGTGTGTGTATATATCTATATCTTTCTATCTAGTTCTCTATCTATCTATCTATCTATCTATCTATCTATCTATCTATCTATCTATCTATCTATCTAGAGAGAAGTACCCACCCAAGTATGCTGCTTGGCTGGTGGACTCTGCCAGCCCTTCCCTGCGCAAGTCTTTGCCCGCATCCCCGGGGGTGGAGCAGTGGGCGGGGGAGCTCTCCAACATGAAGTTCTTGCTCCTGGACGTGCTGATGATGCGTGGAGGCAGCAGCACATTAATGACTGTCTGCAGTAGCAGCTGCACCTCAGGCTGCTCCAGCCATGGGCTATCTGCTGGGCAGAGTTTGTAAGGAGGAAGTGGAAAGAAAAGCAGGTCACAAGCTAGACTTTCCACATTAGACACAGAAAAATTCAGCTCTTTCTCCAATTCCAAACTAGAACGCCCTAGAAATTCGAGTGCCTTCCCCACCAAGTACAGCTTCTCCTATGGACAGAAGCAGCGCTCCTGGTACTGGGTGTCTCCTCTGTAGTCAGCACCCAAGGGTCCCTGCTCTTAGCCAAATCTCCCGCTTACCATTTCAATCTCCTTTCTTTTTTTTTTTTTTTTCTGCTCAAATACTCATAATGCACTGTCTTTACGTTTGAGATAAACTTTTCCTAAAAGAAAAAATCCCCCAAGAAGTAAGAGTAATGAAAACATATTGGAATTTAGTGACAGTGGCAGGATTTACACTAAACCTAGTGTCAGTAGGTTATCCAGTCCATTCTCTGTCAATTCACATCATACTGTACTTCAGTTAATACCATTATCTTAATTGAAACAATGCTCTCCTGATTTTTGCTGTACTGAAATGATTTTAAATAGGATGTATCTTCTAAGTGGAGCAGAGATAGTCTTGACCAAGGGCAGCTAAACTGAAAAGAAAGAAAAACTCTATTTCCTAAGATAACCTTGTTTAAATCATTCAGATCAACTTCAATGACGGCCTTCATGGGAAAAGGAAGAAATAACAGCCTGACACTTAAGAAAACACAACAACAATGATAAATTTCCTTTAGTTAAATTAATCAGACCTTTGCTTCCAGATCCTACTGTGAGCACAAATGGGATGAGCAGATTTAAAAGCATCCCCTCCCTTCGCTCTTGATTGGTGAATGGGGAGATCACATGGCTTAAAGGAAAATCTTCTTTTAAAGCCTGTGCAGCAATAATAGAAAAAAAGATTAATTGACCCCCTCACCCATTCAGTCTGTTTGTTTTTACACAGCATGGCGGAGACGGGGACTCCCTGAGGGCTGCTCCTGCAAACTAGGAGTTCAATTGTCATCTGTGCAGCATACAAGATTCGCCCCAAACTGATACTTTACCATTTGTTTGACATAATTGAGAGCTATATACCTAAAAAACAGCAACATCTTGAACATCAAATGAAAAATCATGATACTTGTAGTCTGGTACAAAAACAACCGCATTTCCCCATTCATTTTCTCCATGTGTCCACCAATAAGTATTTTAGCAACCAAAGAAAAGGAAGAAAAGGAGAACTTGCCACCTACTCCATTGGGGAGTTATTTAAAAATCCTCTCCCCTGTATAAGACCTTCTTCAAGCCAGAAAGCAATAGACAATATAAAAAGAAATAAATGATCTCTGTATACGTGTTGTCATAATGTATCACTTTAGGGATGTCTTTATTTCCCTTCTGTCTGGTAGCCACAGCGCTTGCTTAATCTCTTTTCCATCATCTAACCATTCTCTGGATGATGGACCATCAGCTTGGTTGTCAGATAATGGATGGGTCGGTTATCCATTTACAGCCATTGTATACTTCCCATTGGTCAGAGAGCTTTCTGGTGATTTATCACTCTTTAAAGTTAGGTGACACACAGAAATAGGCAGGGAAATTGGCATTCTATACTTTTTTGCTTTGGGAATGATTATTTTAATTTTAGGAAATAAAGGAAGTGGGAGAAAAATGATTTTAAAAAGCACCCGCAATACTCAGCCCACAACCATTAAAGAAAATTAAGATATTCAAAGTCTAGTAATAATATGTGAAATTTTTTTTACTGCAATTCTTTCTGCAAATAATTTAAAACCAGACTTTGAACATTACTGCCTCTTTTAATTAACAATTGTGAGCTGATTATCTGTGAACCATTATTTTCCTAAGGTACTGACACACGTTTTAAACGACGGAAGCGGCTCCTGAGGTTGTGGCAGGACTAAACGACTCTGCTATTTTTGAGATCTCAAGAAGAATTACAGAAGCACAACTTTAGGACCAAGCTCAGGGCTGAAGCTCCAAAACTGTAAAAGTCTGGAGATGTTTACACTTCTGTTTCACAGATTTTGCCCAGCCTTTGCAGAAAAATAAAAGAGAACACCATGATCAGGTGCCTCAACCAGCAACGTAATGAGCGTGACAAACAGGTAAGGCAGTCACACCTGTATCTGCAATGCTACAAGCCGGACAACAGCTGTGCTGAAGGGCAGAGGTGGTGAGAGATAAGGGCTGAGATGAAGAAGGGGTAATCCATCAGCAACACTGGAGGGTCCTACCACTCCCATCACCTGAAATACAAACAGAGCACATGACCAGCCTTGACTATTGCAATTTCATGCAACTGTAGTAAGGGAGTCTCAGTCAATAATAATAATAATAATAATGATAATGATAATAAAAAATTTGAAGGTTGGGCATGTTACTTTCAATCTGTTCGTGTTGCCTTCTTTTGAAGGCATGTAATGTCTGGAGTCAGATCAAACGATTACACTGGATTCAGCCAAGGTTTTGTAGAATGTTGCTTATAACTAACTATGTAAATAATGAGAGATGAACCCAAAATTATTCTAAGCAGGAGACTGGACATACTTACTTGTGGACTCAAAGGAATGCAGTCAACATTCTTTGATGGAGTAAATACTGACAACAATGATGATGGCAAGAGCTCTACTTGCGCTAGGCATTCCAGCTACGGATTTATTGCTCAACTAGCTAAGCAGCAGATTCTATTCAATGAAATGCTCTACCACGGTTTCCACATTGTACAAAACCTTGTCAGGACCAGACTCTAGATATTACATAACTGATAAAAATTTTTTTGTTTTCATGTAAATCCTAGACTGGCCAACCCATAATGTGATTTTGCACTAAAAAAAAATCCTCTTTGCATTTTAATCTCCCCCACCCCAGACTACTTCAACTTCTAGCCAATTGTGCAGTCTCCCGCCACCCCACTCTCCAACTGGCAGCCCTCAACTCTCAGCGCAACTTGAAGAGGTCAATTGTCAAAGTAGCGCGTGGGAAGCAGCACACCAAAATCCCATCTGTAGAGGGACGGGCCCCTTTATCTCCCCACACACTACCTTGAAATGTACCTCACTATTTTCAGTGTCACCTGAGCCGTCTGTTTTCATGGGTAGGTGTGTAGGTAGGTAGGTTGACCTGTAAATCTTCAGTTCAGAGAAGTCAATAGCAGAGTTAAATTTTGTAAAGTTTCATAAGATTGCCACTTGGCTACTCACCAGATTGACACAGACATTGATCAGTGACCTAAGGTGAGGCAGGAAGGATATGATTGGCTGCCTCTGAAGTGTCAAACAAACCCCTTCAATCAAATTGCTGGCAGGCTCCCACTCAACCTGTCGCCTGGAATACAATATAGGAGCCATTAGCAGCGTGGCTCCCTTCTGGAGACTGTCTGAAACGAGTGAATGAGACAGTGATTCTGACGCCATCTAAGACAGGATGGGTGTCTGAGACAACAAAATGCTTCAGAGGGGAGGAAGTTTACCCATGTTGTTCCAAAAGTACAGAGCACATTAGGAAGGGAAGAGGATACTGAAAACGTAGCAGAGGCACTCCTGCCCCACTCGACTAATGAGACAAAATCTATCGAAGAAAAAACAGAGATGATGAATGGGTGGCATTTCAAGTTTCCTGGTTTTAACTATGAGAGAGGGTATGAGACTACCATTTTAGGAAACCCATTGTAGGAGTCATTACTCACAGTAGAACTAATTTGGCTATAGGCTGTGTTTCTGAAATGTTTTTATCAAACTACAGTTGATCTCATCAGCTTCTATACCAGCCTGCAACTAATTAGATTTATATGGCTTAACTCTTGCCAAAAAGATGGCATTAGAGGAAAACAGTCTATTTAAAAAGTGTTCTTTCTTTGCCTCCTAAAAAATGATATTTTGGGGCTACATTCTATGGTAGTATAAATGGTGGTATACATAACCCAATTAGATGAATATGAGATTTTCTGTAATAGAAAACAATCTGGTCTGTAATTGTCTCAGTACTGAAGAGTCGTTTCTGTGGCCCCCTAAATAAACAAGTTGGGCTTTCCTGAGATCAACGCTATTTCCTGGAAATAATTTCTAAGCTTACATTGCCTACCAAATTGAAATCTCTACAATGACAAAATGGAAATGTTCATACATGAGGATATGTTGACATTCCTGATGCTCAAGTAACCCATAGGTTAGGTTCAGTCAACATTTCTCTTGTTGAACTGAGATCACCTGAAGAAATTAAATCCAAGGCAACCCCAAATTCAGAGCATGCACACCAAGAAAATTGCCTACAATTAATCAAGTCTATGAATGAATCCAGAAGTCTACTTTTAGGAAACTGCTGTTCTTTATAATGGGTTTAGTTATATGACAAATGAGTTAGCCTATGGAGATGTTAACATCTTTAGAAGAAAAGTTATTTTGACACACCCTTGTGAGACTTATAAGACTGGCCATTTGCCAATAGGCACGGATGTTCCACTGGGACCACTAAAGAAAACAGGAGTGCTTTAAGGATACTCATTTCTATGCTACTAAAATAAATAACCTTGAAATAACATATAGGCATCCATCATCACGGTAGAAAAGAATATAGGATCAAACTGTCAATTATTAGAATAAAATCTTTCAATTTCTTTTTAATAAATTCAACAGCTTCTGATGGCTGCATAAATGAAGAAGAGCACAGTATAAAACCTGGAAAAGTTCTGACAAATTGAACAATAAGTGCTACAGATTCTTGGGCAAGAGTTGCATTGATTTGGGGTTTAGTTTAATAGGAGGGAAAATGGTCTCACTAACCCAAACTGGAAATTTCCAAACTAGTGGGTTTATTAGCATTTATCAATTGATCTATCTCCTCACTGTGGCTGTAGGTTTCCAAACTGGGCTCAGAACCCCAGGTAGCCTGGTTCGGAGACATCTGCTCACAGAAAGGCTACTGACTGATATTTCAGGCCACTGAGTGGAGAGCAAGTGGCAATAACATTGATTTAGTACCACCTGTATTAGGTGAAAAGGTGAAGATTAGGTATTTGTTATCAACTCTGAGAGCTCTTTAGCTGCTGCTTCGCTGATTATTGTAAAGCTTGGCATTTCTATAAACTGCTACCTAAAATACTATGTTAAATACACATTTTTGAACATCAAGTTAATTTTTCTTCTCTCCTTAGTTGTTTAATTTATAAGGCATACCTTGCCTTATTTTAAAAGGAATTGAAGGATTCACATTGAATTTCTTATGTGTGTCAGATAAGAAATGTGATAGCTAAGAAATGAATAGATTTTTCAAGATAAATATATATTTTTGAAGAATATGTTATTTCCTCAAAATAGAGACCCTGCTACTTATGCATTCATATACCTGATTAGCTCTTAACATATAACCAACCGAACACTTTTGAGCCATTCATTCAACTCCGGATTGACCCACCACCTTCAAAAATGACAAACGTGAAGTTTGAAGCTTGTAGTACCAACAGCTGACTAGGAGGCCTCCTCACCTCAAAGTAGGCATCTTATGAATTTTGTTGAACATCCTATCCAATCTCTTTAGAATGAGGATAAGGGCCGGCCTCACTGCCTCGGCTGTCCAGTCGGTGATGGGGAGCATCTCCATGATGTAGCGTCGAAGCCCACGGCTCTCCATTGTCTGGGTGTCGTATGGTGCCAACTTCAGAAGGGAGTGTGCAATTTCTGCCAACCTAAAATGTTTTGTTTTGTTTTTAAAGAATAAGCTTAGAAAGCCACCATGAGAATTTTCCCACCCAGCATCATGCTAATCACCCTCCTTCCAGCACACTGACTCCCTAAACTATGAACATTCTGGCACATTATCTCATAATTTGTAAATAAACGTTTTAAAAAACAAATCTGGACAAAATAAGGCCCATACATTTCAGTTGGTTGATATAACTCTTAAGTCTTTTCAATTTGTAGGTTCTCCCTCTTCTGCTCTTGTTTTGACATCTAGTAATTTATTTGTTGGAGGAATTAGCTGTTGATCCTGTAGCATTTCCTGCACTCTGGATTTTGCTGATCGAATCTCCATGGTGTCATTTAATTTATCCTATTTTTCCTGTATTTAATTCAACTGATAGTTAGATCCAGGGGCTAGATCAGATTAGGTTTTGATTTTCTGGTATGTGTCCTTCACAGGCGATGTGTACTTTCCTCAGGACGTACGTGATTCCTAGTTGTCACTCTTCATGATGTCAGTGGCCACTAGTGATCACTGCACAGATTCCTCAACTCATTAGAAGTAGTACAATGGTAATATTGTATCGTTCCTTTTTTTCATGTATTAACTATAGCATTTTAATAAGAAGTCCTTTTGATTACTCCAAGAGAGACAGGACAAATGCTTAAAAAGAACTACAGTTTAAGAGCACCCCAGGTGCTTCTGACAGGCACTCTGGTATAGGAATCAGAGCTAGGCCCTTGCCCCTCTAACACATGGATTGCTCTACAATTGCTCTGTCTGACTAGTGCCATGGATGGAGGATTCACCACTGCATAAGGCAGCTCATTCCATCTTTGGACATCCACACTGTGAAAAGCTCTCCTCATATTAGGTCCCCAGATTCCCTCAATTTTTTCCTACAAGGCTTCATCTGGAAGCATGAATTCAATCCATCTTCTCCATGGCAACCCTTCACTATCAACAGTCATTGTCTCTTCATCCCCACTCATAATCTCTCCAGACTGAACATACACATTGTCCTTCTGGAAATTGTGTGTGAGTGTGTGTGTTTTAAAGAAATCATTTTAAACAGTCTTCACACTCTTCTGTTTAATCTCTTTGTCACAAATGTGCCATGCAGAAAATAATTCTTTACTTTTCAGGTCGTTTGATTGACAGATAAAAGTATATCTATATACACATATTTCTTTTTTAAATGGGTTTTTTCTTTTTCTCCCAGTTTTATTGAGATATAATTGACATACAGCACTGTATAAGTCCAAGGTGTACAGCGCAATGATTTGACTCACATACATCATGAAGTGACCACCACAACAAATCTAGTATATACACATATTTCTTTTCCCTTGTTATTTTGTAGGTAACCTTAAGAAATGCTAGAGAAATAACTGATCTATTTCAAGCTTTAAAACAATACTTAGAGTTGGATTTGTGTCATTTTATGGATTATTAACTGAATTTCTCTCATCTCTGGTCATGTTACAAAATGAATATGCTTCGAGCATAAAACAAAAATTTCCTTTAATACAGACTTTGCTGTACTATCCCATGAATAATCTTGAGAACATAAGGGAGAGACAGAGGGGGAGAAAGGAAGGAGGGAGAGTTGGAGAGAGGTGGGAGGGGGGGAGAGAGAGAAAAAATAGTTTGCAGAGCTTACTATCCTGCTATTCTGCTGCTTTGGCAGCTTTGGTCTGGGAAAATGAGGTAATAAATTCCTTTAGGGTAGAAACTCTATCTAATCAAGACTGTTTTACTTGAGAGCCTTGCAGCCAATCAAAACTTCTGCAAATGCAGGGGTACAGATTGCCTCAGCACTCCTTCTTGGCTCTTTGATTCAAATTGAGTACTTCTTGCAATTATCTCCTCTTTTATATCATCCCATTTCTTTTTTTTTCTAAAAAATCAACCTTCTCTCCTTGATGGATACTATCGATTCTTAGGACTTTAAATTCTACCTATAGGTCCCCAATTCTAAAATTTATATATTTAGCTCTGACTTTGACATACAGCCAAATGTGTACTTAATTTACAAAAGAAAACCTTAACTATACCCTTTGCTTTGGTGTAGGGTCAAAACATGTGGAACTCAACAAACTCTGGCCAGAGAACACGACGGGTCCGTTTTTATTGAGAGCTGGTGTGAAATAGCATGAACAGAGGGGATGTCATCTAAATAGTCCCTGGCATTAAAAAATTCTGCCTACCTTCCTATAGATCCAGGCCATGAAATAACTGTGCTCATACAGGTTACTCTTGCTGAATTGCATTGTGACGTTTTGCAGCTTTCAGTACCGCCAGGCATCCAGTCACGTGAGACTGGCCCTGTACCTGTGGTGGGATGTTGGTGAGGTTGCTGCCCATCACTCTGCTCTTTCCTTTTAACATGCCTCAACCAGGAGGTACTTCTTGGTCTTCATATTTTAAAAAGGGGATTTTGCTTTACCAAAAAAACCTAGTTGTGTGTTTTATCTTATTGACACTATGATTTTACAATCAGCCATTTCTCCCTGTTGTTTTGATAACTCAGAAGCCCAAAGTCAAATTTACAGTTCATCAATAGTATCTAATATGATAAAATCAAGTAGATTTCCCATGCTAATCTTATCATAAACTAAATTATTTCCCTGCTAATTTCTCACATTGTTTCCACTCTCTAGTTTGTAAATTGTAACCCTTTGCATCATATAATTTTCTGAGTTGCCTCAAGTACTTGGTAAAATAATAAACACATAAATACACACGTGTGATATATAGTGCTTGCAACACCGCATTCTGTATTCTTATGTGTGCCTCACGTATTGAACTGTTATCATGTTGAGGACTAGGGCTTTATTTTACATCCCCAGTGTCTAGGACAGCATGTGGATCTTTCTCATTAGCATTAGCATCTATTGAGCCCTAGATCTGTGCCAGGCACAGAGCTAATCATTTGAACTCCTTGAGCTCATTCAGCCTTTAATAGGGTTTGACCTCTAGATGGAGCTCCAGGCCTCTCTAACTCATGCTCTCCCCTCTCTCCAAATGCCTTGAGTGTAGATACAGATATACGTAGGACAGTTACTAACCCATTATCATGATCTCCCCCCCACCCTTTTCACTCGCTCTCCCATCTTTTAGGAATCTTTTCCCCTTTCTCGCACAAAATGTCTGTCGATAGTAGTGATTCTCTGACTCTGGGAATGTGACGTACAATTACTCAGGTCAGCTAGCCATTATCAGTAGGAAAGGAGGGGAGATGGCCTGAATGGAGCGCGGAGTTACTATGGCAACAGAAGCCTAACACTTCAAACTTTCCTCGCCATTCCCAGTGCAGGAGCTGAAATTCTTAGTGCAAAATAAGCTCTTCCCCATCACAGCACAGCAGGGAGTGTGAACACATGTGACGCTCTAGAGTTCTGGGTGTGTGCCAGCAACTGAGAGAATGTGAAATCAGTCTGGAGGATAAAGAGCCTGTGTTCTCCATACATTTCTGGCTTCTCATTTTCCCTCACGTAGTACTTTCTAAATTTTTCGAGGAATCATTTTAAGAAAAAAAAGAGACGATAATCAGGAAATTGGTGTGTTCTGCCAAATTGCAATGTTATTTCTGAAAGGCTAGAACTTAAGCCTACCTTTAGTTTTACAGATATACTAAACTTTCCAAGTGAATATTTTGTTACCAATGGAATTTTCCTTTCAAGGCATTTTTATGATGCTTTAAAAACTGTTACAAATCTAAATAGAAGATCATCTGGAATCATGTTCCTTTTAAGAATCTGAAAATACAGACACAGCCTTTATAGTTTGAAGCAACAAGTGAAATGACATCTCCTTAAGAAGAAGGAAACATGAGTGCACAGAGATATAATTCTGGGGGCTCTCCCTGACATACCAGGAGTACAAATTTTTAAATGATGACTGGTCTCATCTAGTGCAGAATTTTTACCAGGACACTTTTTTGAAACATTGGAAGGCTATCATGCACAATATGTGTAAAAGGGATCTCAGACTCAACCAAACTGTGGCTCCGAGTTAAAACTGCTCCTTCCCTGCAGGCCCCTCACTGAGTCCTCAGATAGTGTAGCGGCAGAGCAAGTCCTCAAGCAGAAAGGAGCTGTGCATTTTTTTGTGTAAAATAAGAGAGAGGAGACATTGGATTCTTGTGAAAAATTAGAATTTGGGGGCTTCCCTGGTGGCGCAGTGGTTGAGAGTCCGCCTGCCAATGCAGGGGACACGGGTTCGAGCCCTGGTCTGGGAAGATCCCACATGCCGCGGAGCAGCTGGGCCCGTGAGCCACAACTACTGAGCCTGCGCATCTGGAGCCTGTGCTCCGCAACAAGAGGCCACGATAGTGAGAGGCCCGCGCACCGCGATGAAGAGTGGCCCCTGCTCGCCACAACTAGAGAAAGCCCTCGCACAGAAACGAAGACCCAACATAGCAATCAATCAATCAATCAATCAATCAATAAATCTTTAAAAAAAAAAAATTAGAATTTGGGTGGTAAAGAGCCTGTGGAAGAAAGCCACTTCCCTATGAATTCAGGTGATGCAATTCCTTTTCTCTCTCTTTGATTAAGGAGCAAATATATCAACTGGGCTTTTCTGTCTTTAAGAACATTTCCCCCTGTCCATGCTAAGATCCTTTTCCATGGACTTAACATCTATTTTCCCAGAGGGCCCTGTTTGATGTGCATCCAAGCTACAGGAGACCAATCAATTTCAGCCAGTTTCAAGTTTTTATCCTGTCCCACATTTATCCCCCCCACACACACCGCCCCCCCCCCCAACTCCCTCCAGACATCCAGCCCAAGCTGTGTGCACACTCAGGGGCAGAGAAAATGAGGACAGTACCTCATGTGGGACTTCACGTCCAACAACTCCAGGGCAGTGACCCGCGGTTCCCCAGCCAGGTTTTGCAAGATCTTCAGCCTGGGCCCGCAGTGCTTGTAGAACTCGGTGCAGATGTTCAGCAGTGACTCCCGGGGTCTTCTGAACTCCTCCCGAGCAATCCGTTCATCTAGTTCCTCTCTGGGAAGGCCCTGCCCTTCCTCCAGTAAGTGCAGGTTTTCTCTGGGGAATTATAAAAGTTTAACTGGGGGTCTGGGAAGGTGTATGGGGGGCAACTATGAGAGGAAGGTATCACACTGAAGAAAAATATGATGCCTTATATTATATGCAAGTTAATGAAGCAGCAGGGCGGGGCCTAGGAGAACCTTATCGGAAGGATCAAGAAAGTTCATCATCCTGTAAGAGACTGTCATCCCAAACTGTAGTGGCTTTACATTAGCCACTTCCTGAGGATTTATGCAGAAGTAGGATGCCATGCCTGAATGAAAAGAAAGCTGACGGAACCATAACCCAGCTCACAAGGCAAATTACCACAAGATGACAAAATTAGTACAAAATTACGTTGTCTTTCTGTACCTGATAAAGTGCAGTTTGGCGCCTTGTTCCTGGTACCTGGGAGTCAGAAAAACAGTCTGCGTAACTATCAGAGTAAGAACAGGGGCCCTGTGGTGGGACCTCTTAACGACTTTTTCTTATGAGAAACCTTTGAAGTTACACATTTTGGTAAGCTTCCTAATACACACATACTAATCCTAAAATATAAAATCGTGATCTTTCATTTGCCTACCACATATGCTGCAATTATAGCTGCCATGAAAGCTGTTCCATTGCCAGATAATTTGTAGAAAGACAGATACTCTAAAAACACACACAAACTCATGGAATGTGGTCAAATGAAGGAAATTTTTGAAAACTTTAAAGGTGAGGTGAATCTAAGTTGCGGTTTTAACATCATGTGCTATATTTTAGGAAGACGTATGGCTGACTTCCTTTCAGTTCTAGAGACTTCTTGCTTTATGAGTGATGAGTAACAGGACTTTAGAAGCCCTCTTTCTCTGGGCACCTTTCTTCTAGTGTTGAACATAGCTCAGTAAGCTTGGAGAAACCCCTAAATATCACTTAAACTCATTACTCAAAACCCATATAATCATTTTCCCCTAATGTGAGAAATTGAGGTAACACTATCACATCAGATAATTTATATCTGATGTGATAGTTGGGAACTTATTTCATTTTTAACATAAATATATGATAAGCAGGGAATTTACATAAGTAATGATATACACTTAAAAATGTGCTTCAGAGAAAATAGAAAATTATTCAGTTTTTCCTTATAATCTCTGCACTAATTACTCCATATTGGGAAAAGAGAACTTTCTCCCAAGCTGATTTTGGGTTTGCTCTGTCTTAAATCTTCCTTGGAGGAGGCAGCTAATTACACTTTTATTTTTGTCTCAGAGTATTTAGAGGTTAACCCAGGCAGAATGAAGTAAAGTATTAACTAGTGCAGCCAGTGCCTGAGTTGCACCAAAAGAGGGAAGGTGATTAAGTCAACAACCGTGAAAGCATCAGTTAAGGGAGCTAAGTCAAAGCTTGGATGAAATGTCTGTAGAAAATCTGTCCAGATGAAAGAAAGGTGACTCTGCACAACTGCCCTGGAATGAGAAGCCACCTCCTGATTATTATTGTTTCCTTTGCCTTTTTCTTGGAGGCAAGTGAAACAACACTGGAATAGTTCAAAGACCACCCAGGAGGCAGAGAACATCTTGCATATTCACACAAACAAATGGACATAAATGCCAGTTTCTGAAGGTGGCTTACTTCTCTTCATTTATGAAGGTGACAATTGCAGAAAAAGCCTAGGTGTTTTCGTGTAACTCTCAACTTTCACCTTCTTCTCTTTTCCTTAGAGATTTTCACGCTCAATATCGACTATTTTCAGGATTCCTTTCACTTGCAACAGCTGAGATTCAGGTTGTACGACACTGAGAGACCACAGAAGAATAAAGCCAGTGAATTACCTGGTAGTCACCCCAGACGACATGGTGTGGTTGGCTGTGGTGGCCCCTTTATGACCCTGGTCACACCTGCTCATCTGGGGGGCCGTCATGGGCCTGCAACAACAGTAACAAAACCACAGAAGTGGAGACACTTATGAAGTTACTGCAGCTCACACAAGCTTGAAGCTAGAGGCTTATAAAGACTTTGGCCTTTTCTGTCACACTCCTCTGCTGATCCTGTCCTGGAAGGCACTTTAAAGGGAACACTGATTCCCAAGGGTCTATAAGCTCACCACGATTTAAGGTCTTTCATTTCTTGGTCCTGAGTACTAAACAAGTACTCTTCAAACCAGACATTCATGAAATCAGACTTCTAAGTCTGTGCTGATTAAGTGAGAATTAAGAATTCATGTTTTCAATTCCACAGGTACCAGGAAGTTAGTCATTCTAGACAGTAAGAAAAAGATAAGGGTGTACATATCATTCAGGCCACCTGCTCCATAATCAACCACTCTGTTTTTCTGAGAAACTATCAAACAAGGAAAGAATCTTTCTAGTCAAATTTAGACCTAAGTCTGTGTCTTTATTCCTGTCATAGAGAATGGACTTGAGGACACGGGGAGGGGGAAGGGTAAGCTGGGACAAAGTGAGAGAGTGGCATGGACATATATATACTACCAAATGTAAAATAGATAGCTAGTGGGAAGCAGCCGCATAGCACAGGGAGATCAGCTCAGTGCTTTGTGGCCACCTAGAGGGGTGGGATAGGGAGGGTGGGAGGGAGGGAGACGCAAGAGGGAGGATATATGGGAACATATGTATATGTATAGCTGATTCACTTTGTTATAAAGCAGAAACTAACACACCATTGTAAAGCAGTTATACTCCAATAAAGATGTTAAAAAAAAATTATACCTAAGACTACCCAGGGAAGTGAGTAAATTAGTATTAAGTCAGTAATTTATTATAGATGCTAAGAAATAGGTTCAAAACAGCTCATATATAGGTAAACTGCCTCTGTGTCATCTGTGACATGGAAAGGAAGATAAGGCTTTTCAAAGCAGTTGCTTACATGAACTCTTTAAAGCTTGCTTTTGTTATGCTCATTTTCTGTATGCTGGTTGTGGCTGGAGAGGAGCCCTTTAAAAATCACCCCAGACCGTCTCTTCCGTGCCTTTGCTGTAGTGGGCACAATTTAAAGCTAGCCCCAAGACCTTCCCCCCACTGCCCCACTGCTGTTACTCCCGTTATCACGCTACATCATATAGCAAAAGGGAAATGATCTGGGTAGGCCTAATCTCATCACCGGCCCTTAAAAAGCAGAGAGTTTCTCTTGGGAGGGGCAGACAAATTTGAAGCCTGAGAAGGACTCAAGGAATCACTGCTGGCTGGACGACTTGGGGACCGTGTAAGAAGGAATACAGGTGTCTTCCAACAGCAGAGAGTGGCCCCTGGCTGACGGTCAGGAAGGAAAGGGGACCTCAGACCTAAAGCTGCCTGGTGCTGGATTCTGCCAAAACCCTGAATGAGCTGAGAAGTGGATTTTTCCCCAGATCGTTCCAGTAAGAGCCCAGACTAACTGACATCTTGATTTTGGCCTTGCAAGACCCTGAGCGGACAGATCAGCTGAGCCTGCCCAGATTTCCGACCTACAGAACCATGCGATGATAATAAATGTGTTCAGTTTTAAGCCTCTCAGTTTGTGGTAATGTGTTACGCAACAATGGAAAACTAATACTGATATACTTGTAATATACTTGTTTCTGTGTTCTTACCTATAGAACGGTTAATTTTTTTTCATGAGCAACGTACATTAGGACTGTGGAAGTGAAGTGGTATTCTTCTCGTTTTCTTTTTGTAAAAACAATGAAGCCAATTTTGTTGTGAACAATTACAGCCAACCAATGAGGCTAGTCTTCCACTCCATCAAAAGAATATTAAATACACTGGAATATTTAAGGCCACAGAATTTCAAATGTCAGAGCTCCATCCATAACTCTTTGTGGAATTTTTGGTAAGTCAGTTTTGGAGAAGTAAATTGACTTATCCTTATAAAAAGGAATAGAAAGCATCAACATTGTGTACTGTAAAGAGAAAGAATCAAGTGGCCCTTGAAGGAAATTGACTGCCCTTCTCTCCTCTAGTCACAGGAAGGCAGTAGTGACATGACCAGGTGGGTGCAGAAGGAAGAGTGTAGGTCATGTATTTCTCCTTGTAATGTTCTTCCCCCTCAGACTTTCAGGAAACCATCCTCAAAGCCCTGGGGGCTGTTTCTCACGGGCAGTTTGTCACTGCTCCCTGCTCTGCATCTCCTCAGATTAGATGCACGCGGGCACTTCAGCAGAGAGTCTACCCAAGGCTTTGGGCTATGTTCTGCTTGCCTCAGTGGGCAATGTAGTGCAAGATTAGGAACTAAACATAGATTGAACTTAATGAATAACCATCTCACTCCCCCTCTCACTTGCTGGTGCACGCTGGAAAAGGCCTCCCTGAGCTGAGGGGTTTCAGCGAGTCCCTCACCAACTGAGCAAGATGGGGCTGGAGAAGTTAGTGCCTGTGATGGGAGTAAACCATAGAATTTTAGGCTAACAATATGGCCAAATGGGATGGAGGAGCGAAGACATCAATGCAGAAAGAAGGCTTCCCCACCTCCACCCGTGGGGAGGAACGTCTCCTTCCAGCTGATTTTAGATGACAATGGAAAAGGAAAGCTTATCACTATATAGTGTCCTGCATCTTCCATCCCCACTCGCTCTATCCTTGGTACACAGACATCCCCCCAGCCCCGCTAATCCCCCCACCTGCCAACGCCCGCCCAGGCCTCATCAATACAGCCCTTCCCTGACACAGGGCAGCTCAATTCCTCTGCTTCTGTACCCAACAATCTGGTGACAGGGCTAACTTCTTGGAACTTTGTTTAGGGCTGAACCCTGGTGTCAACTGACCTTTCCATTCCTAAATCCCTCAGTCCCCTCTCTCAGCACTCTTGAGTCCTGTCCGACAGACAATCTATCAATTCTAGCATTAGAATAAAATTTTGTAGTTTACGTTTGTTATGTAGCTTCTGAAATTATAGTGAAAATAAACCCAGCTCTTTACAAACAGGAAAATAATAAAAGAATGCTTAGTTGAAATTGCAGACATATCATGTCTCATAAAATAAGAGCTAATAAAAACGTGGATCACATTTTCATACTCACTAAATTAGCCCTTTTACACAAGATTTGTTTACTGCTGGGTTAAAACTGCCACAGAAGCTCGGCAAGCTACATGTAAATGTGTGTTTAGCAATCATGGTAGAATAATAATACTAACAATTATTATTATTATTGTCATCATTATTATTATTATTTAGAGTACTGAGCACTATTTATCTAAACAACTTAGGGAATGTTTGCAGTTTTAGCTGAGTTTGGATAAGTTATCTGTAAATAAAAACTGGGTTTTAGAGATTTTTAGCCACCACCTTCATCTTTTTGGTGGATACATATAGTTTATGGCTGTGGCTGTTTCTGCCGATGGGGTTACCTGGTGAGGACCTCTACACTGTATAAAAGGGCCTGCAGGGATGTCGCAAGAGCAGCCATGGCGGCGATCTCCTCTCGGGCAGCGGGTCCTGTTTCCACTTGTGACGTTTGCCTCTTTAGCTTTTGTAGGTAACATGGCACCAAAGCTTCCAAGACCATCAGCATCTGAAGACTTTAATCAACAGACAGAAAACCAAATCACGTTTTTACATCCTACTTGATATTTTGGAGCATGGAGAAATGAAAAGCCTCTAGAGAGTTGGAAAATTCTGAATCCCCTTCCCACTCCACCCAAGTCAAGAGTAATTAAAGCTGCTGGAAATATCGACCAACACTAATTAATTAGTTAATTAAGCACCGGATAAAAGGTGATAAAATTCTGCATTTAGGAAGAATATTATCCACTTGGGAGAGTTAGCATATATACAATTGGTTGAAAGAACAATAGAACGGTAACAGGTAGAGTGATTCAGTCAATCAGAGAAACAAGCTTCACAGTCATCAACAAAGCTTCCATTCAGTAATTTGCAACAAATCTGAGACAAAATAAAACCCTTCTTTAGGAGGCTGGCTTCTTAAAGCTTAAGCAATTTTACAGCAAGAGTCTAGTCTGGAAACAGTCACTGTGATGCAGGTATGAAAATGGCTGCTTACTAGTGTGAATAATTTAAAAATTCAGCTATATTTTGCTATCAAGAGACATTAAATATAAGTATATAGAAATGTTGAACGTGAAAGTAAGAGCAAACACCAAAAGAATGCTGATGTAACTATTATGTCAGACAAAACAGACTTCAAGGTAAGTTAAAGATGGAAATTTCATAATTGTAAAAAGACATATTACCAGATATCAGACTTTTTATAAAACTATCATAATTAAGACAGTATAATATTGGTGCAAGGATAGACAAATAGATATATGAAACAGAATGAGTCCAAGACAGATCCACAGATACTTGATTTATAACAAAGATGACACTGCAGTTCAATGGGGAAAGGCTAGTCTTTTCTATAAATGGTGCTGGGTCTATTGCTTATTAGATATCTCTATGGGAAAAATAAACTTTGACCCTTACTTTACACCATACCAAAATTAATTCCAGATGGCTTGTTAATCTAAATGTTAAGATAAAAACAAAAAAGCACCTAGCATATAAGGGGATATATTCATAACCTTGAGTTAGCCAAGATTTCATAAGAGGACACAGAAAGCACTAAAAAATAGGAAAAAGGTGATACATTGGACTATATTAAAATGAAGAGCTCTGTTCATCAAAAGACAACCTTAGGGGAGTAAAACTATAAGCCACAGAGTAAGAGATGTTATTTGAAATACAAGTAGCCAGGGGTGTGCTGGAATGGCTAAATAACCAGTCAAGAAGGCCTACTGGACAACCCTCAGGATGGGGGAAAATATTTGCAACTGAAGCAACTGACAAAGGATTAATCTCCAAAATATACAAACAGCTCATGCAGCTCAAGATCAAAAAAACAAACAACCCAATCAAAAAATGGGTGGAAGACCTAAACAGACATTTCTCCAAAGAAGACATACAGATGGCCAACAAACACATGAAAAGGTGCTCAACATCACTAATTATTAGACAAATGCAAATCAAAACTACAATGAGGTATCACCTCACACCTGTCAGAATGGCCATCATCAAAATATCCACAAACAACAAATGCTGGAGAGGGTGTGGAGAAAAGGGAACCCTCTTACACTGTTGGTGGGAATGTAAACTGATGCATCCACTATGGAGAACAGTATGGAGGTTCCTTAAAAAACTAAAAATAAAACTACCATATGACCCAGCAATCCCACTACTGGGCATATACCCAGAGAAAACCATAATTCAAAAAGATACATGCACCCCAAGGTTCATTGCAGAACTATTTACAATAGTCAGGACGTGGAAGCAACCTAATTGTCCATCAACAGATGAATGGATAAAGATGATGTGGTACATATATACATTGGAATATTACTCAGCCATAAAAAGGAACGAAATTGGATCATTTGCAGAGATGTGGACGGACCTAGAGACTGTCATACAGAGTGAAGTAAGTGAGATAGAGAAAAACAAATATTGCATATTAACGCATATGTGGAATCTAGAAAAATCGTATAGATGATCTTATTTGCAAAGCAGAAATAGAGACACAGACATAGAGAACAAACGTATGGATACCAAGAGGGAAGGGGGGGATGGGATGAACTGGGAGATTGGGATGGGATTAACATATATACACTATTGATATTATGTGTAAAATAGATAACTAATGAGGATCTTCTGTATAGCACAGGGAACTCTACTCAATGCTCTGTGGTGACCTAAATGGGAAGGAAATCCAAAAAAGAAGAGGTATATGTATAGCTGATTCACTTTGCTTTACAGCAGAAACTAATACAACATCGTAAAGCAACTATACTCCAATAAAAATTAATTTAAAAAAAAAGGCCTACCATAAGCATCTCTTTCCAACACCACATTCAATGATGTCATTCTGGTATTTTGCATTCAGCAATTGCTACATATTGGCAAATTGGCAATGCTACATATCAGAAACTCTTTCCCCCAGAGAGTTGGTTGTTAAATGTTTACCAGCACACCACTCTATATAAGTTAAAATGTACTTATATCAGACTCTTTAAAAAAAATCCTATATATCAAATAAAAATTACTGATAATCTCATTTAAAAATGGGTAGAATACTTCAATAGGCCCTTTGCAAAAGTAGATATCCAAATTCCAGTAAACAATCTGAAAGGCTTCCAAACCTTTTAATTTGCTGGAGGGAAATGGAAATTAAAACCACAATGAGATATCACTATAAGCCAACAAAAACAGCTAAAATAAAAAAGACTGACAATACAAAGTGTTGATGAGGCTGTAGAGTACTGGAACACTTATACACTGCTGGCAGGAGTGAAAACTGATAAAAGCACTCTGGAAAACTTTTTGGTAGTATCTACTAGAGCAAAACATATACATACTCTATGATCTAGCAGAGCATTTCTACCCACAGAGACGCATATATATGTGCACAAAAAGATATATACAAAAATGTTCACTGCAGCATTATTGGTAATAGCTTCAAACTGGACACAACACAAATGTCTGTCAACAAAAGAAGAAATACACAAATTGCAGCATAGTCATACAATAGAATATTATAGACAAATGAAGAACTATTGTTATACACGATTGCGTGGATGAATCTCATGAAATAATACTGAATAACAGAAGTCAGACATTAAAAAATACCTACCATATTATTTCATTGTAGTTGAGTTCAGAAACAGATAAAGCTGATTTGTGATGTTGGAAATCAGGATAGTGGCTCTTTTATCTGATTTTTCAATTTGAGTGGTAGTTACACTGATGTGTTAACTTTGTATACATTCATGAAACTATAAAATTACAATTTTTAAAAACTTTCTTGTATGAATATTTAAATAAAATACATTATTTAAAAAAAAATTTAAGCACAACAGGGACTTGGTATTACAAATGTTGAAGTCTTGTAAGAATTGAATTTATTCCCATGAAACATATCCTAGGGAACAACTACTTAAGAGATCCTGGCTCCACCCAGGAATTAAGAACAGTTCTGGCTTAAACAGAGCAGAATAAGGTATTAGGGAGGTTTTTAAAAAAAATTTTAATTTAGCTTAACAGTATTGGACTCTGGCTTTTAACTCACAATGACAAGAGAATTTGATTGTGAACTCTAATTCCTTTTGATTTCAATGTGTTTGGATTTTAACTTGAAAGTGTCCTTCATATCTCATTGGGAATTTGATAATGCGAGGAATTTTTAGTCAAATTTAGGGCTTCTCTATGCTGTTAACATTTTAATATTAGAGAATCTTTATACATTTTATCATTGCAGTGTCTTCATGTTATCACTTAACCACACAGCAGAATCTCTGATACACCCTAATAACATGGTACTGGATATGCTTGGAGTGGAAAATAGAAGAGGGGGTATTTTGACACTTAGGAATCGAGTGGACTTGGAGTTAAGTTAATGCAAGGTTTTGATCCATTTCTGAACCTTTTATGGAGCTGTGATTTTGTAGGAGGAGCCCAAGGAAAGGAGGATGAGGACCGTCCTGAGAGAGGGTAGATTTGCCCTCCTGAGGCAGGGTTGACCAGGGGCATAGTGTTTAATCCCCACTGCTTAAGACAAAATAAGGTGGGAATGTTGGGGATGGGGGTGGCATTTTTTACTTATTCCTCATGTTTCCTTCCAGCAGAGAGAGTTCAGTCCATATCAATCCTGGTTCCTCTTTGCCCTTTTACTCATTCTGTTCTGCAGAAGACAAAGACTTACTTGAGGGGCAAATTGATACAGACATACTGGGCAAAATCAGCTCAGCTCTTTTCCTTTTCCTGGAGAAGCCTGCCAACAGGGCTTCTATCCTCTGCTGTGAGTTCTCAGGGCAGTCCTGTTTCAAGCCTGATTCCCCTACTTAATTTTTCTCAGTAGTAAAGGTGATATTTCAACCTCCCTTCTGCTTTCCTCTTTGCCTTCCTTCATTTATTTAGAACATGGGCAAGAAAGAAGTCACTCTTCACTGGATCCTTCCAGAAACCTCAACTCCTTCCTCAAACCTCTTATGACTGACACCGTTTCAGGAGTTTCTGAGAAAGGATAAAGAGGACCCTCAAGATGGCTATGATATTCAGCTGAGGCAAGGAGAGCAGAGATTTACACCAGAGGCTGTGGTAAGAATAAACTGTATGCATTTTCTTCAGGTGGCTCCTTATGTTTACAAACTTGGTCGGTAAGAGGGCAGGAGAGGTAAGGTGACTTGGCTCAGCGCCTCGAGATGGCTGAGCAACAGATTTCATAAGGGAAAACTTCAAAATAAATTGCTCTGGGACCAGAAAGGAGAGATTATTTGCAGTGGGGGGACTGGGAAATGCACTGTGGAGATGGGACGGAGGTCACCCTGCTTGTCAGCAGGATGTTCTGACCCTACCATTTGCTCTCTCTGTCCCAGCGGTGTGTGAGGAGATAGTACATAATGAACAAACTGATGGAAGAATATTATATAATGGTATTACACTCTAAGATTAATCCTGAATAATAAAACAGTCTGGGAATATCTGACCAGCTGTCTGCTGCTTTTTTCATTGATTACTTTAAAAATACAAATTCCCAGTCTTTTATCCAATTCATAATAACTATTCTGAAAGAATTTTTGACATAAAATAAAACTGACAATTGTTAAAATACCACTGAGTAGAATTTGTTATTTAATAAACATCTTGCTTCAGATGTTTATTCTACATTAAAAAACTACATCTTATGGGCGCCATTGAAATTTGACTTGGGGAAACTATGCAGTAATGATCAAAACCTGAAACACAAAAGCTCAAAATGATAGAAACTCTAACAAGCAAAGTTTGATACAGACCAAGATAAAATAAGTCATCCCCCAAAACTTAATCAATGAATGTAAACTTTATTATAAATTTTACATAGAAAGAAAATAATTTCAATGAAAAGAACTTTGATAAAATAAAAATGAAAAGTTGAAAGTGGCTTATTTGCAATATAAAATGACTGATTGAGGAATTAAACTGGCATAAATAGATTAGAAAATAATCCCTTAATGAAAATTTATAGGTATAATTATGATTAAGATGTTTGTATTTAGGGACTTCCCTGGTGGCGCAGTGGATAGGACTCTGCACTCCCAATGCAGGGGGCCTGGGTTCAAACCCTGGTCAGGGAAATAGATCCCACATGCATGCTGCAACTGGGAGTTTGCATGCCACAACTAAGGAGCCAGCGAGCTGCAACTGAGGAGCCCTGGAGCAGCAACTAAGGAGCCCACCTGCTGCAACAAAGGCCTGGTGCAACCAAATAAATAAATATTTAAAAAAAAAAAGATGTTTGTATTTATAAAGTCGTAGTCAAAATATCCTTGGGGTCAAAATATCCACTGGGTTAAAACAGTAGAGTTGCAATAGTTGGGTCAATATTTTTCTACACTAATTGAAAACCAGAAGTAGATTTAAGGAGGAATATGAGAAATTGATAAGGAGATTTGATCAAACAGAGAGAATTAAGAATTTTAAGTAATGTGGAAATCTGTAAGCCCCAAGCAATCTTTACATCCCAAGTAGATCACTATGCTTTACTTTCAGATCAGTTATACATCTCTACCTAGTGTTCCATAAATCACCTGATCTATAGATGTGTCAGGATAGGCTTGACTATTAGGTTAGAACTGGACTGGTATGAATGGACAAGTGCTGGTTCTCTGTTTGTTTCACCAGGAGAATCACTAGTCATCTTCCCTTTCACTTCAAACCTGAGTCAGAGTCACAACTCACCCTGAGCACATGAGATCAACAGCTGGTCCGAGGAGGTAGGACCAATGCGGGTGACTCTGGGTTAGATCAGAGCCAGCATCCTTGAGCTGAGATAACACTCAGATAAGATTTATATTTTATTCCTTGCGTGACAGGAGTTTGTAGTCTCAGTTCTTTGAATTTACATCAGAAAGGTGATAACCTACCTAGATCTGGCAGTCTTAACAGAGGAGAAATACCCTGGAATAATTTATTAGCCCATCCTTCTCTCAAAAGAAAGAAAGTTGAGGCAAAAACTGTGATACGTTTATGACTAATCCATATTTTTATTTTCAAACTATTTTCTCACCACAAAGGCCTATGCAAGAAGAATTACAAATGAGAGAAATAGGAACATGGAAACAGTTGGCTGTTATCTGATTCATTCATTTTATAAATTTATATTGTTATATCACCTATGGAATACAGCACTATATTGGGCATTGGAAGATATATCACATATACTAAGAATATGGTAGAATACAATCTAATGCTTTGTTTATGGGTTAGATATTACAAGAAAAAATCAAAGTAGATTGAGAAATTAAGAGGGAGAGATTTCCTAATGTTGAATTGAGGAAGAGGAGGGAAGGCTATAGGGTTGGTTAAGCCAGAATTATGGAACATTTGGAAGGAATGCAGCTCTTATCTTTAAGCAGTAGATTACATAATAAGGGGTTATCCATAAATTCATTTGAATTATTGTCTCTGCCTTTAATATACCTATTTTAATAGAGAGATGAGACTGATTTTCATTTCACATATTATATATATATATGTAAATAAAATCAGATCAGAGCCAACATCCTAGAACTGGAAATAACACTCTCCATGGTGAGTCCTTTGGATTCCTTGCACTTGGCAAAATGACAGGCAAGATTTCTCTTCCTGCTCTTTGTGTGACAGAAGTTCTTATTGCTCCTTGAAAGGAGTTTTCTTAAATAGCTTAAATGTCTTTTCTGAAATTTTATTTGCTATTAATTTCTGTTACATGTGAGGATATTTCCTAAACAAGACTAAAACAAGTTAGCCACTTCACAATTTCCAAATTAGGGGATTTCAAATTGATGAAGATTTACTATATTTTTCATAACCTCTGCTATGACAAGTTCCCTAAATTTAGTTTTTGAAAACGTACTTGCCAGAACATTACAGGCTAATATTAGCAAACATAACCTTTGTAGTCACTCAATTTTATTTCCTTTGCCATACTTACTTATTACAAGGCACAGAATAAAAGGCTGCAGTTACCTTCTGAACGACTCAGGAGCATATGCCACCACAGTAACACAGAGCTTAATGGCTTCACTTATAGAGAAAGTCAGGTCTTCGTTTCCATAGCAGAAATCTGAAGGGACAGAAGGTCAAGGCACACAATCAGAGTGGATTCCACCAGGGATAAAGAAGAATTTATTACTCCTAACACTTTCTTTCCAGTTATATTTTGTAGGCATTTCTTTGTTAGACTTTATTCCTAAACTGTGTGAACACTTAATATCTTCATCTAAAGGGACTAAAAATTCTGTTCTATTTTTGAATATTCAGATGACAAATAAAAGTGCTTTTATTTGGTAGTTTAAAAAAACTCATCTAATAGAAGGATATTTGGATGCTCTAAGGTAAGACATGAGACTCCATCTTTGAATACCTCTAATTGTACACATTCCATGATAATAAAAGCTTGTCTTAAAGGGTTATTCACTTAGAATTGCCCAGGAAAACCCAGTTTTCTGAAAACTACAGTGGTCTATTGAGCCCCCCTTTTAATACAATTTTCATGGCAGAGAATCCTTTACATTTTAAGATTTACAAGAAATTTAAGAAAAACAGGAGATAGGAAAACGTACTCATTTCATTTATAGCACCGTTCCACTTATTTTTGCTGTTTTGATTTAGTTCAAAATATTCAGTATAAGGTTGTTTAAAAAAAGAAAGATTACAAAAAGAAAAAGAATGTCAAGGCAAGTTTTGCTTTTACCTAATGACTTAAGAGGCTTCTCAGCTTTGACCAGCTCTAAGATGTCTAGGATGTCAGTGGTCTCCCCCTCCAGCGACTGCAGCAAGTCAAACAGGCACTGAGCTGACACGCCTTTGCTGGAGCCAGTATTGGCAGCGTCCTGTACAAAGAAAAGCCATTTTAGTCCCTCATTAAAAAGTCTACAAATAACAAATTCTGGAGAGGGTGTGGAGAAAAGGGAACCCTCATACCCTGTTGGTGGGAATGTAAGTTGGTGCAGCCACTGTGGAAAACAGAATGGAGGTTCCTGAAAAAAACTAAAAATAGAGTTGCCGTATGATCCAGCAATCCCACTCCTGGGCATATACCCAGAGGAAACTCTAACTCAAAATGACACATGCACCCATATGTTCATAGCATCACTATTCACAGAAGGCAAAACATGGAAACAACCTAAATGTCCATCGACAGATGAATGGATAAAGAAGATGTGGTATATATATACAATGGAATCCTACTCAGCCATAAAAATAATGAAATAATGCCATTTGCAGCAACATGGATGGACCTAGAGATTATCATACTAAGTGAAGTTAGAAAGACAAATACCATATGATATCACTTATATGTGGAATCTAAAGTATGACACAAATGAACTTATCTATGAAATAGACTCACAGACACAGAACAGAATTGTGGTTGCCAAGGGGGGTGAAGGGGGATGGATTGGGAGTTTGGGATTAGCAGATGCAAACTATTATATATAGAATGGATAAACAACAAGGTCCTACTGTATAGCATAGGGAACTATATTCAATATCCTGTGATAAACCATAATGGAAAAGAATATAAAAAAGATGTATATATCTATATGTATAACTGAATCATTTTGCTGTACAGCAGAAATTAACACAACATTGTAAATCAACCATACTTCAATTAAAAACAAAAGAAAAGCCATTTTACTTTATTAATTCCTACATCAGTACTAACATGGTTTGATCAGGAATACAAGTTTCATAAACACTGCCATTGATAACAATATCTAGGCAGTATTCAGCTTACAGAATTCTGCATCCAACCATGCTACTGTATGGAGTGAACACCTGACTTTTAAGGGATCTATTAAATGCTAATCTAGTACAAAAGAGATATTTGTGGAAACTCATAAAAATACAGCAACATGTGAACTGCCAGTAAAGTTCATGCCTATGTTTTCTCTGGTCTATGATAGTGCGACTCAGCATTCCCCCCCAAATTTCCATAATGGATTAGTTGAATACATCAAATATGTTTGAGAAACAGATGAATTTTTTGACAACCCTGGGAATTTTACAGGTCTTATTTGATAATCTATCTCCAGAATGGAGATACTTACCATCTCAAATCTCTGTAAAATGACTTTGATTCATTCATTAAAACAACAAATCCTCCTGGGCATATATCCAGAGAAAACTCTAATTCAAAAAGATACATGCACCCCAATGTTCATTGCAGCACTATTTACAATAGCCAGGACATGGAAGCAACCTAAATGTCCATCGACAAAGGAATGAATAAAGAAGACGTGGTATATATATACAATGGAATATTACTCAGCCATAAAAAGAATGAAATAATGCCATTTGCAGCAACATGGATGGACCTAGAGATTATCATACTAAGTGAAGTAAGTCAGAAAGAGAAAAACAAATATCGTATATTAACGCATATAGGTGGAATCTAGAAAAATGGTATAGATGATCTTATTTGCAAAGCAGAAATAGAGACACAGATGTAGAGAACAAATGTATGGATACCAAGGGGGAAGGGGGGGGTGGTGGGATGACTTGGGAGATTGGGATCGGCATATATACACTACTATGTATAAAATAGATAACTAATGAGAATCTACTATATAGCACAGGGAACTCTACTCAGTGCTCTGTGGTGACCTAAATGGGAAGGAAATCCAAAAAAGAGGGGATATATGTATACATATAGCTGATTCACTTTGCTCTACAACAGAAACTAACACAACATTGTAAAGCAACTATACTCCAATAAAAATTAATTAAAAAAAAAAAACCTAATTAAATTCCTACTATGTGCCAGGCACCATTTTGTGCACTGCAGTCATAGCAAAACAAAAACAAAAACAAACAAACAAAACAACAACTAAAAACAAGCAAAAGGCAAGCAAAAACCAGACAAATGTCTCGTTTTAACGGAGCTCAAATTCTATTGTGGGGTGTGGTAAAGATACATATTAGTGAAACAAATACATATATTACATGTGATATGGTATAAATGCTCTGCAGAAAAATAAAAATAAAGCAGGGTAAGTGCTAGAGAGTGATAGAACAAAATGAGAATCAGGAACTCTTCCTTTTATCATTTTCCATTTTCCATCCTTTCATTAACTGAGTATAAAAAACCAGAGAGTTGATCTATTTACATCCTAGGGGCCGAAATGAGGGTTGAAGAGAAATGTTGAAGAGAGAAGATTTTCTTGCTGAAAGAGAAATAATTTTTGGAATTTATATTCCATTGCTTGCATGAAGAGAGCTGAGAGACTGATTATACCAATGGACAATGACCAGGCCGTACATAAATATAGAACTCTGATCTACCATCTGCAGTAACCAGCCCAGGAGTCCCTGGCTGTAGTGAGCCCTGAATAAGGAGACTTTGCTTTCCTCATTGGGTTGGTCTTCCTTTATCTCCACAGAGCTTACTCACAGGAAACTCCAGGAGAGGGGCCACACTTGCAAACAACTGGAGCACAAAGGGCTTCCGGTGTAGAATGTAGAACTGATGGCAGGCGAATTCAATGGCTTGACGCAACTGGGGATTGCTTTCATAGTCAGAGTACACCTATGGAAAAACGTCACCATATTCAGAAAATTCCTTAACAGCCTACTAGAGTTATGTTTGCTTTTAAAACTCATAGCCATGGGAAGCATGGACAGAAATGACCAATTTCATAAACTGATGGAGGGGAGTGTAAAATGGTATATACCTTCTTGAGAGAAATCTGGCAATATACATAGAAATCCTAAAAATATAAATATGTTTTATATTTATATACTTATATAAGTACACTTATATACTCATATATATATAAGTATATTTATATTTAATTCTAAAAATATAAATATACTTTTTTCTTGGGAAGTTTGTGACTAGTGATTTTTCTTAAGAAAACAGTTAGACAAATGTACAAAGATACATATACAATAATGACTGCTGCAAGGTTGCTTAAAATAGTAGAAAATTTGAAACAACTTATAAATTATTCATAAATTGGGGTTAAGTGTATTATGTATATGCATTCGACAGAATACTATCAGTTACTTTTTAAAAGATGCTATATAGTGCTACAGGGAAAATTCCCACAATATTCTTAGTGTCACATTAAAAAAGGTAGGTAACAAACTTGAATATATGGTATGATTCCACTTGTTTTAGAAAAAGTAGGAGAGAGTACCAAGATTTTCAAGGTGTGTAAACGATGGTTATCTAGGAGGAGGATTATAGGTGATCTTTATTTTCTTCTTTAAGCTTTTCTTTATCTTTTGAATTTTATAATGAGCATTTATTGTTTTTGATAATTATTTTAAAAGTTATAGAGGAAATTCCAACTATCTAAAAATAGGACAGAGAGCCCTTGATGATATTAAAAGTCAATTTCTTGCCCCTGTAGGTTGAGCAAATGTCACTTTACACAAGCATGTATTACTTCCATAATTCTATTAAAATTTCCATAAAAATGAGAACTCGGATGAGCCCCCCAGGCCCCTTCTGAACTTTATTCAGTACTCCTAACTGTAGCCACGTACACATTAGACATGACTAAGTGAACACTGTTCCTGCTACATTCACCTCCTCCAACCTTGTCGTACCAAATTTAATGGCAATGAAAATCTCTATTCAGATAGAGGTCGGAGACTCTCTTGGGAGAAACATCAACTGAACGCTTGCCATACATTTGAATAATGGTTCTCAAGCTTCCTAGGGCATCAAAACCACCTGGAGGTCTTGTAAAAACACAGATTACTGGGCCCTGACTCCAGAGTTTCTGATTAAGTAGCACTGGGATGGAACCCAAGAATGTGCATTTCTAACAAATCCCCAGGGGATGCGGATGCTTCTGCAGCTGCTGCTCTAGAGGTTGCACTTTGAGAACCACTGGTCCAGAAGAAATGGGAAAGCACAGCCCAGGTCTGGGAGATCTCAGAATAGAATGGAATATTATGACCTTTCGGAAGTTTCTAGGGGGGTTTCATTTGGTGCCTTCTGAGGTCATAAAAGAAGATAATACCATCATTCAAAGTTTTGGTACAGATCTTGTTGACCTGTTCCATGGGCAGGAGAGGAGAGCCTGTGCACCTGCAGCATGGTGGGCAGAATCCACTGGTAGCCGCTGAGGGAGAAGAGGTGATTGAAGTGCACAGCGCTGTTGATGACCGTGGCCGCGTACTGCCTGAGCAGGGCACTGTCTTCTGGGTGCAGGATCAGAGCCCCGTTAAAAACGTTGAGGAAAAGCATGATTTCATCTCCCCAGGGAAACTCGCTCGGCATGCCCAGGAACATCTCCTCCAGGAGCTGGATCCACAAGCTTTTCTGAAGAGTGTCGAGGCCAAACAGCTCCTTCCCAGCTGTGAAACATGAAACAGCAGAGACAGAATTAGCCCCACGCCAATCCTGTCAGTGTGGAGGGCAATCAAACCCCAGGGCGCTGCTGTTTCCAGCTCAGGGACATGAAGATCTACTGCTGATACGCTTCCCAGAACAATATTGCAGCCACTGCTGTGACACCTCCTAGCCCTCCAAGTACTCTCTTCATCACCTCTTTGATTCAACTCTGTGGGCAAGACAGGGCAGGCAGGTGCAGTGTGTTGCTGCTGCATAAGCCGTGGCTTTGAGAAAAAATAAGTTATTGAGAAAATGGCAGGGCTGGGACTTGTTCTTGGTCTTTGAACTCATGGTCAGACTAGAGCTCTGTCTAGTATTTCTCTGGAGCTTCTGGATGAAGATGTAGAGCATAGGGATGCTGATTTAAGTAAACTGTCCCAAATTAATAACTGAGTAACAGAGCGTGGTTTCAAAATGGGTCTCTTTCAATTTCTCTGTCTCAGTCTCTCTCTCTCTCTCTCAATTTGAATAATGGTTCTCAAGCTTCCTAGGGCATCAAAACCACCTGGAGGTCTTGTAAAAACACAGATTACTGGGCCCTGACTCCAGAGTTTCTAATTAAGAAGGTATAATTTAGATAGAGTAAAAGGCACAGATCATAAATGTAGAATTCAATGAATTTTGACAAAAATACCCACTCATGTAACCAACACGCCAATCAATATATAGCCCATTTTCATCACCTGAGAAAGTTCTCTCATACCCCTTTCTGGGAAATCCATTCCCCCCAATCCAGAGGTAACTACTGTTCTGATTTCTGTCACTGTAGATTCGTTTTGCCTCCTCTTGAATGTCATATAAATACCTGTTCTTCACTTAGTCAAGTACTCTCCTAACAATACCACACTAATTCCTTCAATTGCTTACGATTAGCTTAGAGCAGTGGTCTCAGGATTTGGTCCCTGGAACAGAAGCACCAGCCTCACCTGGGAGCCTGTCAGAAATGCAAGTTCCCAAGCCCCATTCCAGAGCTACTGAATCAGAAACTCGGGGCTGGAGGGTGGGACCCAGCAATCTGTGTTTTATCAAGTTCTCTAGGTGATTCTGGTGCCCACTCAAGAGCTGAGAGCCACTAGCTTAGAGAACTGTCTGCCGATTAAGATAGAGATGTCCTCTAGCTGAGGACAAAAGAAGGGCAGGAGAAGAAACCCAAGAGAGGAAATGCTTCTCTCTTGATACCTTGAGGATCGCTGAAGAGTGAAAACTCCGCATCAATAGCACTTCGAGGGAATGAGGGCAGTCGGAGGAGGTCTTCCTGGAGCATGGAGACGTGGGACTGCTTGTGGGCTGTGGGGATCTTCTGGGTGAGGGAGATGAGAAACAAAACCCTCCCCACTTCCTCCAGCTTCCGAGTGAATACCTACCGGCAGACAAAGGCAGGAGCAGATGAAAAGTAGAATTGGCAACTCTGAAATTACCAAGAGTGAAGAAACTGAAGTGAAAACTTTAATGGCAAACCGGGCTGATTAAAAATTGAAAGATGGGGGAAGTGAAATGAGAGAGAAATATTTTTTCTTTACCACATAGAAAGAGCAAACAATACTTAATTGACTCTCACTTCCTGCATCTGTCTGTTCTACAGAAGGAAGTGTTTCTTATGGAGTTTGCCAGCTAGAGGAGGAGCACAAGGCAAGCATTGTCAAGAACAGTTCAGTATTAAATACAGCCCATCTGTTTGGATGTCATAACATAGAAGACCTTCTCCAACAGGAGCCAGTCAGTTCCAATTGCTTCTATCATTTCTACTGATGCCTCACGCTGTTTCTGGGTTTGCCTCTTAAAGACTGAAATAGGTTCCAGGAAAAACCTATCTTGGAACAAAAGCTAATAGGACCTAGATTGGTGGCCCTTTAGCCCTGAGTTTAGATGACGTGAACATGGGTCTTTTGGTCCTTCTCTTAGTGCCTTTTCTGTTGCTGATCAGTGGGCAGGGGGATGTGACTAGGAAGATGATAAGCAGTGAGCAGCTGTTGAGGAGACTTCAGAGCCAGAACCACAGGTCTGTCTATTATTATCTCCCTGAGGAAATTAGAAAGAAGTCTTAAGATCCCAACTTGGAGTATAAATAGAGCAAGGGCCCCGTTTTATGTTATTCTCTTAAAACGTGTTCTTAAACATGATTAAAAAAACACACTCGTGAAGTGCAGTTATTGATTATGGTTTTCATTATTTTGCTGCCAAAATCAGAGGCTGGGATAATTTGTGGGGAATTGTTTTAGAAATTATTTATATTTAAGGTCTTATAGTTTTGCCCAACACCTCACACTTTGTAATACATTCACTGTTTTCTTTCTTCTAAATGCAATTTAGGTAGTTAATACTAACTATGTTTTTAATTACTTAAGTGGTCGGATTCTATGCCATCTCCTGAAGATATTTTTGAATAGCATCCTTACTACGTGCAGAAAAATTGAAATGATAGTTTCTTGTTTCAACATTTTATTAAAAATAAATGAATAGAACACATAGAACACATTAAAATTGTATCATTATTAGAATTGTGTACTACAGCTATATTTCGCTTGCAAAATAGTGAATTTCCTTAAGCTCAAAGTCTGATTTATGATGAGATGTGTAAACGTTATTCTGTTCTTCAATCTTAAATCTAAGTACAGCTGCTTGATTCTGTTTCCTCCTATTTTAAGAGAAGTTAGTAACATGTCCAAGGTCAGATCACTGGTCAGTGGCAGAGCTGGGACTGAGTCCAAATCTCTGGACCTTGGTGCAGGGCCTTTTTCAGGCACACTACATTGACCCCTTTTATTTTTTTCCAGCTAGCATAAATTTCTGGGCCAACCTTCTTATAGCTACACTATGTGTACTTCCAATCCTGCTTTACAAAAATGTGGAGTGAAAATCCAAACTTAGAAACTAGTAGGTAAATAAATTAGAAGATTTCTGCTATTTATACCCTTATGATTTCTCGTAGCATTCTCCAAGTGAGTGTTTCTTAATACCTTTAAATTATTCATCCAATTTATAAAACTTAGTTAACACACTATTTTGGGGAACTATCTATTGACCAAGGGCCCGTCATTCTCTCTCTAGAGAGGATCATAACAGAATCACAGAATCTCAGGGCTGGCAACCGTTTACAGATCATCCATCCCAATGACATGACAAAATAGAATAAAACTGTGGTGGTCAGGCACCTGTTTCTGAATGAGCTCCTGTCCTTTCTCTGGATGCATATGTACAAGGTTCAGCTGTGGAGACACGGATCTCCTAAAAGGGTAAATATCCCGAACATAGGTCTGTGGTGGGATTACACAAAGACAAAAAGAGAGTTCAAATAATTAAACTCTGACTCTCATTTCCTCTTTCCCCAAAGGTCAGACAAACATAAGTTATGTATTTTCTGATGGTTTAGATTCTTACTACTTTATGCTCCCCAATTCTACAAAATCCTAGGGAAGATAAACACCCTCCTTGGGAAAGCTTCAATCTCCCCAGGCCGAGTATGCTTTCCAAAGTCCAGGATGCTCTTTCAGGAGCAAAGGAGCCAGAGGCCATTTACTAAAAGCCATTCTGAAGAAGAAAAGAAAAGCCCTGTAAAGTGATGTCAGTGGCCTTCCTAAGGTTTCCTTTGTTCATTAGGTCACGTTACCACAATCATGCTTAATGTAGTAGAAAGCGGCACGAGAACAACATTAACATTCCAAATAAACACGTGAATACGGGCAACTTAAATGTTCATCTAGATGTAATAATGATGAGTGACGAAGTGCCTTACTTATCTCCTTTAATTCTTACAACGACCCTAAAGTAGCTACTATCATCGCCTGCCCTTTACAGACAAGGAAACTGAAGGGTACAAAGGTAAAGTGGCCAGTCCAAAGCTAATACATCATCAGTGAGGTGGTGTGAACCCAGCGGCCATACGCCTCACCTCTAAACAGCGACGCCCCCCGGAGCGAAGCTGCCCTCGGGAAAGGCATAAGGGGCTTTTGACACAGTTCTCCATGAGCGTCATTCATCACTGCAGTCTCACCTTATTGTAGTGGATAAGGTTCCATCGTTTATCCATGAGAAAGTAATGTGTAGACTGGGATTCTGGGATATTAAAAAACTCCAGACACTCCTAGAACAACAGCAATTTTTAACAAACATTTATTGAGATCATATTATGAGCCAAACAGTAAGCTGAAAGATAAAAATGTCATAAAACAAGGTAAATTCCTATAAGGAATATCTATGTATTTATATCTTATACACATTTTATATATTATATGTGTGCATATATATATATGTATATATATTATATACACACACATATATATGAACATTTACATGCACACAGCTATCCAAAAAAATGACAGCATAAAGACTGATTGTGTAAGGTAGTGCAAGATAGGGGTAGGGGATTAAGACATGCAAACTACTATGCATAAAATAAATAAGCTACAAGGTTATATTGTACAACACAGAATATAGCCAATATTTTAGAGTAACTATAAATGGAATATGACCTTTAAAAATTGTGAGTCACTATGCTGTATACCTGAAATGTATATAATATTATACATCAACTATATCTCAATTTAAAAAAAGACTGATAGTGTAACACAAACTATCTGCACTGTTCTCATAGAGCTAAAAGAGGTACAATTACAATGTAGACTTGAGTGATGAACTGTGAAGGCACAGTGGCATCTACTCGTCTCAATATCAGGAAGAAAGCATGTTTAGTAGCAACATTAAGAATAATATGAACCACAGTGATTGAGCGCTTATTATCTACTATATTCTATGCTCCATGCTTTCAATGTAGAGAACTTGTATAACCTGCACTAATAATCGAGCACTGTTGAAAAAGAAACTGAGACTAGAGAGAGCCCGTCGTTTGACTTATTTAGATAACACTGGTTGTGGTGGAGCGGGGGTTTGAACTCACTCTCTGCCTTCACGCTATCCTACCATCCAAAGTGAGTAGGAAGATGAAGAGGCTGTTGAAGTTTGCTTGACTGGGCCTGAGAGACTCTCTGGAGATGAAGGAGTGAGGCCTGGAGGAGGTTTAACAACCCTTTCTACTGAAATAAAATACACAGGCTTGGCAAAACTGAATTTCTCAGAGGTCTTTTCTGGGCCAAAAGTTTGGGCTCCAGATAAACAGGGAATCACTGCACGAGTGTACTTACTACTTTCCCTTAACAACCCTACAGGCATGAGGAACAATGGACTGCATATCTCTTAAGGGGCGTAATTGTCATAACCATTGAAAATACTTTCTTGATTCGCTTAGTTTATTCTAAGGTATATATTTTCTGCCTCTCCAATCATTTCTGTCAGTGGCAAATCAAGACTGTGTATTGTTCAACTCGATGCCACAAAAAGCGTCTCTGGCATGAACCGTCACCTGATCCCTAGAGTTTGTCCCAGTGCCCTTGGCGTGCAAACCCAGGGCGGCGCCAGAACTGCCACAGGTGATGCCAGGATACTCCTAAGCAGGATTCACAGCATCTCAAGAGGAGTGTCACGTGGTTGCTGCAGCTGAGGGGGAGCCGGCATGATCTTGCCTACATCCACGTGGGGAAAATTATGCAAGGAAACAGAGGAAGTACACAAGAGTGGGGGCACATTCTAGAAGAGGTAAATAAATGCATATATTCATTTGAAGATAGAGAAAGGCCATTTAATTCAAAACTGGATGATCAGTGAAGTGGCCATAGCCATTGTGCATTAAAAAAAAAAAAAAAAATCACTTCTGTCAAAAGTCATCCCTACCTTTAACAGGGCTTCAAATTGAGTATCTTCATGGACCGGTAACTGGGTTGGGATATCACACTCATTCTGTCCATGAACTACCAAGGTTTTGGTACCTACAGAAGGTAAAAATCATAACAAACTGACTTCTACTATAAGAAAGTTTATAGATAAAGCACAAATTATTAAAATATTATCAATAAGCTGATGTTTTTATTATGATGATGATTACTACTGGTGAGGGTTTAATGTGAGCTGTGCATTGTACTAACTGCAGTCCTTTGTTTCTAGTTAAATATATATTTTAAGTACGTTTACTTATCATTTAAAAATCATAGCTACCGTTTATGGAGTTCCCCATACTTTTAAATGGTTTCATGTGCATAATCATATTTAAATCTCATAGCAACCCTATGATATGGGTATTATTATTTTCACATTACAAATGAAGAAACAGAGAGAACTTATTCTTATAAATAAGAACTTATAAGTAACTTAGTCAAAGACACATTTATTTAGTGGAAGAGTCAGAATTCAAACCGTAAGCATTCCAACAAATAATCTATTCCTTTATTTTAAATGAGATGATGAGGTAATAATGGTTGAGAAGATACAAACAGAGCTATTAGCAAAAGCTAAACAAGTACCTGAAAGGTAGTTTAAATTTACGTTTTCTGTATTCTGCTTGGCTGGTGAGACAGTGAACATTATGATATACCTTGATTTATAATGAGTTGTTTTTAAGTATATGCCTGACAATATGTTTCTTTGCTGTAATGAAAGCTGATCTCTTTGCTGAGTAACCTATAGACACATAAATATACCGTTACCACTTACTGAATGCTTACCATGTGTCAGGTATGGAAGCTAGTATTTTACAAACCTAAACTCATTTATTCCTCACAATTACGAAGTATGAATCATACTCCCATTGTACGTGTAAAGAAAGCTTTAAAAGTGATGTACTTTTTCATAGCTAATATTAATTATACAGATGATAAATGGCAGTGCTCTGATTTTTTTTTTTTAATCACTCCATTTCGAGGAGGGTTCTTTTTTTTTTTTTTAATTTTTATTTATTTATTTATTTATTTATATTTTTGGCTGTGTTGGGTCTTCGTTTCTGTGCGAGGGCTTTCTCCAGTTGCGGCAAGCGGGGGCCACTCTTCATCGCAGTGCGCGGGCCTCTCACTGTCGCGGCCTCTCTTGTTGCAGAGCACAGGCTCCAGACGTGCAGGCTCAGTAGCTGTGGCTCACGGGCCCAGTTGCTCCATGGCACGTGGGATCTTCCCAGACCAGGGCTCGAACCCGTGTCCCCTGCATTGGCAGGCAGATTCTCAACCACTGCGCCACTAGGGAAGCCTAGTGCTCTGATTTTAACATAGGTCTCTTTGCTGCTAGAACCTGTGTTCTTATTTATATATAATTTTGTCTTTTTATTTCAATACATGTATTATCTCACATTTTCTTAGACATTGCACAAGGATAAAGGCTTGGCAAAATTTTATCTCCAAGAAAGGCAAGCTATCCAAAGTGAAAAGGAATTGTATCTAGAGTTTATGTCACACTGCATGTTTTCTTGTAATTTTCCTTCCTGCTTTTCCCTTTTCCAATTTTTCATAAAGCCATCTCTCAGTGAGTTTACAAAAGCCTGGGGTCCCTGCCATGCAAACAATATTATTCTCCTTGCAGTGCCAAAAATTCATTCAAAAAGGCTCTCAGTTCAGCTGGCCCTCTGCAATAGACTTAAATAAATCTTTAACCTTGGCAGTCCTTCAAGTACTGATTCACGCGGATCTCAGTTCTGATGTCTCCCTTTTCATCTGGCAATTGCTGACTTTTAAAGGGTCTATTGTATTTCTTCAGATTGTATTCAACAAAAATTCTTTGAAGCACTCAATCCCAGGGTCAGAAAATTTTCTCATGAATGAAAGAGAGACTTGGTCTGTAAAAGGGTTATTTATACTCCTAAAACAGTTATGTCTTCCAAAAGCAGTACCTGGCATTGAAGCGGTCACCAGGAGCTTGACCTCACATTGCTCCTTCTTCATGGTCTGCTTCAGATCCTTGAAGAACAGGCCTTCTACGTAACCAACCACCTCCCACAGGAAAGTCAGAGTGGCTGAAATGGCATCCATCCCCCACTCGCAGGGGGTCCGCACAAAGTACATGATTAATCCCACCTATAAGTCAGAACAGGAAGTGGTCACAAAGTCACAGTAATTCTGAGCTTACATTCTCATTTCCTTGGCTTTTCATTTTCTTAATTAAATATTGGTTTTTTTGCCTTTGAATTCTCTATTCAAATGCTTCTCTAACACTTTCAGTGGCAGTAAGCAGGAGAAGGGATAATTGGAAAACTGGCCTGAACAGGTTACCATATATTTTTATGTTATCACTAAAATACTTACTGCTATTTTTTTTTAACATCTTTACTGGAGTACAATTGTTTTACAATGTTGTGTTAGTTTCTGCTGTATAGCAAAGTGAATCAGCTATATGTCTACGTATATCCCCATATCCCCTCCCTCTTGCATCTCCCTCCCACCCTCCCTATCCCACCCCTCTAGGTCATCACAAAGCACCGAGCTGATCTCCCTGTGTGATGCAGCTGCTTCCCACTAGCTATCTATTTTACATTTGCTAGTGTATATATGTCAATGCTACTCTCTCACTTCATCCCAGCTTACCCTTCCCCCTCCCCTTGTCCTCAAGTCCATTCTCTACATCTGCGTCTTTATTCCTGTCCTGCCCCTAGGTTCATCAGAACCATTTTTTTTTTTTTTTTTTAGATTCCATATATATGTGTTAGCATACCCTGAGAAAACCATAATTCAAAAAGAGTCATGTAGCACAATGTTCATTGCAGCACATTTACAATAGCCAGGACATGGAAGCAACCTAAATGTCCATCAACAGATGAATGGATAAAGATATGGCACATATATACAATGGAATATTACTCAGCCATAAAAAGAAACGAAATTGAGTTATTTGTAGTGAGCTGGATGGACCTAGAGACTGTCATACAGAGTGAAGTAAGTCAGAAAGAGAAAAACAAATACTGTATGCTAACACACATAGGTGGAATCTAAAAAAAAAAAAAAAAAGATTCTGAAGAACCTAGGGGCAGGACAGGAATAAAGACGCAGTCATAAGGAATGGACTTGAGGACATGGGGAAGGGGAAGGGGAAGGGGAAGGGGAAGCTGGGATGAAGTGAGAGAGTGGCATGGACATATACACACTACCAAATGTAAAATAGATAGCTAGTGGGAAGCAGCCACATAGCACAGGGAGATCAGATCGGTGCTTTGTGACCGCCTGGGGGGGGGTGGGATAGGGAGGGTGGGAGGGAGATGCAAGAGGGAGGGGATATGGGGATATATGTATATGTATAGCTGATTCACTTTGTTATAAAGCAGAAACTAACATACCATTGTAAAGCAATTATACTCCAATAAAGGTGTTAAAAGAAAAAAGAATTTTAAAAAAATGACATGTACATTTTTTCAACAGAAAACTAAAATTAAGGACCGACATGAGGAAGTTGTATAATGCCAAAGGGAGACAGAGAGGAAAGAGACATTTATTGAGTGCCCATCACATGCCAAGGATTGTGCCAGGAGGGGCTTCCCCATACAAACAGTGGTGAATTCAGCTGACCATGATTCACCTTCAGTCATATAATTAATGGGAATTTATTGAAAAAAAAATCTCCTTGGATCCTTTTCTCTTATTGTTGCTTCCTACTTGGAAATGAACATTTATAACCTACTGGAGGTGAAACTCACCAAGTAGTTGAATAGGATGTGAGAGGTCTGAGCAGGAAAGTCTCCGATATTCAGGAGAAGTTTGCGCAGCATGTACATTAACTCATCCTGAAAGAACAACAGAATTTCTAGGTCTCATTCAGCTGCCATGCTGTAGGAAATAAAATTAACTTCTTGAAAAGCAAGGTGGGGGGATTTTTCTTACTTTTGCCCACATGTTGATTTCCCTTATGTTCAGCATTTTAATATAGTATGTGTGATACTTGTTAAATAGCATTTAAGCCAACTGTAACATCGTCTCCTAGAAGCTAATATATGAAATCACTAAGCAATAGTCAAATTTTTAAATAAAAATTTAGACTGTGTCTATAGGTCACAGGCAAATCACAGGAAAGCTGTACATTTAGTCATCTCTATTTGCTGTGGCTTCCAGGTGTGATGGAAATGTGAGGAGGCTCTATCTTAAGAAACCATTAAACAAACCAGGTTTATTGAACTTCATAGTTCTGCTTCCTACGTTTCAAGTCAAAGAGATAAAGCTGGGCCAAGAGAGGATAAATGGAGGTGTTTATAATTAACCTTCCTTTCAGAAACTTAATCTTCCAGTGAACAGGACCATAACACAGAAATGAAGAAATAATTTGTAATCATCAGTGTATTTTGCCATTGCTCAGAAAATGACTTTTATTTGGCATAATCTTCTCACAGGGTGACCTGATAAATTAGATTTTTTGATTAATGGAGAGTTTCAACATACTCTAATAATACTACCTGCACCACATACTACCAGCCAGTCAGAATTCAGTAAATGTACCGAACACTGAAAACATTAAACTGAATTTAATCTTTGTTTAAAAGACTGAGAATCTTTCAGTATCTTAGGGTCATTACTAACAATGTACCATATACATATGGAGACATCAGTTAATGGAGAAATTCAAAAGAAAACAGCCAAGTTTAGTTTGTTCATCATTATCATCATCCAAAGTACTTCTCGGCTATGTGTCAGAGGACACCAATGTTGCATGCATGTCACTGTAAAGTCCACTGCTTGTTTTTAACCATGTTCACACACATAGCTACATAGCTACACTGTAAAGAAAGAGGAATTTACTTGTCTATTGCTGATGGTCAGTTTTTCCAGGAAATGTCGAAGAACTGTTGATGGATCTTCAATTAGACAATTCCATAAGACTTGCTGGGCCACAGCACTCACTTTAGAAGAGAAAGGAAATTGAATATTCATCTTAAATGGAGATAAATCTATTAGATAAAGTATTCAAATAATTTACTAAACTTTAATAGGTCTCTCTCAAGTTTTGCCTTACAGAGGTTCTGTGGACTCTTTTTCTATTGAAAGGCAGGTATCTGTTCTTTTTGTTGTTGTTTCTGAACATTTTAGCCTATAAGGAAAATGTGACAAAAGAGTATAGGATGCCCTTTAAATGTTAGCATTGTTTTTGTTAAAAATGCATTTGTGATATACAATGGAATATCATTTAGCCCATAAAAAAGGAAATCCTCCCATTTGTGACAATATGGATGGACTTTGAGGATGTTATGCAAAGTGAAAGAAGTCAGACAGAGAAAGAAAAATGTATGATCTCACTTACATGTGGAATCTAAGAAAACCCCAAACTCATAGATACATAGGACAGATTGGTTACCAGAGGTGGGGGGGTGGGTACTGGGGGGAGGGAAGGTGGTCAAAGGTTACAAACTTACAGTTATAAGATAAATAAATCCTGGGGATTTAATGTACAGCATGGTGACTATCGTTAACAATACTGTATTGTATACTTGAAAGCTGTTAAGACAATAGTTATTAAAAGTCCTCATCAGGACTTCCCTGGTGGCACAGTGGTTAAGAATCCGCCTGCCAGTGCAGGGGACATGGGTTCAATCCCTGCTCCGGGAAGACCCCACATGCCACGAAGCAACTAAGCCCGAGCGCCACAGCTACGGAGTTTGCACTCTAGAGCCCACGGGCCACAACTACTGAGCCCGTGTGCCACAACTACTGAAGCCCACGCACCTAGAGCTTGTGCTCCACAAGAGAAGCCACCGCAATTAGATGTCCGTGCACCACAATGAAGAATAGCCCCCGCTCGCCGCAACTAGAGAAAGCCCCGCGTGCAGCCACGAAGACCCAAAGCAGCCAAAAATTAAAAAAAAAAAAAAAGTTCCCATCATAAAAAAAATTGTAGCTATGTATGGTGATGGATGTTAACTAAACTTATTGTGGTAATCATTTTGTAATGCATACATATATCAAATGTTTATGTTGTATACCTAAAACTAAAACAGTGTTATATGTCAATTACATTTTAATAAAAAAAGAATACATTTATGATTCTTTGTTTTAGAAATTACCCTAATGTTAACAGTGGTATTTATTAAAGTCCCACTTCATTGTTTATTGTATGGAGAAATTCCTAAAGTAATTATTTGGTTTAGAAAATATGCTTTGTTTAGAATGCACATGAATTAGACGTGACCTTTTATTGTTCACATGAATGTTTTAACTAATAACTCCCACAGCAAGATGACATAGTTGAGCCAGTAACAGTTAGGGTTCCCACTTCTAATGAGGGTGTCCTAGGAATAAATAATTATTCCTAATGTGAAAGAAAGCGCTACTTCTTTGGGAAAAGTGGTCAGGCTAAGATTGCCTGGAAGTGCCCAGGCTAAGAAAGCAGGTGGGTAAAAGTGAGTAGTGGGTAAGCATTAGATGATCTTCAGTTTAAATGGTTTAGCTTAGTTTTCTAAACTAGGAATATAGAGTTTAGCATAAATTTATTTTTCAGCCTCTATTTAAAATAAATTATACCAATTTTTTTTTGCTTCAGAAGCTAACCATCCAATTAAGATTGAGCTATATAACTAATTTAACAAGAGATATGTAAATATAAGCTTTAGCTTTCATGTATCTTTATAAATAACTAAAATAGATGTGGGTTTTTGTTAAGTTGAAATTGGTTGCAAAACTATCTTTATAACACTATTTTTATTCTAATTGCTAAGTACGGCAGTTTAATGCTTAAAACATGAGAAATACAGAAAAAGACAAAGAGGAGAATAAGACTGATAAGTCTACCAACCACCAAAACAACTATAAACATTTTGGAGTATATTCTTTCATATATATGAAATATATATTTACATGTATCTTTAAATAATATCATATAGAAAATACTCTCTGGTACTCACATTTTTAATTATCAATAAATTGAACACTTTTATGTTAATATTTTTCTAATGTGCACAGAAAGCTGTCATATGGAGGTACCATGATTAACTAATTGCCTATTGTTGGACATTTAAACTCTTTTCAAATATTTGTTATTTTAAAAATGTACAAGGTACAGCGTTCTCTGTAAACCTTAATTCACCCCTCATTACTGCCTTAGGAAATTGCTAGATACCAAAATCTGTGTCAAAGGGTGTACACACTTTTAAGGCTTATGATGCATACCGTGAAACTGTTTCAGAGTGCTTGCATTAAATTTTTACTGCCGTCAGCAAGGTGTGAGGATAATCTTTTCTCTGAATCTTTACCAGCTATGCATAATTTCTTTTGAAATAATCCTTGCAATTTTTTATATGAAATGTAAGATTTCACTGTTGTTGTAAACAACAGTGTTATTTACAGATTTAATTGGCTGTTAGAGTGTGTTTATATCCTTTGTCCATTTCTCTACTGGGGTATAAAAAAGTCATTATTGGGTTATAAAGGTTTTTTTTAAAAAAAAAAAAATAACATCAAGAATATTAACCTGTTACCTGTGACAAATGTAACTCGTCTTTACCCCTAGTTTATCATTTCATTTTTCAATTATTTTCTTTACTTATTACCTCTGGAAAGGAAATCAAGTGAGAAAGATGGCATTAATGATGTCAAGCCAATGGCTAAGATTTCTAAGGTGGCCAAAAGCACTATTTGATTTCTACGTGGCCAAATGAGGGTTGGTCTGTTCTCCAGTCCTAAACAACGCTCCTGGAAAAAAACTGCCTATCTGAAGTGCAATATCTTGGTCATAAAGTTTGTGGGAGGAAAAGGTGTAGAAAGTGGTAGTGTTAGTTCAGCGTACTACAAATCTGTCATTATAGCATGTCCATAAAACAACTCCACACGTGGCCAGCGGTTCACGTCTTCGAGGGCACCCTACTGTGCCTTATCAGATGAATGCCTCCAGTATTTATTAGAGTTACTGACGGTTCTGACCAGTCACAACTGTACCTGCTACTCCATCTTCCCGCACCTCACCGTCCTCCATCAGATGGACAATGGGGAGCACTGCTGCACAGATGCATGCCGGGAACACAGCCTGAGGGGGCTGAGGCACGTGGGGGCTGGGCGTGTGTTCGGCGGCGTGTTCCTCATCTGAAGAGGGAGACAGAATCGGCGTGCTTTTCTCAGTTCAAGACCTACTTATGGAACATTTTTTTTTCTATGCAGATATCTAGTTGTGCCAGCATCATCTGTTGGAAAGACGATTCTTTCCCCCATTGAAGGTTCATAGCACCCTTTTCAAACTTGAAATCAACATACATGTAATGGTTTACTTCCGGTTCCAATCTAGTCCGTTGATGTGTCTATCAACCCTCAAGTCCATACTGCACACTCTTGGTTACTGCAGCTCTGTAGTCAGTTTTGAAATGGGGAAATGTAAGTTTTCCAACTTTGCTCTTCATTTCCAAGATTACTGTGGCTATGCAAGGGTGTGGAACAATTGGAACCCTTATGCTTTTTGGTCGGAATGTAAAACGATGCAGACACTTTTGAAAATAGCTTGGCAGCTTTCCTCACAAAACTTATACATAATGGTTCGTAAGAGTGTAATTCATAATAACCAAAGGGTGGAAACAACCCAAAAGTCCACTCTAACTGGTGAACGGATAAACAAAATGTGGCGTATCCATATAATGGAACATTATCTTGTAATAAGAAGGAATGAAGAAGTGATACATGTGGCAGCATGGATCGACCTTGAAAGTATGCTGAGTGAAAGGACCCAGTCACAAAAGGCCACATATTATATGATTCCATTCATATGAGATGTGCAGAATAGGCAAATCCATAGAAATAGAAAGTAGATTATTTCTTGTCAGGGGTTGGGGGGAGTGGTGGATGAGGCGTGACTACTAATGGGTATAGGGTCTCTTTTGGGGATAATGAAAATATCCTAAAATAAAGTAGCATTGATGGTTGCACACTCTACAAATATACTAACAACCACTGCATTATGCACTTCAAAAGGTTGAATTTTAGTATGTGAATTATATCTCAATAAAGGTGTTAGAAAAAATATAGATATGCCTTGGGCTGCTGTGATTAATTAGCATTGGTCATTTTTGAAGTTTTCCAGGGTTGTGCAGTGAAGGGTTGAGAACCACTAGTTTCTGTACAACTTTTTGATGACTTTATAAATCGTGATGAAATCTGAATAATCATGAAGGAGCGAGTCCCCAGACAGTTATTTATCATTAGAGAAGCGTAGTTTTTAAACTCTTAGAACTGAAGAGTATCACATTTCTCCCCCAGAATCAGATTTCATTACAGGACTGGCACGAGCTTTGTTCTTCCTTTGATAAATTTTTCCAGAACAGCATCCTAAAGCATCCTACTGAGTCTTAGCTATGCACTGGAATCACCTGAGAAGATTTTAAAAACATTGAGGTGCTTGAGTCCCACCCTTAGAGATTCTGATTTGGTCTTGGGTGTGACTTGAGCATTTTTAAAAGCTCCCTGGTTGATTGTAATGTGTAGCCAGTGTTGAAAACTGTTAACTGCCTAGAATGATGTTTTATAGAACCCTCTGCAATATGATGACATGTAATGTAATTAAAATAGAACCAACTCATCAAGGACATTTGCTGGATTAAATCAACAATTTTTTTTAGAATACCACTCAACTAATATACATTTGTAAACTTTAAGATCATGAGACAGGTTATTTAATGAAGACAGTGTAATGAAGTGAGATAATCATATCAAATAAAAATTATTTCAAAACACACAAGTCATGAGGAATAAAGGACACATTTGTAAGAGGACACACCTTCAGCACTGACAGCTGAACGCACTGACCAGACTGACCCTCGGCGGAAGGAATAATTCCTGTGGGAAGTGCTGGAGGTACAGGATGGGCTCACAGACAGTCGACGGGATGCCAGATTGGTGACTTCTTCTACTGGCAAAGAAAATGGGGAACGTGAACTTTGGTTTTGTAACAAAAAAGTTATCATCACTATTATAGTTGTACTTACATCGAAGTGTATATAGCTCTCAAAGCATAAGGCTTAAGTAATTTAGAATGTACTTTGGTGAGGAAAAAACACCTACAGAAAGGGAGACAGAAAATTCCTCCCAAAGATTTCACAAAAGTGGGGCAGAGAATCACTGAATTTAGAATGGTTCAGAAATCATTTTTCTGATATCAATCAAAAAACTGTCTGCACTTGTGAAGGCTGAAAGTAGTTAATGGACTAACCCCATTTTTAATGATGAAAGATTGATTGCGTATGTTTTAGCACACACTCTGGATTCAGCTGTTGCCTGAATCATAGTCACTGCTTGGTCCATTATCATATTAGTTCATTCAATGGGGCTAATGTCCTCCTCTGTAAACAAGCCAGCTCTAAACATTTAGAAAAAGACAACTTTTTTCTCTTTCTTTAGATAGTGTCAGGAGGTAAGAGAGAGAGACAGAGGGAGCATATCACCTCATGTCACATAAAATCGTCAACGTTTATTTCAAAGCAAGTCCTTTCCCTTTTGTGTGACTCAGCACCCCCCGCCTCCAAAGAAGTTCAGTGTGTAGAGGGCACCTTCTTCTTCTGGCTCTGAGTTGAGTGTGCAGGTGGGCTCATAGCAAGCCTCCTGGGTGATGGGGATGGCGGTGATGAGGCTGGCTTCTCGACCTAGACGTTTCTTCTCTTCCTCCTGTTGCAAGTTCTTTAAGATGTGTTCTGCCCTTTGATGGGAGCGGGACACAGCCCGGGCTGAAAAGGATTTCTACGGAGACATGAAGGCAAGTTTATTTACTAGCAACTCTTCTGCAAGGTCACATGTATAAAGAGTGTTCTACTGAATGACACAGATGTGGTACTTTGTTTTCAGGAAATGTTAGGGCATCCGTGATCTAGTTTCATGGAGATTTATTTGTTTGCTTCTTTTTCTACCAAGTTTCCAGGCTGTGTACAACTAAGACATTCTTTTTCATTCAATCTGGATAATTCTTCAAGGATGTTTGTAATTTCGGGAAAGAAAAAATGTTATTTTACCTAATCTTATTTTAGGTTAAATATCAATGATCCACTCTTTAAACACATCGAATAAACATTTTTAATGCTCTGTTTCCTTCCAAAATTTCTTGAACTGGTTTTAAATGAAGGACATTTACTTCATAAGGTTAATAAAAGAGAAAGTCAGAACCATGGGAAGGAGGAGGAAAGATCTCTTTCGTGTAAAACAATTAATTATGTGATTTATTTCATTTTTGTATCTTAAGTATCTACCACACTGCAAATACTTAATATTTAGAAATATTAATGTTAAATAATAATAAATATAAATAATAGAAAATACAATGCCACACTGTAAATACTTAACAATATTTATAGAAACAAAGCTACTGAATGGAAATTATGAGAGTTGGTAGTGTTACTATGGTTGAATGTAAAATCTGACCCTGTTTACCAGCAGCAAAAGCATAACAGATAAGAAACAATAAAGGAGGAAAGATTCACTTTGCAAAGGGGCCATTCTATTTTTGCCTTAATCGTGATGCTTATGCTGAGATAAATTCCAAGAGCTCTGGGGATGAAGTCATTGGTCTCAGAGCAGGGAAGTGATCACTGACATTCTTCACTACCAATTTGAAGTAATGTCTATGTATAGTAGAAATTCTACATCTTTGTTGGCCAGTGGTCACATAGGATTAAAGAAACAAGGGGTGTTGGTCACTCCTCTAAAGGACGGCAGTCATCGAAGCTCCCTTTATGCAGGGTCTTAACATAAGACCAAAGGTTTCCAATAGTGGATGACACAACAGCAATTAAGGGCATTTGATGGTCCACATGGCAATTCATTTTGAGAGCCAGGGGTTAAGCTGGTTTATTATACTAAGATAAGGGAAAGATAACTGGATATAGAATTAGGGGCTTTGGATTGATATTCACTGTGAAATTGGGAAGAGAATGTACTTGACTCAAATGAATCTTCACATGTATGAGAAAAAAACCAAGGATCTTTATACCAGTGGTTCAGATGCTGGAGGGAAGAACCAAGCGTGCCTTTGTCTTTGGCACAAAACCATCAGATATGAAGGTAGTGTATGCAGAAGAATTAAAATAAAAATATTCTGATGGGTAAAGAGTTCAAACAAACAGTTCAAAGAAAACTACAAATGCCTAGAAAATATATGTATGACATGCAACAATGTTCAACCTCACTTCATATATTCAACCAACTTTTTAAAGATGTGTGAATAAAAAAGCCAATAACTTTGTTTTTTGTCATTCAATGTGGCATTAAAAAATAATACTAGTTAATTTGAATAAAGAAGACATTTTCCTATTGTGTTGTATAAGGGTAAAATGGTACAATCATCCTGGGGATATTTTGTGAGATATAAAAGAAATCTTTAATATTCACATACCAATTGCCCTAAATCCTGTGGGAAATTATGCAAGGAAATAATCATGAATTTGTGTATAGAGACGTGTTCTTTTTCTATATTTGCTTTATTTTCCAAATTTTCTACATTATCTTGTAATTTAGGAAAATGCTATGCAACAGGTGAAAAAGGCATATTTTGAAGATTCATTTTTTCAAAAGGCACATATTCTTGGTTCTTGTTTATAAATAGACTGGGTTCTAAACTTAACTGTTTATAAATTATATTACATAGAGCAGTAATGTATTAGAATAGCATAAGACCTGAGCTCTCAGAGTGACGTTTCTGATGATGATACTGAGGATCAATAAGGTAAAGAACGGACTAAGGTCCAAACAAGGACAGCAAGAGCAGGCAACTCAGTTCTTTTTCTTATTCATCCAGAGTCAATCTCATTAACTTTTGGGTAGCTTACGTAGGTTAAATGAATTGTTTGTTTTATAATAAAGAGAGGCAAAAGCACTACCTTTGGCTAAGAAATCAATGTCTAATGCTTTTAGTAGCTTTTATTACAAGGTGGCTGCTTCTATGATTATGGAAAAAAACTGTTTTGGCTTTTGGAGGTCTGCAAATGCTCACCCCAGATGTTAGTTCCTTCTATCTCACAAGAACTAAAGGCCTTTTGTGGTTGATTTTCTGTGCTGTTATTACATTCTTATGACAACTGTCTCACACATCCATTGTTCTCTCTTACATGTATACCATGGAGCCTGAAGATATTAGAAAGAAAGTGCCTGTTACTCACAGACTGGTCTTCATTAATGGGGTCCTGGACACTCCCGCTGCACTGAGGGACCCAAGGGGGGTCAAACATCGGGACAGATGGCATTCCAAGCACTGGGGAGGGCAGGGTGAAGTTTATACTGGGAGGCGGGATCTGTTAGTTGATATCAGAAGAATGAAGTGAGTAAGATGGAAAATAAGCTAGAATGAGTCTGAAGCAAAATTATGACATAATCTTTTAGAGCACAGGATGTTATAAGACACATGAAGAACGTCTCTGGGCCTCAGTTTACTCATTAATAAAATGAAGGGTTTCAACTGCATGATCTCTATTTGTGTTAATCACCCCATCCTCCAAAGAACATCTATGTTTATATAGCAAAATGTATGGAAGATTACACCTCAAACTTCTATGTGCTTACCTCTGGGGATGGTGCTGAAATCTTGAGGTTTATAGAAACTTGATTTTCTTACTCTACATTCTTATATTTCAATTTGTTTTAAGGACAAGAATTCACTCATATATGAGTTAGGTTTACTTATGTAATCAGAGAGGGGAAAAAAAGAAGCATCTCTTGGGACATACACTGTGGATTTGAGGTTCAAGGACTGAAATGAACCTTGGGCTGGGTTTGCTAATCTAATACCCATGTGGGATGTATCCCTCACCTTAAAAATCTGCTGTGCTCCCTCCTCCATCCGGGGCCAGACCTGATAGCGAAACCTCCAAAGCGTGTGGAACTTAAGGACAGCGTTCAGCCGCTGCACGGTCTCCGGGTGGTGGAACTCTGATGTCAGCATATCAGACACAGCCTCGGGGACTTTCACCGCACACAACAGGAACATGGCCGCTAAAGACAGTCAACAATTCATCAGCTACGCATCTCTTAATTTTGCATGATTCCTGGGGATAGGGAGAAGGGGGAAACTGCTTCTGTCTCTTGAAAATGACTACTGAGCTATAGAGCCAGGCCACCAGCACTGGCAAAAGCAAAGCCTGTTTCAGCACCTGGAAAGCAGACTTCATCCTTTGTGCCTCCCACAATCTTCCGATATCTGATGCGAGGGCAGTGACAGCATGACATTTCAGTAGAAAAACTCATTCTAAGCAAAGTTTCCTTTGGCTCACAGTGAAAAGTGAATGCCAGAGGAAGCAAATGAAGAAAGGAAGTTACATGCTGAAATATCCTTTTTAGGAAATGGCTAGAGTCATCTCAGAGTAACCCTAGGACAGTACATAAAAATGTCCATTTAAAACTGTCTCAGTTCCATTAGTTATATTAAAAATAACATTCATCATCCAGTGAGTGGGTGTCACTGGGAAACTCTGAGGGCGCAGAAGTGGCTGACGTGTGCTGGCTTGAGGAAAGGAGAACGAGGGCCAAAAAGAGCCTGCCTTGTGGCTGAAAGGGTCTTGGTGCTCTGTCCAGGTGTCAGGCCTGAGCCAAGTAGGTGGGAGAGCCGAGTTCAGGACACTGGACCAGCAGAGACCTCCCGGCCCCACGTAATATCAAACGGTGAAAGCTCTCCCAGAGATCTAAATCTCAACACTAAGACCCAGCTCCACTCGACGACCAGCAAGCTACAGTGCTGGACACCCTACACCAAACAACTAGCAAGACAGGAACACAACCCCAGCCATTAGCAGAGAGGCTGCCTAAAATCATAATGAGTTCACAGACATCCCAAAACACACCACCAGATGCGGTCCTTCCCACCAGAACGACAAGATCCAGCCTCATCCACCAGAACACAGGCACCAGTCCCCTCCACCAGGAAGCCTACACAACCCACTGAACCAACCTTACCCATGGTGGGCAGACACTAAAAACAACAGGAACTACGAACCTGCAGCCTGCAAAAAGGAGACGCCAAATGCAGTAGGTTAAGCAAAATGAGAAGACAGAGAAAGGCACAGCAGATGAAGGAGCAAGGTAAAAACCCACGAGACCAAACAAATGAAGAGGAATTAGGCAGTCTACCTGAAAAAGAATTCAGAGTAATGATAGAAAAGATGATCCAGAATCTTGGAAATAGAATGGAGAAAATAAAAGAAACATTTAACAAGGACCTAGAAGAACTAAAGAGCAAACAAACAATGATGAACAACACAATAAATGAAATTAAAAATTCTCTAGAAGCAATCAATAGCAGAATAACTGAAGCAGAGGAACGGATAACTGACCAAGAAGATAAAATAGTGGAAAAAACTACTGCAGAGCAGAATAAAGAAAAATGAATGAAAAGAATTGAGGAGAGTCTCAGAGACCTCTGGGACAACATTAAACGCAACAACATTCGAATTATAGGGGTCACAGAAGAAGAAGAGAAAAAGAAAGGGACTGAGAAAATATTTGAAGAAATTATAGTTGAAAACTTCCATAATATGGGAAAGGAAATAGTCACTCAAGTCCAGGAAGGGCAGAGAGTCCCATATAGGATAAATCCAAGGAGAAACACGCCAAGACACATATTAATCAAACTATCAAAAATTAAATACAAAGAAAAAATATTAAAAGTAGCAAGGAAAAAACAACAAATAACATACAAGGGAATCCCCATAAGGTTAACAGCTGATCTTTCAGTAGAAACTCTGCAAGCCAGAAGAGAGTGGCAGGACATATTTAAAGTGATGAAAGGGAAAAACCTACAACCAAGATTACTCTACCCAGCAAGGATCTCATTCAGATTTGATGGAGAAATTAAAACCTTTACAGACAAGCAAAAGCTAAGAGAATTCAGCACCACCAAACCAGCTTTACAACAAACGCTAAAGGAACTTCTCTAGCAAGGAAACACAAGAGAAGGAAAAGACCTAAAAAAAACAAACCCAAAACAATTAAGAAAATGGTAATAAGAACAAACATATCGATAACTACCTTAAATGTAAATGGATTAAATGCTCCAACCAAAACACACAGACTGGCTGAATGGATACAAAAACAAGACCTGTATATATGCTGTCTACAAGAGGCACACTTCAGACCTAGGGACACATACAGACTGAAAGTGAGGGGATGGAAAAAGGTATTCCATGCAAATGGAAATCAAAAGAAAGCTGGAGTAGCAATTCTCATATCAGACAAAATACACTTTAAAACTAAGACTATTACAAGAGACAAAGAAGGACACTACATAATGATCAAGGGATCAATCCAAGAAGAAGATATAACAATTGTACACATTTATGCACCCAACATAGGAGCACCACAATACATAGGGCAAATGCTAACAGCCATAAAAGGGGAAATCGACAGTACCACAATCATAGTAGGGGACTTTAACACCTCACTTTCACCAATGGACACATCATCCAAAATGAAAATAAATAAGGAAGCACAAGCTTTAAATGATACATTAAACAAGATGGACTTAATTGATATTTATAGGACATTCCACCCAAAAACAATAGAATACACTTTCTTCTCAAGTGCTCATGGAACATTCTCCAGGATAAATCATATCTTGGGTCAAAAGCAAGCCTTGGTAAATACAAGAAAACTGAAATTGTATCACATACCTTTTCTGACCACAGTGCTATGAGACTAGATATCAATTACAGGAAAAAATCTGTAAAAAATACAAAGGCATGGAGGCTGCTACTAAATACTAAATACACTACTGAATAACCAAGAGATCACTGAAGAAATCAAAGAGGAAATCAAAAAACACCTAGAAGCAAATGACAATGAAAACACGATGACCCAAAACCTATGGGATGCAGCAAAAGCAGTTCTAAGAGGGAAGTTTACAGCAATACAATCCTACCTCAAGAAACAAGAAACATCTCAAATAAACAACCTAACCTTACACCTAAAGCAGTTAGAGAAAGAAGAACAAAAAAACTCCCAAAGTTAGCAGAAGGAAAGAAATCATAAAGATCAGATCAGAAATAAATGAAAAAGAAATGAAGGAAATGATAGCAAAGATCAATAAAACTAAAAGGTGGTTCTTTGAGAAGATAAATGAAATTGATAAACCATTAGGCAGACTCATCAAGAAAAAAAGGGAGAAGACTCAAATCAATAGAATTAGAAATGAAAAAGGAGAAGTAACAACTGACACTGCAGAAATACAAAGGATCATGAGAGATTACTACAAGCAACTATATGCCAATAAAAAGGACAAGCTGGAAGAAAGGGACAAATTCTTAGAAAAGCACAACCTTCCGAGACTGAACCAGGAAGAAATAGAAAATATAAACAGACCAATCACAAGCACTGAAATTGAGACTCTGATTAAAAATCTTCCAACAAACAAGAGCCCAGGATCAGATGGCTTGTCAGGCGAATTCTATCAAACATTTAGAGAAGAGCTAACACCTATTCTTCTCAAACTCTTCCAAATATATAGCAGAGGGAGGAACACTCCCAGGCTCATTCTACGAGGCCACCATCAACCTGATACCAAAACCAGACAAAGATGTCACAAAAAAGAAAACTACAGGCCAATATCATTGATGAACATACATGCAAGAATCCTCAACAAAATACTAGCAAACAGAATCCAACAAGCACATTAAAAGGATCATACACCATGATCAAGTGGGGTTTATCCCAGGAATGCAAGGATTCTTCAATATATGCAAATCAATCCATGTGATAAATCATATTTACAAACTGAAGGAGAAAAAAACATATGATCATCTCAATAGATGCAGAAAAAGCTTTTCACAAAATTCAACACCCATTTATGATAAAAACCCTCCAAAAAGTAGGCATAGATGGAACTTACCCCAACATAATAAAGGCCATATATGACAAACCCACAGCCACCATTGTTCTCAATGGTGAAAAACTGAAACCATTTCCACTAAGATCAGGAACAAGACAAGGTTGTCCACTCTCACCACTATTATTCAACATAGTTTTGGAAGTTTTAGCTACAGCAGAGAAGAAAAAGAAATAAAAGGAATCCAAATTGGAAAAGAAGAAGTAAAGCTGTCACTGTTTGCAGATGACATGATACTATACATAGAGAATCCTAAAAAGACTACCAGGAAACTACTAGAGCTAATCAATGAATGTGGCAAAGTAGCAGGATACAAAATTAATGCACAGAAATCTCTTGCATTCCTATACACTAATGAGGAAAAATCTGAAAGAGAAATTAAGGAAACACTCCCATTTACCACTGCAACAACAAAAATAAAATACCTAGGAATAAATCTACCTAAGGAGACAAAAGACCTGTATGCAGAAAACTATAAGACACTGATGAAAGAAATTAAAGATGATACAAACAGAGGGAGAGATATACCATGTTCTTGGATTGGAAGAATCAACATTGTGAAAATGACTACACTACCCAAAGCAATCTACAGATTCAATGCAATCCCTATCAAACTACCAATGGCAGATTTCAGAGAACTAGAAAAAAAAAATCACAATATGTATGGAAACACAAAAGATCCCGAATAGTCAAAGCAATCTTGAGAAAGAAAAACGGAGCTGGAGGAATCAGGCTCCCTGACTTCAGACTATACTACAAAAATACAGTAATGAAGACAGTATGGTACTTGTACAAAAACAGAAATATAGATCAATGGAACAGGACAGAAAGCCCAGAGATAAACCCATGCACATATGGTCACCTTATCTTTGATTAAGGAGGCAAGAATATACAATGGAGAAAAGACAGCCTCTTCAATAAGTGGTGCTGGGAAAACTGGACAGCTACATGTAAAAGAATGAAATTAGAACACTCCCTAACACCATATACAAAAATAAACTCAAAATGGATTAAAGACCTAAATGTAAGGCCAGACACTATCAAACTCTTAGAGGAAAACATAGGCAGAACACTCTATGACATAACTCACAGCAAGATCCTTTTGGACCCACTTCCTAGAGAAATGGATATAAAAACAAAAATAAACAAATCGGACCTAATGAAACTTCAAGCTTTTGCACAGCAAAGGAAACCATAAAAAAGATGAAAAAACAACCCTCAGAATGGGAGAAAATATTTGTAAATGAACCAACTGACAAAGGATTAATCTCCAAAATATACATGCAGCTCATGCAGCTCAATGGCAAAAAAACAAACAACCCAATCCAAAAATGGGCGGAAGATCTAAATAGACATTTCTCCAAAAAAGATATACAGATTGCTAACAAACACATGAAAGTATGCTCAACATCACTAATCATTAGAGAAATGCAAATCAAAACTACAATGAGGTATCACCTCACACCAGTCAGAATGGCCATCATCAAAAATCTACAAACGATAAATGCTGGAGAGGGCGTGGAGAAAAGGGAACCCTCTTGCACTGTTGGTGGGAATGTAAACTGATGCAGCCACTATGGCGGTTCCTTAAAAAACTAAAGATAGAAATACCATACGACCCAGCAATCCCACTAATGGACATATACCCTGAGAAAACCATAATTCAAAAAGAGTCATGTATCACAATGTTCATTGCAGCTCTATTTACAATAGCCAGGACATGGAAGCAACCTAAGTGTCCATCAACAGATGAATGGATAAAGAAGATGTGGCACATATATACAATGGAATATTACTCAGTCATAAAAAGAAACGAAATTGAGTTATTTGTCGTAAGGTGGATGGACCTAGAGTCTGTCATACAGAGTGAAGTAAATCAGAAAGAGAATAACAAATACCATATGCTAACACATATATATGGAATGTAAAAAAAAAAAAAACTGGTTCTGAAGAACCTAGGGGCAGGACAGGAATAAAGACGCAGACATAGAGAATGGACTTGAGGGCACAGGGAGGGGGAAGGTTAAGCTCGGACGAAGGGAGAGAGTGGCACGGACATATATACACTACCAAATGTAAAATAGATAGCTAGTGGGAAACAGCCGCGTAGCACAGGGAGATCAGCTCAGTGCTTTGTGTCCACCTAGAGGGGTGGGATAGTGAGGGTGGGAGGGAGACACAAGAGGGAGGAGATAGGGGGATATATGTATATGTATAGCTGATTCAATTTGTTATACAGCAGCAACTAAAACAACATTGTAAAGCAATTATAGTCCAATAAAGATGTTAAAAAAATTTTTTAAAAATAAAAATAACATTCATAAGGTAGACTCTATTAGAAACATCTACCCTTCCAAGAGGCAGTAGAGATTGAGAAACCAAAAGAGATTTCATGAACCATAATACCATTGTTGTTTTTTAATTTGGGGAAAGCCAAATATGAATAAGAGAAAGATCAATGCTATGATAAGTTACAAAGTCAATGAATAATGAGGAAAAGAAATACACTCTGTAGCATAGATGGAGGAGCCAGTGTTGATCATAAAAATATAATTTAAAAACTCTCTTGTACTTTTTCCCAGATCCTCAAAACATGCTCAGGCAATTGTTAGAACAACTGGGGTTGAATCCCAGCTCTGAAACTTCTCTCCTATTGATCTTGGCCAAGCCTCTTAACTTCTTAACCTTTGTTTCTCTATTGGTAAAATATCAATGACGAGGATGAGGATGAGGATGCTGCTGATAGCTGCCTCCAAATTTGTTGTTAGAATAAAATAATGTATGAGAAAGTGCCTTGTGACATGAAAAGTACTACAGAATTCTAAAGAATATTTTATTTTTTAGAGGCAATGTGGTATATGGAAAGGGCAGCTATTTGTAGTCAAAAGATCTGGGTTTGATTTCCTGGCTCTGCTAATTCTGAGCTGTGTGCACTTGGTTAAAAGTCCTTTCAACCCCAAGACGGGAATAAAGACACAGACCTACTAGAGAATGGACTTGAGGGTATGGGGAGGGGGAAGGGTAAGATGTGACAAAGTGAGAGAGTGGCATGGACATATATACACTACCAAACGTAAAATAGATAGCTAGTGGGAAGCAGCCGCATAGCACAGGGAGATCAGCTCGGTGGTTTGTGACCACCTAGAGGGGTGGGATAGGGAGGATGGGAGGGAGATGCAAGAGGGAAGAGATATGGGAACATATGTATATGTATAACTGATTCACTTTGTTATACAGCAGAAACTAACACACCATTGTAAAGCAATTATACTCCAATAAAGATGTTAAAAAAAAAAAGAAGTCCTTTCAACCTTCTGAGTTGGATTTTGCTCATTTATAAAATCATTGTCATGAGGATCAAGTAAGATAGTGTGTATGATATAGTTCTATAACAAATGTGAGCTACTGTCATCAGTAGCTTTTGATAATCTGTTTCTTAATCCTACCACCTCCTTAAATTTCCAATTTTTCTCCTTTCTTTACTTTTCTTTAAAGTGTACTGTCTCAATTTTTAAACACCATCGTCACTCTCTAAGTCATTGCAGTTGGAGTTCTACCTCAATCTCTTTACTGAAATTAGTTTTCTTGTAATGCTCACTAATCAGCAGATCCAGTGGTACTTTTACAGCATTTCTTTTCTTTCAGTTTTTAACACTTTCATAACAATCTCCTTGAAAAGGATCTTCCTCTACTTCCATGGTTTGAGATTACTTAAGTTCTACTTTTCTGGTCATTTTTCTGGGTTTTGCTGGTCAGCTCTTCTTCCTGTCCTTTGAAGGTAGAGAAGGCCAATGGCTTAGTGTTCATTCCTCAGCCCTCTCCTCTATACCAAGAAATCATCCTCCCCCGGAATCATTTCTCCCCTGGAAATCATCCTCTCTCATTGCTTCAGCTGCCACGTATATCAAGTTTTCCCAAGTTTCTCTCTAGCTATGGCGTTTCTCATTAGCTTTCGTGTCATATCACCACTGATATGTCTCCTCGTCATCTAAAAATCACTGTTTCTAAAACCAAGCCACTCCACTCATTAAACTGCCACATTAAACTTGGTAATAATTCAACACTATATACAACATTACTCTTTGGCTCAGAACCCCTTAGTGGTTTCCCACAGTTCAGTGGAAAGTCCACACTCCTAACCCTGTTGTTCAAGGTCTGTTACAACGTGAGACCTGCTCACTTGCCTAATATTACAGACTAGCAACCTCTTTACAAAAACCACCCCAGTCTCAATTCCTCCTCAGGCTTTCCAAATAAACCCAGTGCATTTCCACACCCCATGTGGCTTTGCATACACCATTTCCTCTTCCTTCTAGCTTTTCTTAAAGCTCAGTCCCCCTGTTCATAACTTCCATGAAAATGTCCATGGCTGTCCCATATTTAGGGAGCATGCCCTTCTGAGAAATACTTGGTAGAGAAGCAAAAATCTGAGACTTAATGTGAACAAAGATATTTTACAAAGACATTTGATGCAGCATAGTATAAAAAAGCAAAAGACAAGAATCAACTAAAATTTCCAGGTTAAATAAATTATGTTATATCCATTCATTCAATGGAATATTTGGTAGCCATTAAAAAGAACAGGTAAACTTATAGTCTGATGTTAAAAATGGTCTCCTAGAGAGAACTCCTAACCACTTCTTGTTTGGCATTTCTCAATTCAAATTGATTTTTGTTCAAATTTTTAATATGCCTCAGTTTACCTTTTAACAGTCCTGGTGTCAGAAGAGGGAACCAAAGGAGACCTCCCCAACAGCCCACAGGAGCAGTGAGCAACCCGGCATAGGTATCTGTTGAGACCTTGAGCTTGCTGCTTTCTCGCTGCCTCTGGAGGTCATGGGTAAGTCCCTCTCAAATCCTAGCACTGAAGTTTTTGTGTTATGAGCTTGCAGGCTTTATCTGAGACTTTCTTTTTCATGCTGGGTCCAGAAACTGGCTGGAGTTGGAATGAGTCAGACTTAAAAACCAGACTGGGCTCAGGAATGGACTGGTTCCAATTTAGAAACCAGACTGGATCCAGGGTCAGACTGGGTCTGACTTAAAACTGGACTGAGTCTCTAGTGTGAGGTCTCAGGTGAACAGAATTTTTTTTTTTTTTTTAAGGCTGAACAAGTAGGTTAACTATACCAAAGATAATCTCGAATTACACTGGCCACAGTGGAGAACTTTAAACCATCTTAGATAAGCCTATCCATTTATGAGTTATCCTAGAGGAAAAAGTATTTCAGCCAGGCGCTGACTATTAAGGGCAGAGGGAAAATTATTTTTCCTCCTTTACAGTTACTGGTGACCAGGATGAGACCCACTGGAATGCCTCCCTCACTCTGGAGCCTGCAGACATCATCCCGGGAAAACTGGCAGAGACCAGCGAAGAGTAAGAATGTTTACTAACGTCAGCTCCCCCAGATGTCTACCTGTGGTGCCTGGTTGAGAGAAGAAGGTAAAATTTCACATGGCCGCTTCCTTTCCAAATTACCACAAAAAAAAAAAAGGTTATTGATCCTTTCTCTCCCAGGGACAGCTATTGCTTTCTTGTCCATCTCATTTTTTGTCCTGAGAACTTAGCTTGGCAATCATCAGGTTGGGGAACTCAAAAATATAGCCAGGCAGAAATGTGGGTTACATTCCTTTTGTGGCGAGGGTCCTACCATAGCCAGCTCTCAGGGGAATTGTCCAAGTCCTTCTTTCTTTTGGCTATCTTTGGGAGTGGCTCTGGATGTTGTGCTCATGGGGTAGTTCAATATGGCCAGGAATATTTACTGCTTGTCTCGCTCAAACCTGACAAGATATTTGAAAAAAAAAATTTTTTTTTAATTAGCTCTATAGTCAGAAGTTGACCAAATTGGAAGCTGATATTCAGAGCCTGATAGGAACTATTTTTTAGGCCTTCTCCCCTAACCTAAAATAAAACTATGTACCCAGAGGGAAAGATAAACATCCTGAAGCCATTGTAGAAGGATTTACTGAAGCATTCCAAAGACACACAGCCCTAGAACGCAGGAATCTTTTGATTTCCATCTTAGAGCTCTTCTCCCTGATATAAAGAAGTAAACTGAGAGTAATGTAGTTGGATGGTTGGGTCAGCATCTTGATATTCAGGTTGCAACCCAATCTTTCAAGGAATTAAAAACAACTGTCTAACATACTAAGTCTTTATAAGAACAGAAATGTGGCTCTAGAAACAACTCAAAGCCCACCTATCGTTTTTACCTATCCCCAAATTTCCCCTATTTATCTCAAAAGGCTTGCAGATATTGTTAAAAAAAAAATCTGGATTTAGGAAACAAAAGCCTTTCTTGGAGAAATTTATATCTTTTCTCTGTGCCTTTGAGATACAAACGTTCTACCTGGTCTTCTCTAGGAACCCAAAGCCATCTCTGGAAATGTAAACTTCAGGGAAGTAATTCTTATCAGAAAAAGAAGGGAGCTGTTTTGGAAATTATGTGAATGAAAAATCTTAAAAGTCTTTTCCACAAATATTAGTAAAAGTTTTAGCTATCTGAGCAGGTAACCTTAACTTATTTTATCTGCCAGAAACACAATTTAGATCCAACTGTTCTTTTATAAACTAGTCAGTTTTGCATTATCATACCTGTCTCATGGCTAAAATTTTAAAACTAAAGCTATAAGATCTCTGCATCTGTCTGTATGTTTATGTATATCTCTGTTCGTATGTTGTAGATGTGTGATATTTTTCTACCTTTGGATGGTATTGCCAAAATTAATGTGTAAAGAGCTCTATTAATTGGCTTAAAGACAAACAAGCATTTACATAAATCAAGTATACTCTCAGAAATACAGAAACTAACCAAAATTTTTTTCAAGTTCATTTGATCTAGGATAATCTTCAGTAAATAAAAGGTGGTTTAAGTTTGTTGGTTTAATCAAAATAGGCATGTCTTTAGAGTTATTAGCATTAAATATAATACTTTTATCCTACCTAGGTTTACTAAAAGTCAAATAAACTCATGTTATAGAATTTGTCAGCAAGAAAAATAACTTAAAATGATGGTTATCTGTTTAATGTCTCATGAAATTTTCATGAATATTCTAAACATAATTGTTAAGAACAAATACATTAAATAGATGTAAATAAAAGTTTACTTTTTAAAAAAGTAAAAAGTTTATAAATAAATTTTTCAACATTATGCTTTATGGTATGTCTACTTAAAAATAGTTTCTAAAACCTTTTTTGGTAACTTGAAACCTTAAAGTTATGCTGAGATAAGTTAAATGATGGATATTCATTGAATATCTAGATCATTTCCAAATAAGATACTATACTGAAACAATTACTGAACATAGCTTTATCTACTTTTGGCTTCCTTTACAGAGGCACTAGAGATATTTGGGTTTATTACTAAACACGTTTTGTGCCACAATGAAAAATTTACTGAGAAAGAATATACTTCCAGAAATCGTGAAATGTATTTATAAATTTGCCAACCCACAGAATGGTAGTATAACAGACACTCCACAATTGCTTACATCTTAGTTTCACTAGGAAAAAACGGTTCTAAGTATTAAGAATTCTAATCAATATATACAATTAAAACTACTTAGAAAACTTCATGGAATTGAACCTTGGGTCCACATCCCTCAGTTAAAAAGGGCTTCTCCAGGGGCTTCCCTGGTGGCACAGTGGTTGAGAATCTGCCTGCCAATGCAGGGGACACGGGTTCGAGCCCCGGTCTGGGAAGATCCCACATGCCGCGGAGCAACTAGGCCCGTGAGCCACAACTGCTGAGCCTGCGCGTCTGGAGCCTGTGCTCCGCAACGGGAGAGGCCGCGACAGTGAGAGGCCCGCGCACCGCGATGAAGAGTGGCCCCCGCTCGCCGCAACTACAGAAAGCCCTCACACAGAAACGAAGACCCAACACAGCCAAAAATAAATAAATAAATTAATTAATTAAAAAAAAAAGGGCTTCTCCAAACTCTTGGAACTGCATACCAGCTGGAGACCTAAAATTAAAATCGACTAAGGAGGTCCTTACCCAGAGGCAGATGGCATCTTGTGGTAGACAGCTGTCTCCCAAGATTGCAGATCAAGGTCTTTAACACCAATATGAATTGTTTATTCCTTCTGCCTTTTCACTACTTGCTTTTTTTCTCCGTTAATGCATAGGAAGATAATGCTCCTTAACTCTGGCAACTGCTGATGAATCTACTGCTAAGGCCGTAGCTGAACAACCAAATTCCCAAGATTTTCTTGCTAAGGTAAATTTAGATAATAGAATTGCTTTAGATTAGTTATTGGCTGAACATGTGCCATAGCAAATGTCTCCTGCAGCGCCTTGATCAATATCTCTAGTATTGTAGCAAATACAGAAAATTAACAAACAAGCCACTTGGTTAAACAGGTACATCCTTTGAGTTATTTGATACCAGCTAGTTTGGTTCACTGGGGCCCTGGCTAAGGGGTACACTTCAGTCTCTTGATATTATCCTCCTAATAGTTATCACTGTAGTCTCTGTGGTGTGCTATATTCTCTCAAAGGTCTTAAATGCATGTTCACAGCCATCAGCAGTACATTAGCTGGTCTTACTGTTCTTGGAGAAACAGAAACAAGATGAACAAGGAGATGAACAGCAGAACAATTCTTCCACGGACATGACATCATAACCTATGAGTTTCACAATGAGACAAGAGAAACTTAACTCTGATGGTGACAAAGAGTGGCATTAATACTAAATTTTTGGTCAATTTTTCACATACGGGAGGATGACCAAAAGGGGGGAATTGTTAAGTTGTTTTAAAAGGAGACCATTAGACTGAGGTGGCTCTAATGTCATGGCAGCTTACATAAGCAAACCAAAATCTATGCCTGTAAACACCTCAAGGTTACAAATCAAAATGCTAAGGATAACCAATCACAAACAGCCAACTAGGCTTTATGCTACAGACAATCAATAATTGCCTTTCTTTGCTTCTGCCTTTTCTCTATAAAAGTCTCTCCCTGAGCTACTCTTGGTGGAGTGCTCCTAACCACTTCTAGCTTGGCACTGCCTGATTGGAATCAATTTTCGCTCAAGTAAACTCTTAAAAAAGTCTCCTAGATAAAAATGAAAAATGAAAAATGCAGAAGTCTTTATGGTATGTCCTATTTGTGTGAAAAAGGAAACATAATATATACATACATAGGTATATATATATATATATATATATATATATATATATATATGCATAGTTTACCCTAGAGATTTCCTGGGAAATTTAAAAATTGTCACCTCTGAGAAAGAGGACTGGGAGTCATGGGAAAGAGGGTGATACTTTTAAACTTCATACACTTTTCTATTATTTGAATTTTAACCATGAGCATTTTCAATTAAAATAACTATAAAATAAAGGAATATGCACAAAAAGTGGAAAACGATGGAGAATCCAGATTTTACCTCTACCATTTGTTAGCTATGTGGCTTTGGACACGTCACTTAAATTTCACAAATTTATTTTGATACTGTGATTTGAACACAGACTATCACTCACATAAGATTTAATAAAATTAATGATGGTCGTTCATGGTCAATCTGGGAAATCACAACGCACAAAAAGAATTTTATCTTTTGTGAAATATAGTGAAAATGTAGGTTCTGGGGGAAATCATTCTCTATAATTTGGTAACATCTTGGGAGAGACATGCTGCCCTTGTGCAAACTCTACAGTGACATGAAAAGGGTGCACACAGAACCTAGGCCTGTTTCCGTTCAGTGCACACCTCTGTCTAGAGGTCCAGCTATTGCTAGCAATCTGACCTAAGGGTGAAAATGGAATGAATGTGCCTCTCTCTTGTTTAAACGCTGGGATGAGTGGCAGCAGGACCAGGGTCCCAGGTGGTCTTTCTTTACCTGCTGCCCCCGCCATGTGCTCATCCATGCTGAGCAGGAGCTCCCAGGCAGCTGGCTGGATGTCTCCATACATCTCCTCCGTCAGAATTGGTGCTGCCTTGATTAGCAGAGATAAGGGAGCAGGCGACAGGCTCATTACCTGGGAAAAGATGGAAATGATGTTGTAAAATCTTTGAAGACACTGATTGTTGTACTCCTCTAGAGTGTTAAGTGTCACTTCCCCTCTCTCTGCTTTCCTTAAATGACCTTAAAATACGTTCTAAAGTGGGAGCGTATTTATTGGCATGATGTATAATAAGCTTTATACCCTATTAGTTGATGTATAATTACCCCCAAATCGTATTAATTTTATAATACTTTCACCACAAAAACTAATTTGCAACCACCTAGGGAATAAACTGTAGAATAAGTATAGCTCTGTGAGAAAGAAGGACTCCAGCTAATATATCTTTGTGTTTAAAGTCCTGGTGGACTTTCATAGCATCTTATCTTCCTTCCTGTTAGAAGCTGATTTCCACTGGAAACTGTGATCAGCCTCTAATTTATAAAGGAGTTCCATTCAGAAAGTTAGTTTTCTAAGCCAGTGAACTTGGATGGCATTTTCCCTTCAAAACATTATATACTGTGGTTATTGCTCCAGGTTAGCCAACAAAATCCCATTTAATCCATTATTTCAAATAATTTTGGTGATAAGTGTAGGTTTGGGGCAAGTCTAGGTCTTCAACCATCACTTAAAACACTTTCTAGAAAAACATGAAACTTTTTTTTCTCTTCCCCTGGGAAATGTATTATGATTTAGAGTTTAGGGTGTAATAACAATATAACCGTATCAAGCACTGGATAAGTACGTAAATTTACTATCTTTTTTAATCCATGCAATAATTCTTTGAGATGGGTCTAGTGTTAAAATCCCCATTTTAGAGATTAGGCAACTAAAACTGAGAAAAATTAAGTTAACTTGCCCAAGGTCCCAGAGCCAGAGCAGCAGGTATAGGATTTGAACCCCGACTGTCTCATTCCAAGACCTGTGAGCATCGTTCCCACCTGTGAGCATTGGTGGGAAGCTGGCTCCATTGGAGTGGAGAGAATGGGAAGAGGCACGGCTCCAGCCAAGCTCCCCAAGCCTTGTCTCTATGGAAGTTGGCTGTCCAGCAAGAAGGGATTTTTCCTTGCATACTTGGTAGCACTCTTGCTCACCAAATTAGAGGGGCCTTTCTGCCAACACTGTGCCAGTTGGCACATTGTATGTCCCAAACATTAGCAAACAGGATATCTGGAGTTCCCTCCTTATTACTGCTCCGCGAACATTTCTTTTTTTTTTTTTTAATTTATTTTTTATTTTTTATTTTTTTCCGCGAACATTTCTGATCCATGCATCAATACCTGTAGTCTGATGTATTTCAGCATTCCAGAGTCCTTTTTCCCCTCTAGGTTGGCATCTGAAACTCTCTTTTTCAGAGAAGGCGTCCTCAGGCATGATTTATCTGAGCACTGGAAAGAACAGAAGATAGGTGGCGAAGAGGGTTGTGTTCTCTCAAAACCCAACAGTGCTGCTTTCCTCCAAATTCTCCAAACAACCAACTGCTTCTAATGCAACAGATGATTTCAGTAAGGACTTTTTATGGGCCTGCACTTTCTGAAAGTGATAAAAGTAGTTAATTTTGTCATGAAAAGATAGCTTAGGGGTATTTAGCCACAAACTCCTCTTTTACCACTGAGGAGACCAGGACCCAGAGAGGTGGAGTAGCTTGACCAAATTGCAGAGCTGGTTATTAGTAGAATTAGTAGAAAGGACAGGATCTCCTGATTTCCATTTCAGGGCTAATTATATTCCACCAAGCTGTGAAAAACACAAATCTTTTTAAATATTGCCAGTTAAAAGTCACTCTCTCTAATAATCCCTTTAAAGGGTTGAATGTTACAAGTTGATTATTTGGAAGAGAAGATGTTTCACAGAGGAGTGTTAGGAAGTGAAAGATAAAAGACTCATCAACGAAGTACGAGTTCATAGCATCCATCATCCAGGTAAAGTGTTGTTTTTTTGTTTTTTTAAAAAAAACATACTTGTCTATTGGAGGCAGCAGCTCTTCTTTCAAATTGTCCCCTCAACCAGGGTCCAGAATAGGCCTGACATCTGCATACACACGGAGGAGACATTTTCTTCCCCTGACTCTCTAAGTGCCAAGGAATGGAGTGGACAGAGCAGCTGGGAGAATGATTGCTCCAGTGGTGGCAGGCCCTTGTTTATTTATCCTGAGTCCTGATGCCTCCATTTTTGCACTCCAGGCTGTGCAAACAGGGAAACCATCCCTTTGCACAGTATAAATGCTCATTTGTTTTTCCAGTGACATGTCAATGAAACACTCTCTCCCTCAGTGCCAAGGGAAAACAACTGAACTCCTTAAGAATTTCTGAACAGAGCTTCACAGTGTTATAGATGGAGATATTTTGAAAGAAAAAGCAAATCTAAAAAGTACATGCATGTTCCAAGAAAGTCTTTCAAAACTCTGACAAAAAGACCCAAGACAATGCATCTGTTATGTGACCGGTATGGAATGAACTTTTAAATGAGTCTACTTGGAAGCAGATGAATCAGAGCTCTTGCTGTGTTTTCTAAAGATTAAAAAAAAAAAAAAAAAAAAGCGGAGGCACATACTTGGGAACACATATCATTTAGGGAGAGAAATCCTGCTTGGGAATAAATATCATCCGGGGAGAGAAATCCTGCAATGCTTTTTTCCCCCCCTGTGAATGTAAAAGCAAAATATAGCATAAATATCATGCCTATTTTATATAATTTGAAAGCTTCTAAAATCATAAATGGCAATCATCTTCCATATAAATATAGGGGTGTATCTGACTTTGTAAAAAATCAAGGTATTTAAAAAGTGGCATCTTTCTGCTTTTATTCTTTCTATTTATAAAAAAACAAAATGTAAATTGCAGAATACCTGGAAAATACAAAAAAACTATGAAGAAGAAAATAAAAATCCTTATAATCTTCAACTCATTATTTGGTTCCTTTCAGTCTTCTGTCCCCCTGTGCATCTTAGCAAAGCTGTGATGATGCTATATATGTGGTACACAGTCTTAAACATTTCATTTCACTGTGATTTTATGATGAATATCCCCCAGGTCGTTAGAGTTATTTTTAAATTGATTTTTAAATTTTTAAAATATTTTATTGCTTCCTCCTTTGGCTGGACATTTTATCTTTTCAGGGTTACCTTTGAACAATACTTTTGATTAATTTATAGGAATTTTAAGCAAGCAGATACAGAAAAATACTCAGAGGAAAAAGGACAAACATTTATGTCTGTTTCTCACACTCTGTGAAATGTAGGCTTCCGTTTAATCCTGTCTGCTGGGGACAGAAGGTATAAGTCAAGCTTCTCAAATATCAAATATTTAATATCCTGGCATGTTCCTTAAGAAGCCTGGTGTGTTCTGCTGGCTTCAAGATTATTAGGATGTTTGTTTTAGTGGAAAGGGAAGGGAATTGGAAAGGCTTTTACACTAGGGTGATGGGTTAGGAACTCTTCTTGAGTGATTTGTTCAGGCCTGAAAACAGGTATTAAAGATGGGTACACGTGTGATGGGCACTTGGGTACCCTATGTGAGGTCCCTAAAGTCCTCTACTGGTGTGACGCTGACTCAGACTAACAACATTATCATCAGTTGCTTTTTTCTATGGTAACGTGGTGTAAAACTTAGCTAGAAGAGAGTAAGAAAATGGATGGAGTAGGAGACTGGTTCTGAAGGCATTTATTGGTTATTAGTGGTTCCTGAAGAGTTAGAAATTTCACTGGACTGTGAGATGTAGGTGGTGGTTGGAAACACACATCAAGCAGGGACTGCAAAGAAAACCAAAACTAGTAACCCAAGACTGAAGGACAGAATTCATCACTAATAGAGGATGTCATTCATTGTTGAGTCGATCTACCAGAGGCAGCTATGGTCAGTGGGAGGACGTTATACAGTCCCAAGAGCTGGCAGGGATACTGGGACATGCTTGCTATGGGATGGTGTAGAACTTGGACTACTGTAATTTTCTTCTATGTATATATCTTGGACATATTCATTATAATTGGCTCCCTCTTTCTTGTCCTCATCCTGACCACTACGGATAAAATCTCTAGTGCAAAACCAACCCTTTAACTGTCCAGGGAATTATCACTTGTGGTGTTTGGATCAGAAAGAGGAGGGGTTGGTCCCATCAAATTCCTGTCCTAGGGAATTAGGGGACTGAGTCTGATTCATTTAGTGATGGTTACTGGGGCTGAGAAATGATGATGCAACCTTGAGACTTCAGTCTAAGTACAAGATGAATAAAGCAGGGGTTGCTGGTCAGGGGACAGAGATGAGTCAGCAGACAGAGATGATGCAGAAAGAAGCAGAGATGAGAGACTCTGTCCACCCTGAGATGGACAGCAGCTTTGATCTCATTCCTTTGAGGTTTGATTGTGTTTCCCACCTGTCCTTGGTTTCATGAGATTCTGCTATATCCTTTGAAGAAACTAATTATTTGAACAAATCTCAATATGTTTCTATTCCTTACAGCAAAATATTGTTGACAACGGAGGCATAATACGTAATTAGTTTTAAGTAAAAATTTTACTTATTCATTTAATAATTCAAGTATGTTTATTAAGAATTAACCATATGCCAGGAACAGGGCTAACTTCTGAGGATATGCTGAGGAGCAAAACCCCCATGATACTGGCCCTTCTGGAGAGTCTATCTTACCAGGAGAGACAGCTAGCAAACAAATGAAAATTCAAGATAAGTAGAAAAGGAAATACATGTCATAAATGATGATAACACTGTGGAAATAATGAGGTATTTAAAGTTTGGGAAAATTGGAGTCAGCCTACTGGGTTCTTTGGGAAAGGGATTGCCTCATGTTTCTGGAAAGAAACATGCCAATAGAAGTATAGTATTTCCCCAGAGGTAACCCAGACCCTTTGTGTCTCATACATCTTTGACATAGGAGTTATGTATGTCATAGTGAAGAGTAATTCCGACCAATGAAATCAAGGCCTAGGGCTTGGTCCTGGCCTCACAGCTGTGTTTTCCACAGCTTTAGAAAAATATTAGTCCTGCAGGAAATCAGGTGGCCTCTTGCCATTTACACTGGCTTCACAAAATTTATGGACACTATGCCCTTTCTTTTTTTGGGCACATATAACCTTTTATTTACCTCTCCTTTTTGGCTGAAAGGAAAAAATGTTTTATCCACCCATTTCCATCAGCAAGCACTAATTGCACATTACTATGTTCAGAACATAGCATTAGACAAGGTACAGATATACAGGAAAAATCAAAGAATTCTTTGGTGAATTCACCTTTTGGTGAAGGTGATATATATAGTGATAGCTTATCTAAACCTCTCAAATTTGGAAGTGCACTAAAACAGACGAACAGAATGTACAGTGAGTCTCTGAGCACTGAAATGTAGATTAGCAGATTGATCAGAGTTAGATGGGTTACAAAATGTACTAGCTGCCACAAATATATTCTGCCATAAAAACCAATTAAAAAGGAAACACGAATGAAATACCAATTGCTCATAAGTTTCGATTTAAATCAGAATCACTGCTTTTATTCTTGATTTATTGCCTACTCTGTTTTCATTTGGGCTCTGAAAATGTGGGCATTGTTCATTTATGTGACAGATTCAGAACAGGCAAATGGAAACATCATGAGAGAATAAAAAAGAAGCTTGAACAGGAGGCTGGCATTTTGGAAATAAAATGTTTATCACAGAAGACTCAATACATCTTTTCAGCTCTCCACCTGCATGACTAATTTAAATGTGTTAGGGTTAGGGAACACTTATACTCTTGCTTTACTTTCCCTTTCCCTTTCAAAAATGTAAGCAACATGTAAGGTTGGTAATGTTTTCTGCTGCTTCAGGCCAGTGTCCTGGATGGGCCAGAGGTGGAAGGCACTCATGAAACACCATAGAACTCTATAGCCCACTCACTCATTCAATATTATAGTCCCTCTGCCATAGTGAGGTACTCTGTTAGGTATCACACAGGATACAAAATGTGCAAGACTGCCTCAGTTCTCAAGAAGCTTTATAATTAAGTGAGAAGAGAAATAGGGATGTAAGTAGCCCCGCTTTGCAGGCAGAGCAATCTTAAAAACCTCTCAGTGCTTGTCACTATTCACAGGATAAAGACTAAAATCCTTCCCAAGGCCTCAGAGGCTCAACCTGGTCTGCTCTCTACCTGCTTGTGCAGCCTCATCAGGCACCACGGTCCTCCGTGCTCCAGCCATCATCCTTGGTTCAAAGTCTTATTCATAAGATCTCTCAGCACAGAGTGTTTCTCCTTCATTGTGCTTATTGTTGTTGCAATTTTACATCAACTTGGGATGTTTATTTGATTAATTTCTGTCTCTAAACTAGACTGTGTGCATCTTACAAGGGTAGGGCCATATCTCTTTGGCCATTATTATACCCAACACAGTATGGACTCAGCATGGTCCAGAATCTCTTTAAAATTTGTTGAATAGATGCATGGATGGATGGATCAATGAATGAATGAATAGTTGAATGAAGGATGTGAAAAGCACAAGTAAACCATCATTGTAGTTTAGAGGAAGAAGGAATAGAAAATGTCATTAATCATCCACCTGCAGTATGCCCTGTGGTAAATGCTAGGGAGATCAGAAAAGAAGGAGGTGGCACTTGAGTTGGATCTTGAAGGATGTTTGGGTTCAGCCATGTATAGATTACAGGTGAAGATACAGCTGGAGCAAAGGTATGGAAGTAAGAAATCTCAGCGTGTGTATGGTGAACAATGAACATTAGGTTGGCGTGTTTTTACAATTTTCAACATATATGGTTTTCTTCTAAAGCTAAGGGAGTTTTTATATGAAGGAGAACTTACCTAAATAAAAATAGGTTTTCTTTGTATGTAGTGTCATTTATGTTTGAGATACATGTATGTACATACATACATGTATCTCAAACATAAATGCATGTCTATGTACATGCATGCACATACAAACATATATACACATACATATTTTTCTTTTTATGTCATCATTTAGCAGTTCATGTAGTTTCCCCACCTGATTTCCCCTCAGAATTTGTGTAGTTTGAATACCAGGAGATGCAAGAGAGTCTAGTTGAAAAAGCCCTGACTTTGAAATTCCATGTTTATAAATTAAAGTCTAGCTGTTCTAGATGTGAACTGTGGACAATCCCATCTTTCTGAACCTCAACATTTTCATCTGTAAAATGTGATGAAGAGTATCTCCTGCACAAGATTTGCAAGAATCAAAAAGTACTTTGTCAATGATGTATACCTACCTTATACTCTCATACATATGCTTTGAAAAAAATACTAAAAGGTCATATTCCAGAAGGCAAATTAGCACACTTATGATATGCATGAGATACATATTTTTTTTCTTTAGGATCTCTTTAGGAGCTCTTGTATTAGCTAAAATTTCTTCCATACACCCATATTGCTTTCATAATTCAAAAAATCATAATTAAATAAATCCCTTTTGTGAGTGCTAAAGCATTACAGATTGATATACAACTCAACTGTGCATTTTTTGTTATTGCTTATATTCTCTAGCTTGATTTGTATTTCATTGCCATCCTCCCACCCCACCAAACCTGGTTCACAAACTCTTTAGTATCAACAGAAATATCCTCTACTCCTGCTTAATTATTTTTTATTTCTCCAAGAATATCTGGCCTCATATTGTGCCAACAGCAGGTGCACAATGAATGCTCATTGAAATGAATAGGGATTATATAAAAATCTCTTGGCAAATCCACTTGTGAGAAGCAGCTGCAGGGGCGGCCAGCAGCACGCGGTGGAGCATCTTGGCCATCACGCCTGTTCAGGGGCAGTTGGGTAACTCGGGGCTTCCCTAGCAGAAGCACGGCAGCCCTGGTTACTGTCTTCATCTTCTGCCAGCTCAGCTGTTCAGTTTTCAGGAAAGTGCAGCAGAATGCTTAGAAAGTGTAATAGTTTCTTGAAGAAGTTTCCTTTAGTCTGATTTGACTCTATTATTTATCAGTGAACAGTTGGGCTATTTATTGCTTATTTCTTAAGCTCTAACTGTATCATTTCCTATTACTGCTGTATCAAATCACTAGAATCTTCCTGGCAAAAAAATAACACAAATTTATCTTAACAGTTCTCTAGGTCAGAAGTCTAAAATGAATTGGCAGGGCTGTGTTCCTTCTGGAGGCTCTAGGGAATCATCCATTTCCTTGCCCTTTCCAGCTTCTAGAGGCTGCCTGGACTCACTGCCCTGCATCATTCTGACCTCTGCTTCTGTCATCACATCTCCATCTCTACCTCTGACTATGTTCAGCCCACTTGGCTAACCCAGGATAATCTCCCCATTATAAGATTCTTAACTTACTCACATAGGCAAAATCCCTTTTGCCAGGTGAGGTAGCATATTCACAGGTTCCAAGGATTAGAAATCGGACATCTTTGGGGGGACATTGTTCTTCCTACCACAGCAACCTACTTATCACCAGTGCCTCTTTGAGTTCATATTTATTTGTAGAAATAAGCCTGGGAAAAGAGTTGGGCCCATGTTTGCTCATGGACATGAAGACAAAGCACTTGTCTTTTTTGTACCCATCTTCTAATTTTGCTCGAAATCACACAGATCTGTGGCCTGTTTATGCAACTGCAGTGGGTTGAAGTTTACATTTCCAGAGAAAAGACTGTTAGGACATCATTTTCCCTATCATTGGTATATTATCATGTGATCATTCGCTCACCTCCTTCTGCTTCTTGCCCCGGAGAGCCACGTTGCTGACGCTGCTGCTCTCTCGGAGGGAGTCCACGGAGTCTCCGTAGAGCAGCTTAATGGCCCTGACAAGCCGGGCACAGGAGCGGCTGTGGTGCAGGTAGCAGTGAGGGTGGCAGTAGTCAACGTGGGTGCAGATGAAGCTTTGCTGATTGCACAGCAAGATCATGACCTGGAACACAGACATCACTGAAGCTCAACCAGGCAACCAGGGTACAGACCAACAGTGAACAACGATGTCGGGTGGAAGATGAAAAGTCAGAATGTCAACTTTCCTTAATGGGTCTTAAAATCACAATAATTCCACAGAGAATAATAATTCCCACAAGAGAACAGTTACAAGCCTTCACGTACTTGGCTTCTTTTGCTCCCTGGATTCACACTTGATAGGAAGTTCTTTTTGAAATAATACAAGGTTAAGTGCTCTTCAAAAATTTAAACAATTATCGGGGAGTGTCTGATTCCCAAATATTTTCAAATGAAGATTCTGAAATTAAAATGTATTATTTTTTCAGCTCTTATGTTGTAGAAGGAGCCAGGAGAAGAGCAGAAACTAATGAGAAGTTCCATCCCAAAGGATTTGGCTGGCCTTTGACAGCTGTGGGATGTCTTTAACTCCAGCCCACCTACATGGAACTTGAAAACATTTCTGCATCTTCCACCCTGGCCTCTAACATTCAACTGGGCCTTGAAACCCACTGTAGCACTTCATTTCCCTTTTTACAAACTAATTTGTTTTCAGCTTTTGGGCTATTCTAGCTCTTCACTTGTGGCTTGATCTGGCTCAAATCCTCATATCTTCTAGACTTCCCAAGTAGGATTCCAGAAAATAACTCAGTTGATTTAAATGATATGGTTATTTTAAGAAAAGAAATGAAGGCCCTTGAGATGATAACTTCTTAAGTTGCCTTCCTAAAAAGGCAGTAGCATTCCTAGAGCTTCAAGTTTAGTCAAATCTGCACAGAGTAATCTTCTGAATGATTCTATCCTTCATGAAACTAGTTCCCACCCCAACACCTAACCTGTGCGAGACCACGTGCCATACTGGATGGAGAACATAAAGTAAGTCTACACAGATAAGACCAATCGAACCTCTAGGCAGGGCTGCCATGCATTTCCTTAGGAATGAGAGGCCCTGCTTAATCTGACACAAATGTAAATAACAATAACAATGCACCCCTCTCAAACTCAGCTAACAATACCTCATACTCTTCAAAGTTTTCAAAATAAAAAAATAGGTGTTGTCTGAACAGAATATCCAGATCTCTCTCAAGATTCATTGAAGATCCCTGATATTCCTGTTTATACTAACATGAGTCAGGGCACAAATAAGAACTGTAAAGCTTCCCTTGTTATTCTTTAATCTGGCCAAAAAATGGTTCTTTGACTAATAAAACTGACAAACTTCTAGCAAGACTGATCAAAAAAAGAGAAAGAAAAGATAAAACCTACCAATATCAGAAATGATAAAGGCACATTACTGTAGATCTCACGAAATTTAAGATGATCTTAAGAAAATATTATAGAGCGTCTCCCCACAACTAGGGCACCTACCGCCCACTGGTAGGGGATGCTGACGCCCAAAGAGACAGGAGGAACCCCCAAGTGAACCGGTAGGACATGGTGGGACAGAGGCGGGGAGGAGAAGTGGAGGCCAGACAGGATAGGCGTCCCTGAGGCCAGGGAGATCAGGAGAGGCAGACAGGAGGGGCCCTCCAGGAGGAGTGGGAGAGGAGCGGAGGGTGACTGCTCCACGCACTTGGGCCTGGGGAACCTGCTGAGCTCCCAGGCCAGTCCTCTGCCCTTCAAGGCCCCCTCCAGGCCACATGGGTCCTTGGGGGCATAGGAGGGAGGCTGGGGAGATCAGGAGAGGCAGGCAGGAGGGGTCCTCTGGGAGGAGCAGGAGAGGAGAGGAGGGCGTTTACCCCACCCACTCGAGCCCAGAAAGCCTGCTGGGCTCCCAGGTGAGGTCCCCCGCCCTCTGAGAATGGGGTGGGGGGCATGCCCAGCCCCTTCTCTTCCTTGAGCCTGAGCACCACCCCCCACAGCTCCCAGGGCCTTTTCCAGCCCTGTGGGTCCTAAATAGGCCCGGCCCCCAACCCAAACCTCACCCTTACTTAGGCCCCACCCTCCACAGCCAAGGCCTTTTCCTCATTTTTTCTTTTTTTTTCTTTTTTCTTTTCTTTTTTGTTTTTCTCTTTTCCCTCCTCCTCTTTCTTACTATTGTGGTACTGTTGTACCTTCTGGTTGTTGATTCATCTATATTTTTATTTCTATATTCTTTCTAACATATCTGTTAGTTTCCTAGTCTAATTTTATTTTTTACTTTGTAATGGTTCTTTTTTTATTTTTTCTTGCCACCCCACATGGCTTGTGGGATCTTGGTTCACAAGCCGGGGGTTGTGCTGAAGCTCCTGCTGTGGCAGCTCTGAGTCTGAACCACTGGACTAACAGAGAACCTCATACCCCAGGGAATATTCATCAGAGTGAGGTCTCATGGAGGTCTTCATCTCAGCACCAAGACCCAGCTCTACCCAACAGCCTACAAACTCCGGTGCCCAACCAGTAAGACAGGAAGACAATCCCACTCATAAAAAAAAAAAAAAAAGAGATGGCAAAAAAATATGTCACAGGTGAAGGAACAATGTAAAAACCTGCAAGACCAAGTAAATGAAGAGGAAATAGGCAATCTACCTGAAAAAGAGTTCAGAGTAATGATAGTAAATATGATCCAGAATCTTGGAAAGAGAAGGGAAGCACACATTGAGAAAATGCAAATGTTTAACAAAGATCTAGAGGAACTAAAGAACAAACAAACAGAGATGAACAACACAATAACTGAAATGAAAAATACACTAGAAGGAATCAATAACAGAATAAGTGAGGCAGAAGAACGAATAAATGAGCTGGAAGACAAAAAGGTAGAAATAACCACCAAGGAGGAGAATAAAGAAAAAAGTATGAAAAGAATTGAAGACAACCTCAGAGACCTCTGGGATAACACTAAATGCACCAATATTTGAATTACAGGGGTCCCAGAAGAAGAGAAAAAGAAAGCATCTGAGAAAATATTTGAAGAGATTAGAGTAGAAAACTTCCCTAACATGGGAAAGGAAATAGTCACCCAAGTCCAGGAAGCACAGGGAGTCCCATACAGGATAAACCCTAGGAAAAACACACCAAGACACATAGTAATCAAACTAACAAAAATTAAATTCAAACTAAAAATATTAAAAGCAGCAAGGGAAAAACAAATATAACATATAAAGGAAACCCCATAAAGTTATCAATTGATTTTTCAGCAGAAACTCTGCAGGCCAGAAGGGAGTGGCCAGATATACTTAAAGTGATGAAAGAAAAAAACCTACAACCAAGATCACTCTACCCAGCAAGGATCTCATTCAGATTTGATGGAGAAATCAAAAGCTTTTCAGACAAGCAAAACCTAAGAGAATTCATCACCACCAAACCAGCTTTACAACAAACGCTAAAGAAACTTCTCTAGGTGGGAAACACATGAGAAGAAAAAGACCCACAATAACAAACCCAAAACAATTAAGAAAATGGTAATAGGAACATACATGTTGATAATAACCTTGAATGTAAATGGATTAAATGCCCCAACCAAAAGACACAGACTGGCTGAATGGATAAAAAACAAGACCCAGATATATGCTGTCTACAACAGATTCACTTCAGACCTAGGGACATATACAGACTGAAAGTGAAGGGATGGAAAAAGATATTCCATGCAAATGGAAGACAAAAGAAAGCTGGAGGAGCAATACTCATATCAGATAAAATAGACTTTAAAATAAAGACTATTACAAGAGACAAAGAAGGACACTACATAATGATCGAAGGATCAATCCAAGAAGAAGATATAACAATTATAAATGTTTATGCACCCAGCATAGGAGCACCTCAATACATAAGGCAAATGCTAACAACCATGAAAGGAGAAATCGACAGTAACACAATAATAGTGGGGACTTTAACATGCCACTTACATGAATGGACAGATCATCCAAACAGAAAATAAATAAGGAAACACAATCTTTAAATGACACAATAGACCAGATAGATTTAATTGATATTTATAGAACATTCTACCCCAAAGAGGCAGAATACAATTTCTGCTCAGGTGCACATGTAACATTCTCCCAGATAGATCACATCTTGGGTCACAAATCAAGCCTTGGAAAATTTAAGAAAACTGAAATCATATCAAGCATCTTTTTGGACCACAATGCTATGATATTGGAAATCAATTACAGGAAAAAAACTGTACAAAACACAAATACAGGAGGCTAAACAGTGCACTACTAAATAACCAAGAGATCACTGAAGAAATCAAAGAAATAAAAAAATACATAGAAACAAATGACAATGAAAACACGACAATCCCAAATCTATGGGACGAAGCAAAGGCTGTTCTAATAGGGAAGTTTATAGCAATTCAATCTCACCTCAAGAAACAAGGAAAATCTCAAATAAAAAATCTAATCCTACACTTAAAACAACTAGAGAAAGAAGAACAAAAAACCCCAAAGTCAGTAGAAGGAAAGAAAGCATAAAAATCAGAGCAGAGGGCTTCCCTGGTGGCACAGCAGTTGAGAATCTGCCTACCAATGCAGGGGACACGGGTTCGAGCCCTGGTCTGGGAAGATCCCACATGCCGCGGAGCAACTAGGCCCGTGAGCCACAACTATTGAGCCTGCACGTCTGGAGCTTGTGCTCCGCAACAAGAGAGGCCGCGACAGTGAGAGGCCTGCGCACCACGATGAAGAGTGGCCCCCACTTGCCACAACTACAGAAAGCCCTCGCACAGAAACGAAGACCCAACACAGCCAAAAATAAATATAAATAAATAAAAATTAAAAAAAAAATCAGAGCAGAAATAAATGAAACAGAAACAAAGAAAACAATAGCAAAGGTCAATAAAACTAAAAGCTGGTTCATTGAGAAGAAACAAAATTGATAAACTCTTTGCCAGACTCATCGAGAAAAAAAGGGAGAGGATGCAAATCAATAAAATTAGAAGCGAAAAAGGAGAAATCACACCTGACACCACAGAAATACAAAGGATTATAAGAGACTACTACACATAACTATATGAAAATAAAATGGACAACCACGAAGAAATGGACAAATTCTTGGAAAGGTACAGTCTTCCCAGACTGAACAGGAAGAATTAGAAAATATAAACAGACCTATCACAGTAATGAAATCGAAACTGTAATTAAAAATCTTCCAACAAACAAAAGTCCAGGATCAGGTGGCTTCACAGGTGAATTCTACCAAACATTTAGAGAAGAGCTAACACCTATCCTTCTCAAACTCTTCCAAAAAATTGCAGAGGGAGAAACACTCCCAAATTCATTCTACGAAGGAACCATCACCCTGATACAAAAACCAGAAAAAGATATCACAAAAAAAGAAAATTATAGACAAATATCACTGATGAACATAATGCAAAAATCCTGAACAAAATACTAGCTAACAAAATCCAGCAACACATTAAAAGGATCATACACCATGATCTAATGGGATTTATCCCAGGGATACAAGGATTCTTCAAAATATGCAAATCAATCAATGTGATACACCACATTAACTAATTAAGGAATTAAAACCATATGATCATCTCAACAGATGCAGAAAAAGCTTTTGACAAAATTCAACACTCATTTATGATAAAAACTCTCCAGAAAATGGGCAGAGAGGGAACCTACCTCAACATAATAAAGGCCATATATGACAAACCCACAGCAAGCAGCATAATCAATGGTGAAAAACTGAAAGCATTTCCACTAAGAGCAGGAACAAGACAAGGATGTCCACTCTCGCCACTCTTATTCAACATAGTTTTGGAAGTCCTAGCCATGGCAATCAGAGAAGAAAAAGAAATAAAGGAATACAAATTGGAAAAGAAGAAGTAAAACTGTCACTGTTCATAGATGACATGATACTATACATAGAAAATCCTAAAGATGCCACCAGAAAACTACTAGAACTAATCAATGAATTTGGTAAGGTTGTAGGATACAAAATTAATGCACAGAAATATCTGGCATTCCTATACACCAACAACAAAAAATCAGAAAGAGAAAGTAAGGAAACAATCCCATTAACCATTGCAACAAAAAGAATAAAATACCTAGGAATAAACCTGCCTAAGGAGGCAAAAGACTTGTACTCAGAAAACTGTAAGACACTGATGAAAGAAATCAAAGATGACATAAACAGATGGAGAAATGTACCATGTTCTTGTACTGGAAGAACCAGTATTGTGAAAATGACTATACTACCCAAAGCAATCTACAGATTCAAGGCAATCCCTATCAAACTACCAATGGCATTCTTCACAGAATTAGAACAAAAAATTTTACAATTTGTATGGAAACACAAAAGACCCCAAATAGCCAAAGCAACCTTGAGAAAGAAAAATGGAGTTGGAAGAATCAGGCTCCCTGACTTCAAACTATACCACAAAGCTACAGTAATCAAGACAGTATGGTGCTGGCACAAAAACAGAAATACAGATCAGTGGTACAGGATAGAATGCCCAGTGATAAACCCACACACATATGGTCATCTAATTTACGACAAGGGAGGCAAGAACATACCGTGGAGAAAGGACAGCCTCTTCAATAAGTGGTGCTGGGAAAACTGGACAGATACATGTAAAAGAATGAAATTAGAACAATAACACCAAACACAAAAATAAACTCAAAATGGATTAAAGACCTAAATGTAAGACCAGACACTATAAAACTCTTAGAGGAAAACATAGGAAAAACACTCTTTGACATAAACCACAGCAAGATCTTTTTTGACCCACCTCCTAGAGTGACAGAAATAAAAACAAAAATAAAGAAACGGGACTTAATTAAACTTAAAAGATTTTGCACAGCAAAGGAAACCCATAAACATGACAAAAAGACAACCCTCCGAATGGGAGAAAATATTTACAAATGAAACAACAAAGGATTAATCTCCAAAATATACAAACAGCTCATGGAGCTCAATATCAAAAAAGCAAACAATCCAATTAAAAAATGGGCAGAAGACCTAAATAGACATTTCACCAAGGAAGACATACAGATGGGCTAGAAGTACATGAAAAGATGCTCAACATCACTAATCATTAGAGAAATGCACATCTAAACTACAATGAGGTATCACCTCACAGTGGTCAGAATGGCTTTATGAAAAAATCTAGAAACAATAAATGCTGGAAAGGATGTGGTGAAAAGGGAAACCTCCTGCACTGTTGGTGGGAATGTAAATTGATACAACCACTATGGAAAACGGTACGGAGGTTCCTTAAAAAACTAAAAATAGAACTACCATATGACCCAGCAATCCCACTACTGGGCATATACCCTGAGAAAACCATAATTCAAAAAGAGACATGTATCCCAATGTTCATTGCAGCACTATTTATAATAGCCAGGACATGGAAGCAACCTAAGTGTCCATCGACAGATGAATGGATAAAGAAGATGTGGCACATATATACAATGGAATATTACTCAGCCATAAAAAGAAACGAAATTGAGTTATTTGTAGTGAGGTGGATGGACTTAGACTCTGTCATACAGAGTGAAGTAAGTCAGAAAGAGGAAAAAAAATACTGTATGCTAACACATATATATGGAATCTAAAAAAAAAAAAACGGTACTGATGAACCTAGTTGCAGCACAGGAATAAAGAGGTAGACATAGAGAATGGACTTGAGGACATGGGGAGGGGGAAGGGTAAGCTGGGACGAAGTGAGAGAGTGGTATGGACATATATACACTACCGAATGTGAAATAGATAGCTAGTGGGAAGCAGCAGCATAACCCAGGGAGATCAGCTCAGTGCTCTGCGATGATCTAGAGGGGTGGGATAGGGAGGATGGGAGGGAGGCTCAAGAGGGAGGGGATATGGGGATATATGTATGCACATGGCTGATTCACTTTGTTGTACAGCAGAAATTAACACAGTATTGTGAAGCAGTTATACGCCAATTAAGATCTATTAAAAAAATAAGTAAATAAAATGTTTGAGATCAGCAATGTTCAGAGGAAGCATATGACAGCTGACCAAGCAGAAAGGACTTCGGAAACCTCTTTGCCTCTGCTTTGTGATCCCATTGTCCAATTCTCCTCTCATGAAGAAAGAATTTAACCTTCAAGAAGGATGGTCTGGATATTTTCTCTGCATCTTATTGGTGATTTCACCAGATGCGGTCTTGCCTCCCTTACCTGCTAAATGGCAGGATATACAGTTTTTACGTGTATCTGAAGGCTCCAAGGAGGGTCCTGAATACTCCCAATGTAAGTAAAGAATAGACAGTGATGGCCCCCTCGTTCTGCGTGGGGAGAGCTGCCCCAAGATGCTCTCATCACTGATCTAACTTACATGGCTGCCTCCTGCCTCTTAAGAGAAGTACCTGAAAGCCTCCTGGGCTGTCAGGGAGGGAATTTGATCACAAACTCTCTGGTGACTTGAGAGATTGAACTGTTTGTATACTTACTGGCTAATGGCACATTATCTTCTACATAGTGCCTGTTCAGATCTTGCCTATTTTTTGACTGGCTTGTGTTTTTCAGAGAGTGTCTCTTGAACAAGGGTCAGAAAGCCTGTTGACCGGCTGCCTATTTTTGTAAATAGTGTTGAATCAAAAGGTGCCTGTTAAGAACCCTCCTACACTGTTGGTGGGAATGTAAATTGGTGCAGCCACTATGGAGAACAGTATGGAGGTTCCTTAAAAAACTAAACATAGAGTTGCCATATGATCCAGCAATCCCGTTCCTGTGCATATATCTGGATAAAACTATAATTCAAAAAGATTCATGCACCTCAGTGTTCATAGCAGCACTATTTACAATAGCTAAGACATGGGAACAACCTAAATGTCCACTGACAGATGAATGGATAAAGAAGATGTGGTATATATATATATATATATATATATATATATATATATATATATATACACACAATGGAATATTACTCAGCCATAAAAAGAATGAAATAATGTCATTTGCAGCAACATAGATGGGCCTCAAGATTTTCATACTAAGTGAAGTAAGCCAGACAGAGAAAGACAAATACCATATGATATCACTTATATATGGAATCTAAAACATGACACAAATGAACTTATCTACGAAACAGAAACAGACTCACAGACATAGAGAACAGACTTGTCATTGCCAAAGGGTAGGGGATGTGGGGGAGGGATGGACTGGGAGTTTGGGATTAACAGATGCAAACTATTATAAACAGAATAGATAAACAACAAGGTTCTACTGTATAGCACAGGGAACTAGAGTCAATATCCTGTGAAAAACCGTGATGAAAAAGAATATGAAAAAGAAAATATATGTATATATGTATGACTGAATCACTGCTGTAGAGTAGAAATTAACACAACATTATAAATCAGCTATACTTCAATAAATTAAAAAAAGAGAATATTATAAACATCTTTTTGTTAATAAATGTGAATATTTGGATTAAATTAACAAATTCCTAGGAAAAAAAAATCAATTTGCCCAATCTGCTCCCAGGAGAAATCTTAATCATATTACATAAATTAAATCTGTAATTAAAAACCTTCCTACAAAGAAATTTTTAGATCTAGAAGGTTCTACCAGTTATCCCTTCTAAATATTTAAAGAATAAATAACTCTGGTCTTACACAAACACTTCCAGAGTGTTAACGCTACACAAAACTAAAAAGCATTATTGAATAAAATTGAAGAGATCCTAAATGAATGATGGGACACAAGTTAATGGAGGATAGACCATTTTATACATTAGAAGACTTATTAAAGATTTTAATTCCTCAGTTTTAACGAACTTTGTATTCTAAGTAAGGCTGCTGTGGAAGCTTTCTTATGGAAATTAACAAGGTGATTCTAATAGAAATGAATATAGCCAAGAATAGAACGGGCCGTCCTGAAGAAGAAGAACAAAGCTGGAGGATTTACACCTATGTGAAAAAAAGAAATCAGACACAGTAGAGTACCCAGCAAATGTCACCAATTATATGCCTTTCAAAAACAGACAAAATAATTTTTGGCGTTAGAAGTTAGAATGGCAGTGACCAACAGGGGAGAGTAGTGGCTGGTCGAGGGCCTGGGTAGGGCTTCTAAGGTACTGCTAATGTTCTTCTTGAACTGGTGGTGGTTACACAGATGTGTCTACTTTGTGAAAATTTATTGAGCAGTACACATAGGTTTTATATGCTTTTTAATATGTAGGTTGGACTTCACTAAAAAGTTTACTTTAAAAATAGCTGCCTCAGAGATTCTCAAAATCAGCCAGTTCTGGGGATCAACCAGTTCCAAGGGCATAGCACTGTAAACACTGAGCATGATGTACCAGCCAGGTCTTTATCTGACCCTACCAGGAAGTCAGATTAAAATCAGAGGAGATGGAGACATTCCATATCTAAGATCAATAATAGTGCTGGCCTCTTCAATAAGTGGTACTGGGAAAACTGGACAGCTACATGTAAAAGAACAAAATTAGAACACTCCCTAACACCATACACAAAAATAAACTCAAAATGGATTAAAGACCTAAATGTAAGGCCAGACACTATCAAACTCTTAGAGGAAAACATAGGCAGAACTCTCTATGACATAAATCACAGCAAGATCCTTTTTGACCCACCTCCTAGAGTAATGAAAATTAAAACAAAAATAAACAAATGGGACCTAATGAAACTTAAAAGCTTTTGCACAGCAAAGGAAACTATAAACAAGACGAAAAGACAACCCTCAGAATAGGAGAAAATATTTGCAAATGAAGCAACTGACAAAGAATTAATCTCCAAAACTTACAGGCAGCTCATGCAGCTCAATATCAAAAAACCAAACAACCCAATCCAAAAGTGGGCAGAAGACCTAAACAGACATTTCTCCAAAGAAGATATACAGATTGCCAACAAACATATGAAAGGATGCTCAACATCACTAATCATTAGAGAAATGCAAATCAAAACTACAATGAGGTATCACCTCACACCAATCAGAATGGCCATCATCCAAAAATGTACAAACAATAAATGTTGGGGAGGGTGTGGAGAAAAGGGAACCCTCTTGCACTGTTGGTGGGAATGTAAACTGATGCAGCCACTATGGAGAACAGTATGGAGGTTCTTTAAAAAACTAAAAATAGAACTACCATACGACCCAGCAATCCCACTACTGGGCATATACCCAGAGAAAACCATAATTCAAAAAGAGTCATGTACCACAATGTTCACTGCAGCTCTATTTACAATATCCAGGACATGGAAGCAACCTAACTGTCCATCAACAGATGAATGGATAAAGAAGATGTGGCACATATATACAATGGAATATTACTCAGCCATAAAAAGAAATGAAATTGAGTTATTTGTAGTGAGGTGGATGGACCTAGAGTTTGTCATACAGAGTGAAGTAAGTCAGAAAGAGAAAAACAAGTACTGTATGTTAACACATATATTTGGAATGTAAAAAAAAAAAAAATGGTTCTGAAGAACCTAGGGGCAGGACAGGAATAAAGATGCAGATGTAGAGAATGGACTTGAGGACAGGGGGAGGGGGAAGGGTAAGCTGGGAAGAAGTGAGAGAGTGGCATGGACATATATACACTACCAAATGTAAAATAGATAGCTAGTGGGAAGCAGCCGCATAGCACAGGGAGATCAGCTCGGTGCTCTGTGACCACTTAGAAGGGTGGGATAGGGAGGGTGGGAGGAAAATGCAAGAGGGAGGAGATATGGGGATATATGCATATGTATAGCTGATTCACTCTGTTATAAAGCAGAAACTAACACACCATTGTAAAGCAAATACACTACAATAAAGATGTTAAAAAAATAATAATAATAGTGCTGGCAGTACCCTGCCAATTGTGGATCTCATGTCATGCTTCCCGGTCTTTCTTTTTCTTTCTTTACACCAGGTCAAACCTTGAACTGTAATCTGTGCCTGGGATTCCCTCCTGCCTGTGCCCTCTGGAGAGCCCTTTGAGGTGTGACCTTCATCATCTTAGAATCTCCACGTCCTAGTTTACAGTTTGATCTAATACAAACTCAAGACTGACACCATGACCTTGCTCTCAGCATTTGTGGTGACCTGTATAAAACTGATCGTGATGCCTTGCCTTGTGTCACTCAGGCTCTCTTGACCACCAACCTGGCCTGATCCCTCAGGGTTTTTTTTTCCCTGACTTACATTGACTCACAAGCCAACTATAACAAAGCACCCTTGGTCTTAGATAAGCTTCAAATGAATACAATCCAGAAGACCAATCTTAGTGAGTATCCAGAGGTTCAGCTGAAATAAAAGCCTATAATTTTTCTAATAGGCTGAAATGATGGATGTTTTTAGTATAGTCTTTCATCCTACCTCCACAGATCTTCCCCAATGCCAAAAGAAATTGATCTCAGGGCTCTTTCTGAGATTCCTACTTACATGAAGCCATGACATGTTCCTGTGGTAATTTTCCTCCGTGCCGGCTGTACTCATTCCCTCTGGCTCAATGCTGGGCTCACTTGCACTCCAAGGACTCCCTTCTTCAAAAGAAAAATACCAAGAAAGGTTATATTGTTCTGTCTCCCTGGAGAGCATGTTGCTATGGTATAGTGGTCCATGCTTTTGAATCCTAGGGCAGACTACCATGGCCAGTGGGTTACAGGGCATAGCATCGGCTTTAGTGGAGTAATATTAATAGGAGCTGTTCCCTTCACCACCAGCTGGACTGGCAATTACAAGGACATTTATGATCTCTGTTATGGTGGCTTCCATTTGGAGATATGGGAGCAGAGAAACAGAACAGAGTCAAGTCCTTGAATTGCTGAGATGAGCAAGTTATTGGCTGAGTGTGCCTGAATCCATTCCAGACTGCCCAGACCTCGCAGGTGTAGTTAAGTAGGGACACCAACCAGCCAGCAGTGGCTACAAAGGGTGCTGCTACCGCCACTGCTGCTGTGACTACGGCTAGTGCTACCGCTCTTAACACCACCTGGCTTTGCTATCAGAGCTATTTCAAAGATGGCTGGTGCCTCGGAAAAGCTAAGGGAAGTCGGAAGTAACTGTGCCCAACTGTGGACAACCCTTTGTCCAAACTCGTCTCTGTAGGAAACTGTGAAGGAGGCATGTCACAGGAATTCTCTACTTAGTATACTAGATAACAGAGCTTTGTCCCCAAATCTACAAGCTTTTCTGGGTATTTTCTATGACAAAACTATGCTTCTAGCTTGGATAGTTTGACTCAACTGGCTAGGCTACCTGGATCAATTTAAATAATTAATTCAAATAATATTTTCCCCCAAACTAACTGATGATACTCTTACAGCTCAGACCTGTAACAAAAGATGTCATAAGGTTTTTTCTATTGTTTCCTTAAAAAAATAAGTTGAATCTTAACTAACGCATAAATTAGCTATTTTCAAAGGCAAGGGTGGGTAGGTGTAGAAACATTTTCTATTTTAAACTCTCTTTGATTAAATATACTCAGCTTCTGTTTCAGCAGGCTAGATTGATAATTTATCCACATTTCCTGACTGACTTCTGAAACAACTTACTGAGAAAGAAGAGTTTTACACTTTGGTTTTCATACAGGGACTGAAAGGCAAAGAATATGCACTTCAATTTTTAACCTAACAGTTAAATTCTAGGCAGCTGGTAAGTCCTATCGGCAAGCCTGCTTAATCTTTTTCTCGTCTACTAAGACGATGATGAGAGCCCATAGGACTAACACATTTTGGGATTCAGTCTCTTTGGGTCCTATAGTGACAATCTACAACTCTGATTGTATATAAAGCTTATTCTCAGGAGTTTAACATACTTCACAATCATCCCTAATTTATCTTTAAAGCATCCTTTCACAGTAGGCAAGGTGTACACAGAATTATTCTCATTGGGTAGCTGGGGAAAACAAATCCCTGAGAAGTTAAGTGACTTGCTGAAGGTCACTAATTGTGAGATGTAGACAATCTTTCCTTTCTGAAATTTTGGTTGTTTTTACTGGGAAACAGAGACTTTAGTTTACAGAAGACTTTAAGCCAGCTATTCCCAAGGGAATATCTACATTCTGCTTTAAAGGTCTTGACCAGAAGAATAAAGGGACAAAGATCTAGATTGCAAAAAACTGCCCTTGTCATTAAAATGCTTTCTTTCCCTACTGTAGACTCCATATGCTCCCTGCTCAAGCTGTGGTCCTTGAACCAGCAGCATCAACTTTACCAGGAAGCTTGTTAAAAGCGTAGAATCTCAGGCTCCCATCCCAGAGATGCTGAATCAGGATCTGCGTTTTAACAAGCTCCCAGCTGACCCTGTGCACAGTAAGGCTGGAGCAGACCCGCTCTGGAGGGCAACATAGCTTATGGACTAAACGAGTACTCTAACACATGACTCTGCCCTCCGTCTACCGATGTGTAAGAAAATGGACTTGAGCTGTTCGGGGATTCGGGCTCTGTCTTCCTACCCCCCGCGTCCCTGCACGCCCCGCTCCTCTATGTTACCTAGGTCAGCGACAGTGTCCCTGCTCTGGGACAGCTGCAGCTCCTCAGCCTCAGACTCTGAGTCCTGCCGTGATAACTTGCTGCTCTTTAAGCTGCCGACCCGGCGAATGCTGGACAAGGAACCCCCCTTCTTCACCTGGAAACTGCGGGTTCCTTTAAGCTGGAGCAGGCGGGAACCTCCTATCCTGATCTTCCTGCTGGGAACTGTATTAAAAGAATAAAATAGGGCTTTTTCCCCCTTAGTTCTCCCCAGCCAGCGTTAGAGCCAAGCTCTCCCCAGCTTGTGCCTGAACAGCCTCCTGTCTGCTGGCCGGGATGAGCAGCCCGTCTGAACAAGGAGCTTCTCCCAAGCCCCAAGTCAGGCGGCTTTGCTAGGCGGGCAGGAGGCTGGGTCCACCACGAAGGGCTGGTGCAGCTTCTTTCTTGGACACACAGCTGATCGGTGCCGGGAACAACCTGCTCTCTCTCTGGCCCAGAATTCACAAGCATGAGCGCGCCCTCGCCAGGGAGCCCTCCGAGACTGTTAGTACGTTCACACAGCATCATTGCTCGATTCAGCAGAACCGCCAACCATTTGTTTTTGTTTTTCTTTTGAAATGGGACTGACAGACTTAATGTGAGTTAGGGAAAGCCCTTCAGGGAAAATCCCTTCATTTGGGAATACCTCATTAAGAAATAAAACCAAGAGGCGCTTCTCTCTCCAACAGTCAGCAGCGGGTTTCACTCAGTTCCTCAGCAAAGGCACTAAAAGAGGTGTTCAGTGGGGTGCTGTGGGTGAACATGAGTGTGAAATGGTTCCATTTTCACTGCACCTAATGATTTCATAGCATCCTCCTCTCAGTCAAAAGGCTGGGTGAGATATGAGTCCAAAAGTTGCAACACCCTGAATCAACCTTACAGTCTACATGAACCAAGAAGAACATGCATTACTCCTCTTTAGTGTTCTGGAAGAAACAGTCATCAGTGAGGAAAATAAAAGGGTAAAAGAAACACGTTCAACTTGAAACCTACATTTTAACCAAAAGCATCCGTATTTCCCATAGTTGTATCCACACCTCCTTCTTTTTCTTTTGAGGACTTGGTGTTGTCGCACATGGATATTGTAAGGGTGATTTTGAAAGTTTTCAGGGCTTCAAGTGATTATCAGGAAGGGGCTGTTTTTGTAAGGTTTCCTTCTTAAGACATGAACAAGATTTCTTACTAATTATTTAAGGCACAGCTATTAATATTTTAGTGCCAATCAGGAAGATTGCATTTTAGTCTCAAGTTTCTCACTCACAGGAGAGTTAGTCTGTGATAGAACTCATACAGCTCCAAAAAATGTTAATTAGTGCCATATAAAGGAGCCTAGATTCCTGTTGAATAAAGTGAAATGTTTAATCTCTGATTTACTCTTATGATTGAGAAAGACTAAAATTATCACCACTCAGCTGGCAAAGGCTTCATGGAGCTCCCTGAACACATCTGGATAGAATTTCACATCTAGACAGAAATTCTCACAGCACAGTTGAATACATTCCTCAAAGACCATAATGCTCTATTTTAGTTATAGCACAAAACTCATCCACTGTATTTTTCAGTGTTATTTTTAGGTATAATTGAGACTTTATGACTTATCTGAAATGCATTTGAAACCGAATATACTTATCATTTTTAATGGCTATTAATACAATTTATGTCAAAATAGATTGGGAAGTAGAGAAAGAGATTAAAGAAATAATTTAAAAATTTTTACAGTGGCACACTTTGGCATTCTTTGCCTGATTTCATGATATTTTTCAGCCTACAAGTACAGCAAAATAACCCCAGATTAATATGACATGAAAAAAAATTTAATTTTGAGAAACTGTTCTATCACCAAAGATAATTGGAGACATTTTATAGCACTGAAAAAAATAATGTTCAGAATTATGGCATTGATTATTTACAAAGGACATAATATAGTTAGAATTCAGATTTGGTAAAGTACATGAAAGACATCAGTCGAGATTCTACACCACTGAAGTTTAGCCTTTATCTCCATGACAACGAGAACTAGTATGAAAGTAAAACAAATTCATATAATTAGATAAAACTTCTCTTTTCCCTTTTGTCTTACACCACATATATCCATCAGCCAAGTCCTGCTGATTCAACACTTCAAAATGGTGTAGGGTTTTAAAAGCCCTGTCACCTATTCCCTAGACTAATATAACTACCAAACTGCTTGCTCTTACCCCCACTCCAACAGCTTGACTCATCTCTTAAATACATAAATCATAAATATAAATATTATATCACTTTTCTGGTCAAAACCTGACAACTCACAGACACATTTAAATAGAATTAAATTTCTAACCATATCTACAGACCCTATTTATTTGCCCTTTGCCTGACCCTCTCTCCTACCGCTCTTCCCCCAACTCATTCTGTTGCAAACTTGTCCTTTTTGCCCTTCCTCACATGCTCCAAGTTCATTCCTGCATCGGAGACTTGTTCTCACTGTTGTCTCTGTTTGGAAGACTCTTCTCTCAGCCCTTCACATGACTGGATCCTTAACATCACACAAGTCTCAGCTCAATGTCACTTAGGACTACAATCCTTCCTACTTCAGGTCACTACCAATTCTCTGACCCTAACTTGTTTTCTTCATACTACTTATCTCTACTTGAAAGTCCAGAATTTAATGTTATTCACTATTAAGTTATTAACTATTAGCTAATATAAACTAAAATACATGTGGGAAATTTTCCCTGTTCATTGCTGTATTCTAGGAACCTGTAATAGCGCCTGGTATACAACAGGTGCTCAGTATATGACTGTTGAGTGATCACACATGTCTCGGTGTCTGTATTCTGGAATGCCAGTCTTACTTTGTATCTGGAATATGGATAAAATGATCTGACAGATCTTGCTTGGAGATTTTAGGCAGGCATTTTTAGTTCTAAGGATTATTTCATGTTAGTTTTCCTTTGTAGAATCCAAATTGTCCTCAAGTTGTTTATTTCAAGAACTGACATTTTTAAATGTTATACAAACAGATGGCATGAAATTTTAAATAAAATTTTAATAATCTGAGTTAGCAGGGTCCCTGTGGTCCCCATTTTCACATCGGCTTTAGCCTCTGGTATCAGCTTATTAAAAGGATTAAGGAATATTTAGGAATCTTCAGGAAGTTTCTTGCCAACTGGTAAAGGACATTTTATGAATATGTTCTCATTTTATCTATACTTTTAGTTTTCTGCTCCTAATTTATTAAATAACTTTCATATAATTACATAGCCATTCTATGAGGAGAAAAATTATTAAGTATTTGTGTGTTTGAATATTAAAGGCAATTTACATAAATGATAATCATGAAATTAAAGTGTTCTTAAAAATTAATCTGAGGTTTAATTTTTTTTAAATGGTGTAGAGTTTACTCTGCTGAAATTTGACCATGTCAGTATTAGCAATTTTTATTTCAACTACTTTAAATAATAACTAACATAATAATTTTGAATGGGAAAAAATCCCTGTGGGATATGTTTAAAAGATGGGAGTTTCACAGAATCATGGACATAGAGAACAGAATGGTGGTTGCCAAGGGGGAGGGGGTTGGAGGAGGGATGGAGTGGGAGGCTGGGGTTAGCAGATGTAAGCTATTATATAGAGAATGGATAAACAACAAGGTCCTACTGTATAGCAGAGGGAACTATACTCAATATCCTATGATAAACCATAACGGAAAAGAATATAAAAAAAGAATGTACATATATGTATAACTGAACCACTTTGCTGTACAACAGAAATTAACACATTGTAAATCAACTATACTTCAATTAAAAAAATATTGATATAAAAGAAGGACCTTTCACATCATATGCAGTCATCCTTGTCAGAAGTAGTAGTATTTGAACAAACCTTGACTTGATACCTCTTCATACTCAGAAACTGCTAAAATTTGCCTAATCCTTCCCGCAACATGGCTTCTGTTCACCATAAATTCAACACAATATGATATAATAATTATTTGCATTTTTTAAATGTTGTGACAACAATCTGATCTTGAAATATTAAAAAGTTTTTTTTCAGAATATATCCATTCCTTACAAAATTTTAAATATCTTAAATATGTTGTGTTTTCTTTATCTAGGGCTATTCCTTTTTTAAAAATCATATATATATATTTTCAGATTATTTTCCATTATTGGTTATTACAAGATTTTGAGTTTCTTCCCTGTGCTATACAGTAGGTGCTTGTTGTTTACCTCTTTTATATATAGTAGTGTGTATATATTAATCCCAAACTCTTAATTTGTCTCTCCCCCCCCAACCCCCACCATCCCCTGTGGTAACCACAAGTTTGTTTTTCTATGTCTGTGAGTCTATTTCTGCTTTGTAAATAAGTTCATTTGTATCATATTTTAAGATTCCACATATAAGTGATATCGTATGATATTTGTCTTTCTCTGTCTTCACTTAATATGATAATCTCTAGGTCCATCTATGTTGCTGCAAAAAGCATTTCATTCTTTTTTATGGCCAAGTAATATTTCATTATTTGTATATGTACATATACATATGCATATATATATACATATGCATACACACACACACACACACACACACACACACACACACACACACACACATCTTCTTTATCCATTCATCTGCTGATGGACATTTAGGTTGCTTCCATGTCTTGGCTATTGTAAATAGTGCTGCTATGAACACTGGGGTGCATGTATCTTTTCTAATTAGTTTTCTCCAGATATATGCCCAGGAATGGGATTGCTGGATCACATGGTAATTATTTTTAGTTTTTCAAGGAACCTCCATACTGTTCATCATAGTGGCTACACCAATTTACATTCCCACCAACAACGTAGGAAGGTTCATTTTTCTCCACACCCTCTTCGGCATTTATTATTGGTAGACTTTTTAACGATGGCCATTCTGACTGGTGTGAGATAATACCTCATTGCAGTTTTGATATGCATTTATCTAATAATTAGTGATATTGAGCATCTTTTTATGTGCCTGTTGGCCATGCCTTCTTTGGAGAAATGTCTATTTAAGTCTTCTGTAGGGCTATGTCTTTTGAGAATCATGCATTCCTTAAACTACCAAACATTTATGGAGGCACTGTCTGCAGAAAATATACCAATGGATAAGACTGTCTTTGACTCTTTTTACAAATATGCTGTTTTCTAATGGAATTCATTAGAAAAACAGTGAAGGGTAATGAAACTTAAGAAAATAGAAAAATCAGATAGAGAAGTTAACAGTTTAAAGGAGCCTTTAAAGAGCAACTTAAAACTTTGCAATCTGTAACTCATATTTAGGATTTTCTGCATGGATTTTAATCTATTTTCTCATGATACAAATTAAAAAACCCAATGATGACAATTATTTATTGTGTCCTTATTAGGTATCTGGTACTGAGTTTATGTTTTACTTGCATTGTCTCTTTTAAAGCTTTCAACATTCCAATGTGGTAGGTATTATTAATCTAATTTTACAGGGAAGAAAACTGGCTTAGAAGGTAAGCAACTTGGACAAGGTCACATAACTACTTTATTTTACCATTTTAAGATGCACATTTTTTTACATTTGAACATCTCTGAAATTGAGATTTGGCTTGCAGCTGATGACATCTTAAGATCATTAGAGCCAGGTGGCAGTTGTGACACATTTGCTATTGCTTGTGTTCATGTGAATATCTAAAGCACCAGCAACAAAATGTACAAAATGGGTGCCAGCGTCTTTTAAGTCCCAGGAACCAAATGATAGTTGGGTGGAGTGAGTGGGTGTTTGGGAACATTCCTGAAGCAGGGATTGAAGGTAGGCTAGCTTCATACAATTGCACGTTGGCTTGTGTAACTATCACCAATAGCCTTACTTCTTTTACAGATTCATTTAAGAAATGATGTATTACTAACACAGAGGACATTATCATATATAAAAACACAAACACTGACAATTCTGAGTTGAAAAGTGATTAAGAATTTGAACTCTGAATTGAAGATGGTTTAGAAAACCTTTAACCAGTTTACCTGGCTGCACAAATAATGATATAGACCAATAATAAAAATCTACATCTAATTATGTCTGAAAGTCCTCTTTCAGTAAGAATAAAGCACAAATTAAGTGATAAGAAAGTATTGCATAAGAGCTGAATGGGGAGTATTTTTCCTTTCTTATTGGTATATAAGATAATGGTTCATCTTACAACTGATGCCATCTTAGATTCAATGGGATACGGAGAATTGCTGAGCTGGAATTAGAGTCTCTCTGACTGCAGAGTCCAACTCCTAACTAGCATGATTGCCTACCTCATTGAGTCAACACTGTTAGTACTGTACAGAGCCAACAGTTTCGGACTTCTTTCAGTGCACAATTCTGCAGTTTAGACCCGAGACCAAATATCCCATGAGAAACCCTGAAACGTGAATTAATTTTTGCTTATCCATACCTTTCTTCTCCTCAACACCTGCATCGGATTTGAGGGTGTGGCTACTACTGTGAAGGGAATCTTTTGAGTCTTCATTTTCATCCAGGACACCAGCAAAGCTGATCTTCCTCTCATATCTGTGCCGGTCCAACTCAGGATCCAAACGAAGTCTGCAGCTCTCCAAGTCCTGAAATGTCAGTGAGGAGCACATGAATGCTGGCATCTCCCCAGCACTGCATTGGTCTACTGGCAAACCTCCCTCCGTTTTAAGCTGCACACAACAGCATTTAAACAGCCACATTTCCCTCTATCTAATGCCAGGTTTAGACTGTGGCCATGAAAATGTTTTCCTTAATCCACAGGTTAAGGATTCAGTCTCACAAGACTGTCCCCACTTCAGACCTCAGTTGTAAGCCCAAGTTGTTACCTTTGCTTCTAACCAACTGGTTATAAATTGAAGGGTCCAACAACACCCCTCCTCAGGTTCAATTAATTTGCTAGGGGGGCTCATAGAACTCAGAGAAATATTTTGCTTACTAGATCACTGGTTTATCATAAAAGGATATAATCAGCAACATCTAGATGGAAGAAATGCACAGGCCAAGGTATGGGGTAATGGGGCCAAGCTTCCATGCCCTCTTCAAGGGCAGCGCACTCCCCAGTCTTCACGCGTTCACCAACCGGAAGCTCTCCAAACCCTGTTCTTTTGGGTCTTTATGGAGGCTTCATTACATAGGCATGATTGATTAAATCGTTGTCACCTGGAGGTGAGGGGGTGGGACTGAAAGTTTCAATTTTCTAATTATTTGGTTGGTTCATCTGGTGACCAGCTGATCCCTAGGTAATCTAGAGGCATTTTACAAGTCACCTCTTAACATAACAAAAGACACCTTGGTCACCCTCCTTACTTAAGAAATTCCAAGGATTTTAGGAGCACTGTGCGAGAAACAGGGATGAAGACCAAACATATATTTTTATCATAAATCACAATATCACACAACAGAAGTAGAAAACGAATACCAAGGTGATGTTGGAGTTAAATCCTGAGGATTAAGTAAAGTTAGCTTGGCAAACTGGTAGGGAAAGGCAGTTCAGGCTTAAGAAACCTCAGGTGTAATGGCCAGAGGCTCAAAACAGGATCATGCGTTGGAGGAATCTCTCACTTTCTCTTAGGAAGACTTCATGATCCCATAACAGAAAATAAGCCTTGGAGAGTGTAAGTATTTAGTAAGAGTTTGGCCTGTGAGGCCCCAGTGTGGACATTTGACCTGTTCTGTAAATGGAGACTCGCTCACGCTGAAGATCATAATTAATCATTAATCTATGAAGCACTTTTAGACTTGATAAATGAAAAATATATAAAATGCTAACTTTATTTTTACACAGCATTTTTTCTAATTATGACATAATAATCCCTCAGATTCAAGTAGTTTGAAAAACAAAAAATATTTTGAAAAACCCAGTTTGTACCAAGATTAAAATCTTATGCTTTTAACTATTTTTAATAAATCAAACTTTAGACTCTACATATTGTTTCTTCTTTTCCCTTTGAATTAAGAACAGAAGTTATACTTTGGTACTCAAAAAATTATATCGCATCTAGAAAAATAAGGAACCACATGGAGTCTATTTATTGTCAAAAAATATTCTAAGAATATAATTGTTTCTCTGAAATTAATCCCTTTTAGGAAAAAAAATAACCTAACTACTTTCTATTTTGGTAGCCAGACTTAATTAGATAAGTTTCTTAGGGGGGACAAAAAGTAATAAAATAACAATTCTGATTCTCAAAAGTAGTTATCTCTTCCAACTTCTTGTATCTACTAGTCAAAATCCTACTTATCTTTCAAAGTTACATTCAAATGTGATCTCATCCAGGAAGGTTCTTCAGATTTTTCCAGTCCCTTCTTTGGCCAACCCTGGCCCTCTGCTCCTTTCTTAAGTGTGTTGTTTATGTGTTGGTTCTCCTGTTACAATATAGTCATCTCTGCATCACCCCCACTCCCACCTCTGCATCCGTCACACCACCTTGCTCACAGGCTTACTCTCAAATATTCATCGGTCTACTCTTCATATATGTGAACTGTGCTTTGCTTCTGATTCTTTAACTTTAGGAGCATTTGGAATACAGCAGTGTATTCTTTATAACCTGACTTGTTAAATCCAGTTGATACAGTTGGTACAGCTTCTAGCACAATCTTGTACAAAAGCATCCAATATGTTGTTTTCCCTAATGAGTGAATATAGATATACAGAGACTTCCTTACTGCCTTTTACTTTATTATTATGGACTCGTCTTGGCATTGGATGGGAATTAATTTGTTTAATTCCATGTTGTTTGGTCATCAGTTATTGGTTTTACTAATTCAACAGGAAAACATTTTAATAGACCAGCAGTTTTATAGACAAAATTCTCTAAAAAATATTTCTTTGTTTTCAAGTTTGGAAGTTAACAATCAGAGAAAAATTGATTGTTATGCTTTTTATGATAAATCTTGTAAAAATGCTTTTTCCTTTTTTAGATATTATTTATCTGTATGGTTCACAAAAAGAGTGAATAAAAATGCTACCAGAAGTTGTTTTTTGGGGGGGAAAAACACATTAATTAAGTTGCATCTAGGGATCTATCTGGGAAACAATTTGTTAAGTTGGTAAAAATATGTTTTTCGCAACATTTTAAACCCTTTTGATATCATTTTTCCTTTTCTCTTATCGTCATTCCCCACCAAACCAGTGAGTGGTCTCCTAAGATTTCCTGACCCTATCAAATTAACCTTTAATTATTGTATTTTAGGCTCTTTTGTTTTCTCTTCCACACTTTGGATATAACTAGGAGTTTTTCAAGCAAACAAATATTTCACAGGGAAATCTCTTTTATCTTGGAAATGGCCTTATGACATTTCTATCAGAAAGACTTTTTCTTGGTAGAAAGTTTATGTTCCCTATCTTCTCCCATCCTCAAATCTCAGATCCCAGAATATTTATAGCTTCTAATGTGATTATTTTTCTGGCTTATACTTTTATTATTCTATACATTAGGGTAGTTATTTATTTTTACTGCTGTTAAAAATGTTACTGAATTAATAAAGCATCCCAAAGATCTATAAATACTCTTACAGCAAGTGCTTTGTTAACACTTTAGAATATTTCATTTTGATGGTATTTATGTTTACCCTGTTAGATTCACCATTTAGTACAATTTCTTAAAAAAACTATTTCAAGCATTTATAGCTTCTGTGTTGGTAAAACAGTTTTATGATACTGTTTTTTCTACAATAGTTAAAAAAATGTGATTTGAGTTTTCTTTATCATCAACTGTAGTTAGATAGGTTAAACATGAGAAAGCATCTTTCCCATTTATTTTATAAAGGTCACATCCCAATACAATATATGAACCTATACTTGACAATGAAAATCCTAGCTTAATGAATAAAAGATTTGTGAGACCTAGTTAAAGGCAATGAAAAATTTCCTCTTATTGACTGAATGACTGCAGCCTCTGTTTTAGTTTAATTTCTTGGCATTTTCTCCTAGACAGCCAGTTGATTATACAGTCATTTTTAAAAGATTTGATTAATTTTTTAAAAAAATGAAATTTGTTACAATAATAAGGAATATTAAACTATAGCTTTATAGTGTTGAAAGAAAGAACAAAAATAAGTGACTCAAACTTCAAGATTCTTATGTTTTTAAATCATAATAGGTCAAAATGGTGACCATTAAAAATCTGTCAATTTAAAAGTAGATGTGTTTCTGTGCTTTTATGAAGACTTTGGTATAATTAGAATGTTGATAGAATAACACCGACAGAGGCCTACAGATCAGACTTGACTTTAAACTAAACACGTGTTAAGTGGCAGCCTTGATTTGATTTTATAGAATAGTCTCAATATAATAGTGAAGGTGACAAATCAGAAAAATCAAGGTTCAGGATAACATGAAATTAAATAAGGACAGTAAGAAGAACTCTCTTTTTCAGTATTTAAAGGGTGCAGTTTCACAGCCCACATGTCGTATGTTTCTCTTGAAAACATATTTTACCTATAAATATTTCCACTTTATGTTTTAGAGTGTGAGGAAACAGGCTGTCCAGACATTGGAAAATCAGAGTTAGAGGCACTGCTCAGGAATACCAGAGCACTGACTTTTTTGTCCCTTTCCCTCCCCTACCTGCCCTCAGGAACTAGGTTATGGCCTTGTTCATGCTGAGTTTGGTCAAAAAAGCAGGAGAGCTGGTGGATTGTAAAATTCACCTAAATGGAACCACACAGATTGTTAGTGTACCAATTTTTCTGGTAGAATAGTGTAAATCTTGTGTAAAGGGGGAAAAAAGAGAATTTGGTTCCTCAGCTCTGGTTGGATAATGCCTATGACAAAAGAACCACCGGAAACTTGGTGCCTGGTAGGGAACAAAGGGCCGAGGAAAATGGGCTCTGAGGTGTGCCTCTGTCCCAAATGCCCTGTGATGACTCCTGGCTCTTGTTAGAATTTGTATCCTAAGTTAAATAAATCAGACCCTGATGGTACAGGAGTGTGTGTGTATGTGTGTGTGCCTGTGTGTGTCTGTGTGTTTCCATGCACGTGTGCGTGTGTGCATGCACACACGTTCTTTCTCTGCCTATCCGTATCCACAAGAAATGTTGCAGAAATAAAATATATGTTCAGAGACATTTACATGCTAAAGACTTGAGTTTTTTCGCCCTTAGTTTAAATGAGAAAATTCATTGGAGGCACAGGAATTTATGAGTTGTTAGTATGAAAAAAAAAAAATCTATCAGTGATTCCTGGAAAATGCTGGCCGTAAAACTCATAGTTTGCAGAGTAAAGGAACCTGGAGGTTCTCAGACATTCCCAGGTTAACTGACAGTGATCAATCAAACATTTTACCCAGTGGTACTATCTTTAGTGATTTCAAGGTCAATTTTAGTTCTTTTCTTTTTAATAGATAAAAGAGATTTTCTTTTTGTATATGAAAATCCCTTGGTTGAATTTTTAAACTATGTGATACATTTGGTCATTGGGTATTTGAGGAAACTGAACACTCAAAATCTAGCTACATGGTTGGACTCTCCAAGTAGCCTCATTATTAACATGTTTTACGTACCATCAGAGGCTCAGTGCGTGGTCTGGGCAGGCAAGAAAAGGTCTCTCGCAGGAAGGTGGTAATCTCCAGGAGAAGCTGGCATGCTGCCATCTTCAAGGCAAAGGGGCAGCCGCATTTAGAGGGGTTCACAGTACCTATGGAATGAAAGAGTTCTTTTACAAGCAAACAAACCAATAAAAAATAGAGAGGCACAGTTTGATGGACATAGCTACGCATGTGTTAAATCAAATTGCATATGAGAATGTTACCTATACATGTCCAAAATGAAACTGCAAATGAGGATGTTTCCTATACACGTTCAATTTACCTGGTCCCTTTAGCGTAATCTATGCATTACAATACACCTCTCTTTTTCTCCATTTTGCAATTCTATAATGAATGCCTCAGTATTAAAATGTCAATCAATAAGCATTAAATTATTCTCCTCAAGGCATCATAGAGTAACAAAATGCAGCTCCACCAGACTGGAAAGCCTTTTAATGAAAACAGAAACAGAAAGCAGTCCTGCCAGATTTTCATATCGTTATTCAATCAGATTTAGACAAGGTACAGAGCCGTGAACTAGATTTGGAACTACAAAAGTCCTGTCAGCTCACTTTGTGAGAGACGTCTGTCTTGATGTTCTTAGAGCAGTGAAGTTGTTTCAGCTTTAGCCCAGATGTGTTTCTGTAGCATAAACTAGAATTACTTACTTGGTCACCTATATTATACTGTTTATACAAGTTAGCCTGTCATATTAAGGAACAGCTACACTAGAATATGCAAATATTCTCCTTTGCTTTGAAGAACACCAGTCTTTGAATGAGTAAAACATTGCATCCACCATAGACCAACAAATGGATTTTGCTCTAAAGGCAGACAATGGCCAAGGTGACACCAGAGACTTTTAAATCCTCAGGATTAGGTCTCAGATACATGACATCACAAATCATGGAGAAATATATTGATTACTTATCAGTGTTCAGAAAAGAAGACCAAAGTCATGCCTCTCATAAAAGAAACAAAATAGTTATCTATTTCCAATGAACCAGCTTATCACCAATCACTATATCATTACATATTAACCTTCCTAAAAATATCTCTAAAATACTTCCTGTGTATTTGGCTTTCTTAATTGAATATAATATATAATTCATGGTTTATATTGATAGTAGGTAGAATTATGGTCTTTCTGAAGATATCTGGCTATTTCTTCTCCATGAAAACCATTATATTTTCTACAGAGGTACTACGTGGCTGGGGACATTGCCTCTTATTAAGAATGAAAACAACAAACTCCTCTAGAATTTCCAGACTGATACTTGCTTATACCATAATTATTTTTTAAATGCAAAATGAGCTATGTATTGACTTGAAAGTGGAACTAAAGCAGACATTCCAATCTTATATTCAGTGGAGGCTACATGACTCTAGAAATTGCCTAGATTGCAACTGTTTTTAAAAAATAATTGAACACTAGATATTTAGTATAAACTTCCAGATCTGTCCTGGCAATCCTGAGGATATCATTTAGATTCTTCTTGTCAGTCCTATAGACGATGAGCTTGGTTTTAGTGGAGGCTCTCTCATAACTATCATCTGAAATATTCTGTTACGATGAACAAGTATTGACTTATAAATAACCTCACCAAAAAACTAATATACCATGCATACCATATTGGCCAATGATACTTATGTGGTCTCATGGCGATTTGAGATCATTTTGGCCTATGAAGATACATCCATCTAAGGTTGCTTTGGCTCTTCTCTGTTCTGAAGGACCCCTAGGAGATCCAGGGCAGTTTGGGGATATCTCCTGGCAGGCCTAAACTAGGTTCTGTGATTTCTGGATAATCTTCAAGTCCTCTTACAAATCAGACCCAATACTATGAGTCATTCTAGGATAGCCTAGACTCTTGTGAACTTGAGGGGAATCTTTGGGGCCAACTTTCATTATTAGGCTAAAAGACTAATGTCAGACATTGGTATTTTGTCAACAGCTAAGTCAAGAAGATTTCTCTGATTTGGTATGGGCTGAGAAAGAGCAAAATGATGAAAAAATGCAAAAAAAATTTACTGGTATGAAAGTGGAAAAGAAGACAATATGTTTTCTGTTATTATTATTTAGTTTTGTCCAATGTTATATTCTAGCCATCCTTTTACATTTCATGCCTATAAGGATGAAGTAGGTTTGGCATCACTTAACTAAGGACAATCCATAAGACATCATCAGGGAGTCTGAACTTCAAACCACTAAGGAAGGTCAAAAGGAAGAGGCTTCAATGTCTTCATCAGATAATAATACTAATTCCAAAACTGTACTGACATTTGATATTCCATAAAAGGCAGTGGTACACATACACACAAGCTTGTATGGTATAGAACACACATATGCACAAAATGGTGTTGAGAAGGATGTTCAGGAATCTCTTCGTCTCTATTCTTCTATGATGGGACTCAATTATACTTTTAATAAATAAGTACAATACATCAAACATTCACAGTTCTAATACTCTGAATCTTAATATTTTAATTTCAGGTTAAATATTATAATACACTCTGATTAAATATTTCAATATTATAGCTATTTGAGAAGCTTTTCACGTATAATTATATTTGCTCTATCACTTTTTAACTTATTTATTTATTTATTTATTTTAACATCTTTATTGGAGTATAATTACTTTACCATGGTGTTAGTTTCTGCTTTATAACAGTGAATCAGCTATACATATAGCTATACATATACATATACTTCCATATCTCCTCCCTCTTGCGACTCCCTCCCACCCTCCCTATCCCACCACTCTAGGTGGTCACAAAGCACTGAGCTGATCTCCCTGTGCTATGCGGCTGCCTCCCACTAGCTATCTATTTTACATTTAGTAGTATATATATGTCCATGCCACTCTCTCACTTCATGCCAGCTTACACTTCCCCCCACCCCGTGACCTCAAGTCCATTTTCTACGTCTGCGTCTTTATTCTTGTCCTGCCTCTAGGTTCTTCAGAACTTTTTTTGTTTTTTTAGATCCCATATATATGTGTTAACATATGGTATTTGTTTTTCTCTTTCTGACTTACTTCACTCTGTATGACAGACTCTAGGTCCATCCACCTCACTACAAATAACTCAATTTCGTTTCTTTTTATGGCTCAGTAATATTCCATTGTATATATGTGCCACATCTTCTTTATCCATTCATCTGTTGATGGACACTTAGGTTGCTTCCATGTTCTGGTTATTGTAAATAGAGCTGCAGTGAACATTGTGGTACATGACTCCTTTTGAATTATGGTTTTCTCAGGATATATGCCCTGTAGTGGCATTGCTGGGTCTTATGATAGTTCTATTTTTAGTTTTTTAAGGAACCTCCATATTGTTCTCCATACGGGTTGTATCAATTTACATTCCCACCAACAGTGCAAGAGGGTTCCCTTTTCTCCACACCCTCTCCAGCATTTATGTTTGTAGATTTTTTGATGAGGCCATTCTGACTGGTGTAAGGTGATACCTCACTGTAGTTTTGATTTGCTTTTCTCTAACGATTACTGATGTTGAGCATCCTTTCATGTGTTTGTTGGCAATCTGTATATCTTCTTTGGAGAAACGTCTATTTAGGTCTTCTGCCCATTTTTGGATACAGTTGTTTGTTTTTTGGATATAGAGCTGCATGAGCTGCTTCTAAATTTTGGAGATTAGTCCTTTGTCAGTTGCTTCATTTGTAAATATTTTCTCCCATTCTGAGGGTTGTCTTTTGGTCTTGTTTATGGTTTCCTTTGCTGTGCAAGAGCTTTTAAGTTTCATTAGGTCCCATTTGTTTATTTTTCTTTTTATTTCCATTTCTCTAGGAGTTGGGTCAAAAAGGATCTTGCTGTGATTTATGTCATAGAGTGCTCTGCCTATGTTTTCCTCTAAGAGTTTTATAGTGTCTGGCCTTACATTTAGGTCTGTCATCCATTTTGAGTTTACTTTTGTGTATGGTGTTACGGAGTATTCCAATTTCATTCTTTTAAATGTAGCTGTCCAGTTTTCCCAGCACCACTTATTGAAGAGGCTGTCCTTTCTCCACGGTATGTTCTTGTCTCCCTTGTTGTAAATTAGATGACCATATGTGTGTGGGTTTATCTCTGGGCATTCTATCCTGTTCCATTGATCTATATTTCTGTTTTTGTTCAAGTACCATACTGTCTTGATTACTGTAGCTTTGTGGTATAGCTTGAAGTCAGGGAGCCTGATTCTTCCAACTCCGTTTTTCTTTCTCAAGGTTGCTTTGGCTATTCGGGGTCTTTTGTGTTTCCATACGAATTGTAAAATTTTTTGTTCTAATTCTGTGAAGAATGCCATTGGTAGTTTGACAGGGATTGCCTTGAATCTGTAGATTGCTTTGGGTAGTATAATCATTTTCAAAATGTTGATTCTTCCAATCCAAGAACATGGTATATCTCTCCATCTGTTTGTATCAACTTTAATTTCTTTCATCAGTGTCTTATAGCTCTCTGCATACAGGTCTTTTGTCTCCTTAGGTAGGTTTATTCTTCAGTATTTTATTCTGTTAGTTGCAATGGTAAATGGAAGTGTTTCCTTAATTTCTCTTTCAGATTTTTCATCATTAGTGTACAGGAATGCAAGACATTTCTGTGCATTAATTTTGTATGCTGCTACTTTACCAAATTCCTTGATTAGCTCTAGTAGTTTTCTGTTGGCATTTTTAGGATTCTCTGTGTATAGTATCATGTCATCTGCAAACAGTGACAGCTTTACTTGTTCTTTTCCAATTTGGATTCCTTTTATTTCTTCTTCTTCTCTGATTGCTGTGGCCTTAACTTCCAAAACAATGTGAATAATAGTGGTGAGAGTGGACAACCTTGTCTTGTTCCTGATCTTAGAGGAAATGGTTTCAGTTTTTCAGCATTGAGAATGATGTTGACTGTGGGTTTGTTATATATGGCCTTTATTATATTGAGGTAAGTTTCCTCTATGCCTACTTTCTGGAGGGTTTTTATCATAAATGGGTGTTGAATTTTGTCAGAAGCTTTTTCTGCATCTATTGAGATGATCATATGGTTTTTCTCCTTCAATTTGTTAATATGGTGTATCACATTGATTGATTTGCATATATTGAAGAATCCTTGCATTCCTGGGATAAACCCCTTTTGATCATGGTGTATTATCCTTTTAATGTGCTGTTGGATTCTGTTTGCTAGTATTTTGTTGATGATTTTTGCATCTATGTTCATCAGAGATATTGGTCTGTAGTTTTCTTTCTTTGTGACATCTTTGTCTGGTTTTGGTATCAGGGTGATGGTGGCCTCGTTGAATGAGCTTGGGAGTGTTCCTCCATTTGCTACATTTTGGAAGAGTTTGAGAAGAATAGGTGTTAGCTCTTCTCTAAATGTTTGATAGAATTCGCCTGACAAGCCATCTGATCCTGGGCTCTTGTTTGTTGGAAGATTTTTAATCAGAGTCTCAATTTCAGTGCTTGTGATTGGTCTGTTTATATTTTCTATTTCTTCCTGGTTCAGTCTCGGAAGGTTGTGCTTTTCTAAGAATTTGTCCCTTTCTTCCAGCTTGTCCTTTTTATTGGCATAGAGTTGCTTGTAGTAATCTCTCATGATCCTTTGTATTTCTGCAGTGTCAGTTGTTACTTCTCCTTTTTCATTTCTAATTCTATTGATTTGAGTCTTCTCCCTTTTTTTCTTGATGAGTCTGGCTAATGGTTTATCAATTTCATTTATCTTCTCAAAGAACCACCTTTTAGTTTTATTGATCTTTGCTATCATTTCCTTCATTTCTTTTTCATTTATTTCTGATCTGATCTTTATGATTTCTTTCCTTCTGCTAACTTTGGGAGTTTTTTTGTTCTTCTTTCTCTAACTGCTTTAGGTGTAAGGTTAGGTTGTTTATTTGAGATGTTTCCTGTTTCTTGAGGTAAGATTGTATTGCTGTAAACTTCCCTCTTAGAACTGCTTTTGCTGCATCCCATAGGTTTTGGGTCATCATGTTTTCATTGTCATTTGCTTCTACGTATTTTTTGATTTTCTCTTTGATTTCTTCAGTGATCTCGTTATTAAGTAGTGTATTGTTTAGCCTCCATGTGTTTGTATTTTTTACAGATTTTTCCTTTAATTGATATCTAGTCTCACAGCATTGTGGTCGGAAAAGATATGTGATACGATTTCAATTTTCTTATATTTACCAAGGCTTGCTTTGTGACCCAAGATATGATCTATCCTGGAGAATGTTCCATGAGTACTTGAGCAGAAAGTGTATTCTGTTGCTTTTGGATGGAATGTCCTATAAATATCAATTATGTCCATCTTGTTTAATGTATCATTTAAAGCTTGTTTTTCCTTATTTATTTTCATTTTGGATGATCTGTCCATTGGTGAAAGTGGGTTGTTAAAGTCCCCTAATATGCTTATGTTACTGTCAATTTCCCCTTTTGATGGGTGTTAGCATTTGCCTTATATATTGAGGTGCTTGTATGTTGGGTGCATAAGTACTTACAATTGTTATATCTTCTTCTTGGATTGATCCCTTGATCATTATGTAGTGTCCTCCTTTGTCTTTTGTAATAGTCTTTATTTTGAAGTCTATTTTGTCTCATATGAGAATTGCTACTCCAGCTTTCTTCTGATTTTCAGTTGCATGGAATATCTTTTTCCATCCCCTCACTTTCAGTCTGTATGTGTCCCTAGGTCTGAAGTGGGTCTCTTGTTGGCAGCATATATACAGGTCTTGTTTTTGTAACCATTCAGCCAGTCTATGTCTTTTGGTTGGAGAATTTAATCCATTTACATTTAAGGTAGTTATCGATATGTATGTTCCTATTACCATTTTCTTAATTATTTTGAGTTTGTTATTGTAGGTCTTTTCCTTCTCTTGTGTTTCCTGCCTAGAAAAGTTCCTTTAGCATTTGTGGTAAAGCTGGTTTGGTGGTGCTACATTCTCTTAGCTTTTCTTGTCTGTAAAGGTTTTAATTTCTCTGTCGAAACTGAATGAGATCCTTGCTGGGTAGAGTAATCTTGGTTGTAGGTTTTTTCCTTTCATCACATTAAATATGTCCTGCCACTCCCTTCTGGCTTGTAGAGTTTCTGCTGAAAGATCAGCTGTTAACCTTATGGGGAGTCCCTTGTATGTTTTTTTTTTTTTTTTTTTTTTTTTAAATCTGAGAATCGGGTCCCAGACTTAATTAGTATGTTGCAGAGCAGTTTAAATGTATTTATTTATTTACTTTTGGCAGTGTTGGGTCCCCGCCTCTGCGCGAGGGCCCTCTCTAGTTGCGGCAAGCGGGGGCCACCCTTCATCGCGGTGCGCGGGCCTCTCACCATCGCGGCCTCGCTCGTTGCGGAGCACAGGCTCCAGACACACAGGCTCAGCAATCGTGGCTCACGGGCCCAGCCGCTCCTCGGCATGTGGGATCTTCCCAGACCGGGGCTCGAACCCGTGTGCCCTGCATTGGCAGGCAGACTCTCCACCACTGCGCCACCAGGGAAGCCCCCTTTGTATGTTTTTTGTTGTTTTTCCCTTGCTGCTTTTAATATTTTTTCTTTGTACTTAATTTTTGATAGTTTGATTAATATGTGTCTTGGCGTGTTTCTCCTTGTTTTTATCCTGTACGGGACTCTCTGTGCTTCCTGGACTTGACTTTTTCCTTTTACATATTAGGGAACTTTTCAACTATCATCTCCTCAAATATTTTCTCAGTCTCTTTCTTTTTCTCTTCTCCTTCTGCGACCCCTATAATTCGAATGTTGGTGCATTTAATGTTGTCTCAGAAGTCTCTGAGACTCTCCTCAATTCTTTTCATTCTTTTTTCTTTATTCTCCTTTGCAGTAGTTATTTCCACTATTTTATCTTCCAGGTCACTTATCCATTCTTCTGCTTCAGTTATTCTGCTATTGATTCCTTCTAGAGAATTTTTAAGTTCATTTATTGTGTTGTTCATCATTGTTTGTTTGCTCTTTAGCTCTTCTAGGTCCTTTTTAAATGTTTCTTGTATTTTCTCCATTCTATTTCCAATATTTGGGATCATCTTTTTTATCATTACTCTGAATTCTTTTTCACGTAGACTGTCTATTTCCTCTTCTTTTTTTTTGGTCTGGTGGGTTTTTACCTTGCTCCTTCATCTGCTGTGTGTTGCTCTGTCTTTTCATTTTGCTTAACTTACTGTGTTTGGGGTCTCCTTTTCACAGGCTGCAGGTTCATATTTCCTGTTATTTTTGGTGTCTGCCCCCAGTGGCTAAGGTTGGTTCAGTGCGTTGTGTAGGCTTCCTGGTGGAGGGGACTAGTGCCTGTGTTCTGGTGGATGAGGCTGGATCTTGTCTTTCTGGTGGGCAGGTCTGTGTCCAGTGGTTTGTTTTGGGGTGTCTGAGACCTTATTATGATTTTAGGCAGCCTCTCTAATGGGTGGGGTTGTGTTCCTATCTTGTTAGTTGTTTGGCATAGGGTGTCCAGCGCCATAGCTTGCTGGTCGTTGAGTGGAGCTGGGTCTTAGCATTGAGATGGAGATTGCTGGGAGAGCTTTCGCTCTTTGATATTATGTGGAGCCGGGAGGTCTCTTGTGGACCAATGTCCTGAACTTTATTCAGGTATTCCAGAGACGCAGGGCACATCAAGTTGACTGTGGAGATTTAATCCGCTGCTCCTGAGGCTGCACAGAGAAATTTCCCTTTCTCTTCTTTGTTTGCACAGCTCCTGGGGTTCAGCTTTGGATTTGACCCTGCCTCTGCATGTAGCTCGCCTGAGGGCATCTGTTCTTCGCTCAGACAGGACAGGGTTAATGTACCAGCTGATTATGGGGCTCTGGGTCACTCAGGCAGGGGGGAGGGAGGGGTACGAAATGCAGGGTGAGCCTGCGGTAGCAGAGGCTGATATGACGTTACAACAGCCTGAGGCGCACCATATGTTCTCCCAGGGAAGTTGTCCCTGTATCACAGGACCCTGGCAGTGGTGGGCTGCACAGGCTCCCAGGAGGGGAGATGTGGATAGTGACCTATGCTTGCACACAGCCTTCTTGGTGGCTGCAGCAGCAGCGTTATTGTTTCATGCCCGTCTCTGGGGTCCGCGCTGATAGCCATGGCTCTGGAGCTCATTTAGGCGGTGCTCTGAATCCCCTCTCCTCGCACACCCCAAAACAATGGTCTCTTGCCTCTTAGGAAGGTCCAGACTTTTTCCCCGATGCCTTCCCAGCTAGCTGTGGCACACTAGCCCCCTTCAGGCTGTGTTCACACAGCCAACCCCAGTCCTCTCCCTCGGATCTGACCTCCGAAGCCCGAGCCTCATCTCCCAGCCCCCGCCCGCCCTGGCGGGTGAGCAGGCAAGCCTCTTGGGCTGGTGAGTGCTGGTCGGCACCGATCCCCTGTGCGGGAATCTCTCCGCTTTGCCCTCTGCACCCCTGTTGCTGTGCTCTCCTCTGTGGGTCTGAAGCTTCCCCCGCCCGCCCACCCCTGCCTCCACCAGTGAAGGGGTTTCCTAGTGTGTGGAAACTTTTCCTCCTTCACAGCTCCCTCCCAGAGGGGCAGGTCCCATCCCTATTCTTTTGTCTCTCTTTTTCTTTTTTCTTCTGCCCTACCCAGGTATGTGGGGAGTTTCTTGCCTTTTGGGAAGTCTGAGGTCTTCTGCCAGCGTTCAGTGGGTGCTCTGTAGGAGTTGTTCCACATGTAGATGTATTTCTGATGTATTTATGGGGAGGAAGGTGATCTCCACGTCTTACTCCTCCACCATCTTGAAGGTCTCCCTCAGGTCTAACCCTTTTTTAAAACTCCAAGAGCAGTAATAAAACACAAACCCTGACCAGCCCTCTTCTGGGGCAGCACAACTATGTTTTCTCAAGGAGGCCTAAAACTGATCTTCGTATTTACAATATTAAGAGTCAGAGACTACAAAGCAATGAGTGTTCCATATTGTCAACTCTTTGCCCCTGTCTACAGTCTTCTCCTTCTGGTTCCTGCTCTCTCTTTGTGTGGCTTTATGCACATGCTCACATCCATGCAGAGGGAATAGGGGAGAAGGTGCAGTGGGAGACATGGGAAGGTGGTAAGAATGTGAAAGAGGAAAGAGAAATATTACGTGCTCCTAAAGCAGAGGTTCTTACAAGCAGGGGTTCTTGTAGTAAAGGGAGTCTCCTTACTGTCATCTAAAAAGTCTTCCTCCTCATCCTCCTTTCTCAGTCTCCTCTTGGTCTCCTCATCATAAATGAGACCCAGCAGGTTGGCTGGGCTCTCACTTTCCCCATGGCACAGCTCATTCAACCGGACGCCAATTGCCTACCATGAAGAGAAAAAGAACGAAACAGCATGAGATACGTCAGACTGTAAAATAGGCTCTCACATTACAGAGGTCACCAGCAACCAATTAATGGGAATTATTTTCAGCATAAGCCTCCTCTGTCTGCCACAGTGTTGTTACCACCATGTTTCATTTCCCAATGTGGGAACCCAGAGAGGGAAGGCACTGATGCTACCTCTAAGGTCACTGTGTCTAAAGACTTTTAGGAAATGGAATGGCATTTTTTATTCTCATACAAAACATTTTCTGAAAATATTTCTATTTCCTCAAAGGTCATCTATATTATAGGTTTCACATAAGGGAGTATGCAGTTGTTTTTTGTTGTTGTTGTTTTTGTTTTTTTGTCATTTTTTGTTTGTTTGTTTTGTTTTGCAGTTGTTTCTAATGGAGGATTTTGCTGCAGTAAAAAATAAGAAGTCACAGTTCTTCAGAGTGTTTCTGATTATGCTATTTTATGAGAAAGGCACTATCATGCAAATGAGCTTGGAGATTGGCATGAATTCTGGAACTGCAATTTTATTTGTATCTGTCATCATATATGCAATCAATGACTTTCTTATAGACTTTGTTCCCCCCCTCCATGATACACTATGAATGAGAAAGAAATACTACTCTTTTGATAGTGTACCCAACATCGACATTAGAAATATGATTTTTAATAAGTCAGCACATGGGCAATATTGGCTCTTACAAGGTATTCATAAAACCAATACTTACTATCTGTTCTTCTGAATCATCATGTACTATTGTCTGATTTACCAAAAGGAATTTTCCGAAAGAAAAGACACAATATGCTACCTCTATCTAATTCCTTTTACATTCCAATGACAAATTGTATGCAACAAAAGAGGAGATGCATGCTTAAGAAAGAGAGTCAAAAAGCTAAAATGAGCACTGAACCTAGAATTTGACAGTTTGGTTACTCTGTGCATTAATAAGAACAAAATTCCAGCTACTTTTCTTTTTTCTTCCTATATCATCCTTTTAAAATATTTAGAAAAGTTACTACATTCTGGGCATGCAAGAGATTAGATTCACTACTGGAAACTGACAAAGATATGTCCAGAACACTTTAAATAAAAACACAAGTTGTTTGAACGTCTTGGCTATCTGAAAACAAAGGGGTCTGCTTAAACTCTGGAATTAAGTGGGGAGTAACAAAAACCACAAAAAGGAGAAAGAAAGCAGTGTAGAAAAAATCACAGCATCCTAAACTTTTAGCTGCTAACCTGAGAAGTTTTAAGCAAGCAAAACAAAACATAAAAACAAAAACCAGCACCTCAACAAAAAGCCTTGTCCTGATGCTACTCTTTTGGAAATCTAAGGAAGGAGATGTGGAATTATGAGTCTGGAGTGGAGCCAGCAGACTTAATAGTGAGATTCACCGGGGAAAAAATTCTACATCGATCCTCCCAGGATGCTGAAGCCAAGCAATTTAAGTTAAACCCACAGTTCATAAAGCTTAAAAGGTTGCTCAAAAAATGAACTTGTCTGGGATAATACTAAATACCTAAATAATAATTTAGAGCTCTATGTCTCTTCTAAGACCAGAAAAGTGCCTTGGGAATATGTTTATTCCTTTTTCATTCATCAAATATTTATTAGGTGAGGTAATTTGTTACGTATTAAGTAAAAATAAAGTTGAATAAATTGTTATAGTACATCAGTATCTTTGTTTAATGTGCCCTAGGAGATTATAAACCTTCATAAAGAAGGATCATTGTTTGGCAATTAGGAAAGTTAGGTCGAAAGCCTTGCTCTAGGTTGCTCAGCAACCTTGAACTCGGATTCAAATAGAGTATCTGACTCTGTGTGTTGCTCTTTACTTCAAGGAGCTTACAGTCTATTGGGGAGGTAATAACATACCAAAATAACAGTCGTGTAAAAGACTGAAAGCACTTTATTTATTAGAATATGGAGAAATCAGATTCATTTCAGAGAATCATACAAAGTTTCATTCCTGTAGATTCTGAAGAATTGCTGTGTAGGCTAATGGGGAAGGGGAAAAGTGGATATTCCAGATGGAGAGTTTCAAAAGATCCGTATTCAGGGAAATGCACTGATGTGTTCAGAGACTGACAAATAAGCCAATTGGTTGAAGCACCATTTTGTGAGAGGAAATAATGTGTCTGAGGGCTTGGAAAGGTAGATTGTGACTAGATCCTAGAGTTCTTGAAGCTGGGCTTCATTTTGCATTCTGAAGAAGGATGAAAGGTACTTTCTGAGTCAGGGAGAACCTTATCACTCATTCGAGGGGCACTGTGATAGCTGCCTAACAATGCACAGAAAAATCACATACCCTGCTTTCAAGAATTAATATAATAACATTACTACTGAACACCTCTTAGATGCAAAGCATTGAGATAAATGTTCTTTAGATACATTAGCTCATTTGCCTCATCATCCATAATCTTGGTGTGATTTGAACAAAGGTTGTGGAGAGAGCAGCAATGCCAGGCTAAGCAATTTGGGTTTTATCCCAAGGGAAAAGGAGGGCCACTGAAGCACTATAATGTGATTTGCATTTTAGCCTAATCACTCTGACAGCAGTTTGAAGAATGAATTGGAGGGAGCAAGTCTGGAGGCTGGGAGATAAGTATGAATGTTCTACTTTTAGATGAGCTATGCCAAAGGGATATGATTTTACTGGCAGTGTGTAGGATGGGTCAGATGAGGGGAGATAGTGGGAGGAGACTAAATAGGAAAATACTTTAGTCATATAGATAAGAAGTAATGAAGTTCTGACCTAAAAGGGCATCAGTGACATGGAAGTGGTGGAATCAATAAGAGAAGAAGGTTTGGAATATATTCAAGGCTGTCATCTTAGATGATGGTGGTGCTACCAATAAGAATAGAAAATTCAAGAGGGGTTGCAGATGGGGGTGTGTTTAAATGGAGAGAAGGGTTTTATTTTGGTCAGATTGAGTTTCAGGACATTGAGTGAATGCCTCCAAAGTACAGTTGGTGATGTCGGTCGGGGATCCAAAGAGTGCTATGGACAGAGAAGTGTGTGCCCCTGACATACAGCTAACAGTTGAAAATACAGGAATAAATGTAATCCTGGTGCAGATTATACAGGAAGAAATTATAAGAGATGCTGAGAATGTTTCCATTTATAGGAAGGAAAGAGGCAGAGGACCAGGAAAAGAGATAGAAGAGATAATAATGTCTAACTTTGTAGGTTTGTTGGGAAGATTAAATGAATTACATTTATTTTCCCCTGAGATGTTTTGTTCAGTGCCTGGTACATAATGGATACTCAATAAACTGTCTCCCAAACAAATGAACAAACATAAACACAAAACTTCTTCACTTCACTCAGCCTAATTTTTATAGAAGAAAATCAAAAGCTCACGTCTCCCCATTGGTAGAAGAGCTTGGCAGCGTTCCACTGAAGCTTCTGGTTCCGCTTGTTGCCCACAATGGGGGACCGTCCCCTGGAAAGGCCTTTCTTGGTGATATTCACATGATGCCCTTTCATCCACTCTGGCCAGTTGCCACGGTTGCAGCGGTAAACAAAACGGGCACATTCCAGGAACAGCGCTGCTCTGGCTACTACCGGCGCTTCCTGAGTAGGGTTGTTAAGGAAAGAGTAATGTAGGATTAACAAACAATGAAGTTGAACTTAAACTGAATGACTATGTACTCTTAGTTTATTTTCGTCTCCGTATTTTGATTTAGTTTAGCCATATTTCCCAGGGTAGTGTTAGTATGGTTACAATAGTAGCGGGGAATCTGGAAGATGAATCCATGAAGGCAAATTTGGGTATTGAAAAATTAGACATTTTAAGTAGGTTTCTGAGTTTAGTTTTCTCCTTTTGGAGAATCTCAAGTAATTTCATGACTCTTTGCAAATTTCAGAGACAGCTGGGATTTAAGTGTGAAATAATTTTTAATCAGAAGGTTTAAAATATGATGCTTTTTTTAAACCTAAAATTAACATGATGCAAACACATATTCAATTTCTAGAACTAGTCGTATGTTAACCAAGGGTGTCAGTAGGCATTTTGTTATCTAGGACCATCCACAAGCTCCAAGGAAGTGCAACTGCTCCCTCATTTTGGCTAGTAAGAAAAGGAAGAGCTTACTACATTAGGCTGAGTTGTGAGAGAAAACAGAGAATAAAATGGGGCCTGAAACGGAAAACAAACAAAAAAATAAATAAATAAATTAGATTGAGTTAGTCTCTTTCCCCAATTTTTCATAAACAACAGACCAAATTCTGCTTAAATAGGCATGGTTTCAATTGAAAATGTTTGACAAAGAGGAAATTGCTTAATTGATAAATGAAAAATAGAGCATTTCTTCAGGAAAATAAAAATATGGCTCCATCTTGTCAAGACGTGCTTGAAAAAAATAAAAGAAACAGCTTTTAGTTGATACCCAGAAACTGGTAAGAGTGAGATATCTACTGAACTCTTTATAAGCCAAAAAAATAATAATAATAATGATAATAATAAGGGAAGGATTGTGAAGTTTCCCATAGGTCAACAGGTCGCAAAAAGTACATACATCAAAAATTCATTCGTGCCAGTTAAAGAAATATATATCACAATATTAGCTATCACCTCAGTTACCTAATAACCATAGGTTGCTTAGTAAGCACATGTTTTCAAATTGAAACCGTTTTCATCATTCAAGCAATAGCATTCTTAACAATGCATCGATCCGTAATGTTAAAATAGGGGCTAATATACAGAGAATATCAATACGTGCCAATCAGTTTTTATAAATTGTAATTCTTAATTATCATAACAACCCTGTGAAACAATATCTTCATTTTAATATTTTTTTTAAATGAGGTATAATTTTTCCACTATTATATAGCTGGGAAGAAGTCGACACAGGATTCAATCTCAGGTCTCTCTCATGCCCAGATCTGTATTAGTTCCTCTTTGATATCTACATTGTCTTAATTTATACTCATATAAGCCTTGGGAAAAGATGATTTCTACAATGCATGTAGAAAGTCACTGTTTACAAATGGGACAATTGGGACTTCCCTAGCGGTCCAGTGGTTAAGACTCCGCGCTCCCAATGTAGGGGGTGCAGGTTCGATCCCTGGTTGCGAACTAAGATCTCACAGGCTGTGCGGCACAGCCAAAAACTTAAAAAAAAAAAAAGGGACACTAATGTCATATAATGTTATTTACTAAAACACAAATGTATAATCACATCATTTTCCCATTTAAAATATATTATAGGCTCAATCTACCTCAGTCATCAATGAATAAAGATAACTGACATTCATTATTTGGTTCACCTCTCTCTCTATCCCCATCTCAAGTGCTCTGTGGTCCAATTATGTCAAACTGGTTAGTCTCCCAGATATAACATCTCATATGTTTCCATGTGTTGTTTCCATGACTTGCAGAGCCTTTAAGCCCCTTTTCCATCTGGCAAATTCCCACTTTAAGCTTCAGTTTAGTTACCTCCTCAAAGAAGCCTTCCTTAATCCCTTCCTTCTTCAGGCAGAGTTGGCTACTTCATACTGTTGAGTACCACACTATCTCAAATACCCTGGATGATTCAAGTAAGTTAGCCCATTAAGCATTTTCTCATTGTCTTAAAACTTAAATGAAACCATCAAGAATTCTAATATGAAATTTATTTATGTTGGGACTTAATTTTACAAAGCATATGTTGTATTGCCATGACAAAGTTAATCTATGTGAAAAGGCAGAATACAAGATAAACACAATGGTGAGACTCTATCATTAATAAAAGATGGACACTGATGATGAGAAACTATCATCAACTGCATTGGTGCCAAGACTTGGCAGCAGGTCACAGGGATAGAAAGACTTTAGATTGCAAAGGGTCAGATGATTTTCTGTATCAAACCTATCATTACTGTGGTGCCATAATATACCGACTAAATATCTATACTCTCTTCTTGTATTAAATATTCATTTTACTAAACATCTCAGATATGCTAATCTGCATCTGGAAAAGGCTGGAATATCTATCTCTAAAAACGAATGCCAGTCTGGAGGGCAAGGCGAGTGATGCAAATTTATTTTTAGCCTGTCACATTTCCAATAAAAAGCAATGGGATTCATTGCTTTATGATGGGAAGACAGAAACAACACTGCTGGAGTAGCATTATGTTATGAACCCTGGCTCCTTCACGATGAACAAGGGTAAAACTTAACCTAACTCAAATGTATGGGGCAGAGGTGGGTTTTTTTTCTTTTAATTGCTCTTAACTATTAGATGGCACTGAGAGGACTAACAGAAGATCAATAAAAAACCCAAATTGTTCTATGTAAGGTTTCCTATGTCGATTGGTTTGCCTTCTTTAGAAAATATGTTTTTATTTGGTTAGGAAGCTCAAGGCGTTTTGAATGAAAAGCAATTTTAATTCTCTGCTCTGAAAAGCTTCTTATGATAAAACCCAGACATCATCAGTTATCGGCCCTAAGAAATCCTAATCTAAGTTGGGAAATAGAATTGAGATCATTAACAAAATAATTCCCATTAATTAACCATACAGCACAACATTAAAGGGAGGGTTGGTTATTATCTGATAAATTTGATCCATGTAAATTGGATCAAACCCAGTAACTTTTGGAAATGTCACTGCTTGAATTAAGGGATGATGACATAGCCTGACTTAAATATTGCCTTCTTATTATAAGCCTCATAAACCTGGTAGATGAAAGCACACTTGGGATGGCACTGAGTACTACCAATTTCTGGGGTATTGTAGTGTGTATGTTACTGTACAGAAAACGGAGGATACTGTTGCGGTACAAAGCTAAGTACTCAACTATGCATCCTAGTAGAAGATACTTAGCAACAAGTATCAACTTCACACTGTGTGTGAAAGAGTATTCAAGGCAGTCTAGTGTGGGTGTGGCTATGGGGAATTATTTTCCTTATAAGTTCCTTTCAAAGTGTAAGTTAGAAAGTATTGATTTTAGGAGCAGGGTTATAGAATACCTTAGACAAAGGATTCTTCGTGGACTTAAAGGAAATTCAATTTTCCCTCTTTTGATGGAGCTTACCTCTTACGGCTCAGTGCAATCTGAAGGAGCAGTTAAAAATGGAGGCATGACAGAATGGATAGGGATGGATTCACATCACAGAGAAAGACAGCACAAATGGAGAAAAATGAATCAGAATAATGCTGTGTGGATGAAAAGAACCACAGAGTATCAGAGGCATAGTTAAAAGTGAACATCTAAACAAAATTTGATACCATTGGTATACCAATTTTGCTGGTGGTCCTAAATGAAAAGTAGGCATATTTATTCTTTTTTATTAATATGTCTGCCAGATCACCTTTTTATGTTCCATAACACCACAGAGTGGCTTCAATTCCATTATGTCATAACTTCATAGTTCCCAGACAAGCAAGAATCAATTTTAACTAGGAAGATAAAATATTAAGTTGAACCTTATGGAATTTCTAAGTTTGAAGGTCAAAAATAGTAGAATATCATCAATTTCATATGGTTCAGTTTTATATAAGGTGTTCTCTGCAATGGCTACAGAGCTGTCTAGTTAAAATTACAAAATGTCATGCATTATGCAGCATGGATTTCTCTAACATTCTACAGCTAGAAAACTTCAAGCATCAAGCTATTTTTCCTTGACTTCCTTTGGCATTTTCCTGCATTTTATAAGATCGTTATGTATATTGAATGTTTCCTTTATGAAAGTAAAGAAGAGAACGAGAATACTAATTCAAACACCTGTGCTTTATTTTGCCTGGGGACCTAGAAAATATTGTTACCAAGATATGATGGTTAATTGAAGGTTATAATTGCAATACATTCCTTTACCTGAAGGACTGTATCTAAACTTATTATGTGAGAAGAAACCCTGACTGATCCCAAAAACTCATAACACAGGACGGGAACTAACTGGTTTTAAAAAGTGAATATTTTATGTTGGTGCCTGGGGAATTACATAATATTTGTATTGCCTTACAATAAAATATAAAGCTCTTGCTGGCGCAAGATACCTATTTATTTAAAAACACTGGGAATAAGCAATTATTGCGGTTCTTTGTGTACACTGGAACCTCGTTTGCTAGAGGGCATGTGCTTGTGACTCAGTATTTATTACTTAGCTTGTATTGAATTCTCTGCCTGACTGAGATCATTAAGCAACTGACAGGCTGTCTCTGCCCCTGCCCATTTCCGTAGTAGCTGTGGGCAACAGAAATGATTCAGATGTCAGGCTAGAGGCAGGCATTATTGTTTAGTACCCAGTCTGGTGGGGTAGTCATTTTAACACTTACTCAGATCATGCTAGTATCTTGGGTAAGTATTTTAAAAACCAAATGAGGACTCCTGTTTCTGACAAGATGATGGATTAGGTGTGAAGACAAATATCTTTTGGTTTAGACACCTAAAAATGCTAGATAAAATACCCCATTTGTTTTCACTTTGTTTTTGCTTTTGTTTCTAACATGAGATGATAGACCATTGGAGAGCAGAAATTACAAGAAAGTGCAGTTCTGGGGTGAAGGTAGGGAGAAAGGTGTGAACTAGTGTAGGAATATATGCCCCAAGAGTTTCTACTGACTATGGCAAGACCAGAGTATGGGTTTTCAATGGGCCACAAATTAAATGTCTGGGTCCAAAGTGGAGTGTGAGATCAGGCCATACACTCCTATATAAAGCCAATATCCCAGGTGGGTGTCACTTTCATTGCATGAAAAATAAAATGATCTACCCCACAGAATTAAGCTTGCATGACTAGTCTTGGCTCTGGGTAGAAAAGGAAAAAAAAAAAAAGTCTTAAATGAGAACTTCTAATCAAAATTCCATATTTTCATATAAGTTTGGACTAGAATGGGCACTACTTTCATGCTCCTTGCACCCAAAATGTAGTTAAAAAATGATCTTAGGTTGGTGATGTTTCGAGGTGCCTAAGGAAAAGAAATGGAAATCCTCTCTGGAGGAATACTTTAAACTAGTGCTTCTCAAATCTTCAAACTTGAGTATGCATAAGAGTCACTTGAGTATGCATAAGAGAATATGGTTAAAATAGATTCTTTGGGCCCACCCCCAGAGATTCTGATGCAGATGTTGCAGGGCCTGAAAATCTGCATTTCTAACATACTCACAGATGTTGCTAAAACTGCTGGTCCACTGAATAACACTGCTTCTAACACAGGTCTTAAAGAATCAGCACAGATAAAGTTTCAAGGAGTTAAGCTTATTAAAAATATGTTTTAAAAAATTCACCATGAGTAAGAGTAGGAAGAAACAGCAAAGTGTAGACTCAGACCCTTTACAAAGACTGTAGCTATAGGAATCATAATGTATCAAACACATCTACAGATTAATGTGGGTATTGAAAGTAGAAGGAATTAGATTATCAAAGTTGACCACGTAGTTTTAAAACAAGAAGTAAATAGAAATTTTACAAATAAAAAATGTAGTACTTGAAATTTAAAACTCAATGGATAGATTAAAACAAAAATTAGATCAGTTTTTTTTCAACTTCAGCATTATTGGCCATTTTGGCCAGATAATTCTTTTTTGTGAAGCATGCACTATGTATTATGAGATGTTTACCAGCGTCTTTATTAACTACCAACTAGATGCAAATAGCAATTCCCAAGTTGTGACAACCAAAAATTCCTCCAAACATTGCCAAATGTTCCCTGGTGGGCAAAGTTACCCCTGGTTAAGAACCATGAAATTAGACACAGCTGAAAAAAGAAAAAGTGAAATGGAAGAGAATTAGCCAGAATACAGCATAGAAAGAGATGAAGAAATGAAAAATATGAAAGAGGTTGTCAAAAACAGAGGATAAACTGAGAAGCTCTATCATGCATCTTTTCAGTTTATAGAAGGAAAAATTAGAGAAAATGTGAAAGACACAATCTTTGAAGAAATAACAGTTGGAAAATTTCCAGAATAGACATAATTTGTCAATTACATGATTCACAGGCTTAATGAAATATGAAATATAGGCTAGAAACTTTTTAGTGAAAGTGCAAAAGATCAACAGTAAAGAGAAGATATTAAAAGCAACTGGGAGAAGGAATTGGGGGAGACACATTACCTATAAAAGAATGTCAATTAAGCCAGAAGAGAAGTGGATAATATCTTTGAAGTACAGAAAGAAAATGTTAGCCTATGATTCTAATTCTATCAAAAGTATCTTTCAAGAATGAGACCAAAATAAAGACATTTTCAATTAAACTGTAGCTGAGAGAGCTACTGCCAGTTGATCATCACCAAAGAAATGTCTGAAAGGTTTTCTTCACGAGGATATAGATCTTAGAAAGGAATGTCTGAGATGCAAGGAGAAATGGTGAGCAAAGACTATGCTAAGCTTTTGGGCAAATTTAAAAATCATTTTCCTAACACTCAATAAAAATAATGTCTACTTTATCAATGTTAAGACAAAAACAAGAGAGAACTAAATCTTGAACAATAATTGGGGTTAAAACCCTCTACAGTCTTTTACTGTTTGAAAGAAGAGTAAAGATATTCATTAAATTTAGACTTTGTTGAGTTAAATATGCATGCAATTTTTAAAAATATAAATAGAATAATTTCCAAACTGATAAAGAAAAATGAATAAAACAAAGCTAAACCAAACCAAAGCAAGAGAAATAAAACAAAATTCAACACTATTTGAAAGAAGGCATGAAATAATGAATATACAATGAAATAATGAAAAATGAAATAATGAAACAATGAAACATATACAATGAAATAATGAAATAATGAAAAAATATGGTAAGTAGGCAGAAGAAGACAGAAGTGAATCTATATAAGTAATAATAATCTGTGCAAATGTACTAAATTTTCTAGGTAAAAAAAGGTCACTAAAACGTTATAAAAATTCAAATACTTGCTTTTTTACAAGACACATACCTAAAACACAAAGATGTAGGAAAGTTGAAAGGAAAGGACTGGCAAAAAGATAGACCAGACCAATGCTAATAAAACTGTTTCAGCTGTATTATTATCAAAGAAAAATATATCTTATATATGCTAGAAATAAACTGGGTCACTAGATAGTGATAAAAGGTTCATAGCACCAGATACTTGTCATACTTCTAAACGATCTGCCTCTAAACCAATAAAACAGAAATTGCTGGAACTACAAAATAAATGGACAAGTTTGTCATCATAGAGGAGATTTTAACACAACTTAGTGTTTGACAGATCAAGTAGTGAGGGGTAAAAATAAGAATATAGAAGACTTGAATATAAAACACTGCACCCTGATGGACCTAGAGGGTATTATGCTAAGTGAAATAAGCTAGACAGAAAAATCTGTATGATTTTACTGATATGTGGAATCTAAAAAACAAAAAAATGAACAAACGAAGAGAAACAGACTCACAGATACAGAGAATAAGCTAGTGGTTGCCAGAGGTGGGGATGGGAGGTTGAGGGGGTAACAGGGTCTGGGTAAAATAAGTGAAGGGGATTAAAAGTTTCATACTTCCAGTTATAAAATAAATAAGTCACTGGGATATAATATACAGTATAGAGAATACAGTCAATAATATTATAATAACTTTGTATGACAAAGTTGACAGATAGTTACTAGACTTACCGTGATCAATTCATAATGTATATAAATGCCAAATCACTGTGTTGTACACCTGAAATTAATATAATATTGTATGTCAACTATACTTCAATTAAAAAAAAAAAAAGGAAAGAAAAGCCTCTATGTTGTGCCCAACAACTGGAGAATGCACATTATTTTCAACTACACATGGAACATTTACAAAAATTAATAATGCTCTAGTTCATGAAGCAAGTTTAAATTAATTCTAAAGAATCAGTATCTGAAAATGAAGTTAGAAATCAATAACAAATGGATACCTAACAAAACTCTGAAATTTATAAAATTGAAACACACACACTCGTACATATTTATGTAACCCATGGAAAAGGAAACCATTAAATAAATTAAAAAGGACTTAAAAATAAATTGTAACATAAATACTACTTATCAAAATTTATGACATAATTGAAGGAGTACTTAGAGGGAAATGAGTAGCTAAATGGTCAGTTTTTGAACAGAAAAAAATAAAAGTATGAGCTAAGCAATCAACTAATAAGCTAAAATAATAATACAATGAATTCAAAGCAAGAAGGAGGAAAGAATAAAAATAAGGGCAGGATATACTCAATACTTTCTAATAACGTATAAGGGAAAATAATCTGAAAAAGAATATTATATATATATGTGTATTTATAACTGAATCACTTTGCTGTACACCTAAAACTACCACAACATTGTAAATCAACTATACTTCAATAAAAACAATAATAAGGGCAGGAATTAATGAATTAGAGAACGAGATACAATAGAGAGAATCTCTACTGTACCATTAAAAAAGACTAACGAAATTGACAAATATCTGGCAAGCCTAATCAAGAAAAGAAAAGGAAATAATTTTAGGAATAAAAACAGAAAAAATAATCACAGATGCTGCAAAGATCAAAAACTAATAAGAAAATGTTATGATCAATTTTAATCCAACAAATATGAAAATGGAGGTAAAACTGACAAATTGCTAAAAAAATTAAAATTACTTAAATGGACTCAGAAAGAAATAGAACTTTTGAATTATCAATTCAGATCTGAATTTCAATTTGAATTTTAATTATATCTAAATTTATCTGTGGACTCAATGTAATTCCAAGAATAAATCAAAAGATTTTCATAGACACTGACAAGCTAATTATAAAATTCACACGGAAGAGCAAAGAGCCAAGAACAACCTAGGTGATGTTCAAAGTTCAGGCTATTAAGACAGAGTAGATTAACTCAGAGCACACATGGAATGGAACAGAAAAAAAACTCAGACTGACACCCATGCATGCATAGAAACCTGACACATGATTAAGATGGTGTTGCACATCAGATAATAAAGTATGAATTAGTCAATATATTATACTAGGATAATTTTTTTTCATGTGAAAAGAAAAGAAAGAAAAAATATCCTGTCTTATACACACAACAAATTCTAGTTAAAGACCTAAATGTGAAATGCAGACTTTAAAACTTTTAGAGGAAAATGTAATATGTATTTATTACTACCTTGGGATTTCTTTAAAAAGACATAAAAATGCTAACCACTAAAGAAAATTTTTATAAATTAAATTACATTACAAATTTCATTAAAATACAGCATAAGGAAACAAAACAAAATGATATATTCTCTAGGGATACAAGCTCATGTGGTAAAATAAAGCAAGCACAGGGAAGATTAAAACAAAGTTCAAGACAGCAGTGTCTTCTAGGAGGTAGGGGTGAGTAATTAGGAAAGGAGATACAGGGGACTTTAAAGAAAGTGGAAATGTCCTATTTTTTAAGATATGTGGTGGATATGTGACATTCAAATTTTTTCTTTAAACTCTACATATTCATGATATACATCCTTTTTATGCTACATTTCATAGAATGTGTTCAAACATTCAGTATAGGAATACCACTAGAATAAAGTGAATAATTTGACCATTTAGTTTTGGTTATTACTGGATTATTTCAACTTTCCTTATGATTCAAAAGAGGACACAATATTATTTTGCTTTGATAGTTCCTAGTCTGCATATATTCCTAACTCCTTGAAAAAAGCTAATTTCCAATCATCACCAAGTAGTTTTATGATGGTAAACCCCAATGTGGATTACATTTGTTGCAGTGAACCTGAAAGTATGACTATATGGTAACCAAATGTTTCATTTTCCGCAAGAGTTCTAGTTTATGTCTAACTGGTATAATTATTGATAGCACTCCATTTCACTCTCAAAAGTGTCCCAATTTGGATAAAAATTATATAACCAGTCCTCCTAAAACTATCTATTTATGAAGCTATTATAATTTAATATGAATTAGGTTTTCTCTGTCCACAGACTAAGGAGAAAACTACGATCCCACTGACTCTCTTATATTCATGAAACTGTTCCTAAAGCAAACTGACATTATGATGTGTTATTCATGCTAATAAATTACCAGTAAATTAGAAATCACTATGTCTGTACATGTTATTTATTCAACTGGGTAAAAAAGGATAGATAATTTCACCTGAAATATACAGAAAATAGACAGAAGTGCCTTTTGTTTGAACTATTTTTGTGCTTGTAGATTATATGAACCTAAAGATAAAATGAGTCCTTTATAAAACATCTCTTTTTAAAAATGCCTTACAGTTGCATTTATTAAATTTACACTAAAGAGGAAGAGTGTGAGGAGGAGCTGTGCTGGACTAAAAACTGACCCAATTACCCCTTTGTAGTCATAGCAATAATGACAAGAGGATTGTTTAAAACAAAAACCTTCAGATTGGCAAGACTTTGAACACTGACATTTCTAGTACTTCTTTCATTTAATAATACTTTTTAATGCTGAAGAAAATTGGAAACTTGAAAAAAATCACATTTAACTTCTATGATGAACGCAACGAAACAATGAAAACTGTTCCGAAATAAAATTACATCATAATGTAAACACTGTATTTAAGCTGCACTTAAAAAAATGAATGAGACATCCAACAAAAGCAAACAATAAAAGAGAGATGGGAGAAAGTGAAGGACTGGAAAGTGATGATGAACTGAACACATTCATTTTCCCCTCCTCTCCCAAATCCTATCTGATGAAATGGTAGAATCTATACCTATGTATAAATCTGTATATCTATATCTATATCTGCATCTGCATATCTATCTGACATCTATATCTGTCTATCTATCATCAATCTATCCATCTGTGTCATTTATACCTACATCTATATATATTTCTATATTTGTATTTCTCTCTATATTTATACACACATATATGTATATGACTAAAACCACAAATGCATTGGAAAACATACAGAATATATTTTTTAATAGATCTTTACTGGAGTATAATTGCTTCACAATACTGTGTTAGTTTCTGTTGTACAACAAAGTGCATCAGCCATATGCATACATATGTCCCCATATCCCCTCCCTCTTGAGCCTCCCACCGACCCTCCCTATCCCACCCCTCTAGTTCGTTGCAAAGCACCGAGCTCATCTCCTTGTGCTATGCTGCTGCTTCCCACTAGTTAACTATTTTACATTTGATAGTGTATATATGTCGATGCTACTCTCACTTCACCCCAGCTTCCCCCTCCCCGCTCTGTGTCCTCAAGTCCATTCTCTATGTCTATGTCTTTATTCCTGCCCTGCCACTAGGTATTCAGTATCTTTTTTTTTTTTTAGATTCCATATACATGCGTTAGCATACAGTATTTGTTTTTCTCTTTCTGACTTACTTCACTCTGTATGACAGACTCTAACTCCATCCACCTCGCTACAAATAACTCAATTTTATTTCTTTTTATGGCTGGGTAATATTCCATTGTATATATGTGCCTCATCTTCTTTTATCTATTCATCTGTTGATGGACATTTACGTTGCTTCCATGTCCTGGCTATTGTAAATGGTGCTGCAATGAACACTGTGATACATGTTTCTTTCTTTTTTTTTTTAAGATTAATCGATTATTTATTTCATATGACTCATATGCTAATTTTTAAAATATCTTTATTGGAGTATAATTGCTTTACAGTGTTGTGTTACTTTCTGCTGTATAACAAAGTGAATCAGCTATATGTATACATATATCCCCATACCCCCTCCCTCTTGCGTCTCCCTCCCACTCTCCCTATCCCACCCCTCTAGGTGGTCACAAAGCACCGAGCTGATCTCCCTGTGCTATGCAGCTGCTTCACACTAGCTATCTATTTTACATTTGGTAGTGTATATATGTCCATGCCACTCTCTCACTTCGTCCCAGCTTACCCTTCCCCCTCCCCGTGACCTCAAGTCCATTCTCTATGTCTACGTCTTTATTCCTGCCCTGTCACTAGGTTCATCTACCATTTTTTTTTTAGATTCCATATATATGCGTTAGCATATGGTATTTGTTTTTCTCTTTCTGAGTTACTTCACTCTGTATGACAGACTATGTCCATCCACCTCACTATAAATAACTCAATTTCATTTCTTTTTATGGCTGAGTAATATTCCATTGTATATATGTGCCACGTCTTCTTTATCCATTCATGTCGATGGACATTAAGGTTGCTTCCATGTCCTGGCTATTGTATACAGTGCTGCAATGAACATTGAGTACATGTCTTTTTTTGAATTATGGTTTTCTCAGGCTATTTGGGGTCTTTTGTGTTTCCATACGAATTGTAAAATTTTTTGTTCTAATTCTGTGAAGAATGCCATTGGTAGTTTGATAGGGATTGCCGTGAATCTGTAGATTGCTTTGGGTAGTATAGTCATTTTCACAATACTGGTTCTTCCAATACAAGAACATGGTATATTTCTCCATCTGTTTATGTCATCTTTGATTTCTTTCATCAGTGTCTTACAGTTTTCTGAGTACAAGTCTTTCGCCTCCTTAGGCAGGTTTATTCCTAGGTATTTTATTCTTTTTGTTGTGATGGTGAATGGGATTGTTTCCTTAATTTCTCTTTCTGATTTTTTGTTGTTGGTGTATAGGAATGCCAGATATTTCTGTGCATTAATTTTGTATCCTGCAACCTTACCAAATTCATTGATTAGTTCTAGTAGTTTTCTGGTGGCATCTTTAGGATTTTCTATGTATAGTATCATGTCATCTGCAAACAGTGACAGTTTTACTTCTTCTTTTCCAATTTGTATTCCTTTTATTTCTTTTTCTTTTCTGATTGCCATGGCTATGACTTCCAAAACTATGTTGAATAAGAGTGCCGAGAGTGCACATCCTTGTCTTGTTCCTGATCTTAGAGGAAATGCTTTCAATTTTTCACCATTGAGTATGATGTTTGCTGTGGGTTTGTCATATATGGCCTTTATTATGTTGAGGTAGTTTCCCTCTATGCCCATTTTCTGGAGAGTTTTTATCATAAATGAACGTTGAATTTTGTCAAAAGCTTTTTTGCCATCTATTGAGCTGATCATATGTTCTTTATTCCTTAATTTGTTAATATGGTTTATCACATCGATTTATTTGCATATATTGAAGAATCCTTGCCTCCCTGGGATAAACCCCACTTGATCATGGTGTATGATCCTTTTAATGTGCTGTTGGATTCTGTCTGCTAGTATTTTGTTCAGGATTTTTGCATCTATGTTCATCAGTGATATTGGTCTATAATTTCCTTTTTTTGTGATATCTTTTTCTGGCTTTGGTATCAGGGTGATGGTGGCCTACAATCAAGATTACTCTACCCAGCAAGGATCTCATTCAGATTTAACAGAGAAATCAAAAGCTTTTCAGACAAGCAAAAGATAAGAGAATTCAGCACCACCAAACCAGCTTTACAACAAATGCTAAAGAAACTTCTCTAGGCAGGAAACACAAGAGAAGAAAAAGATCCACAAAAACAAACCCAAAACAATTAAGAAAAGGGTAATAGGAACATACATGTCCATAACCTTGAATGTGAATGGATTAAATGACACAACCAAAAGACACAGACTGGCTGAATGGATACAAAAATAAGACCCATATATATGCTGTCTACAAGAGAACCTCTTCAGACCTAGGGACACATACAGACTGAAAGTGAGGGGATGGAAAACGATATTCCATGCAAATGGAAATCAAAAGAAAGCTGGAGTAGCAATTCTCATATCAGATAAAATAGACTTTAAACTAAAGACTGTTACAAGAGATAAGGAAGGGCACTACATAATGATCAAGGGATCAATCCAAGAAGAAGATATAACAATTATAAATGTTTATGCACCCAACGTAGGAGCACCTCAATACATAAGGCAAATGCTAACAACAGTGAAAGGGGAAAGCAACAGTAATACAATAATAGTAGGGGACTTTAACACCCCACTTACACCAATGGATAGATTATCCAAACAGAAAATAAATAAGGAAACACAGTCTTTAAATGACACAATAGACTAGATAGATTTAATTGATATTTATAGGACACGCCACTGGAAAGTGGCACAATACACTTTCTGTTCAAGTGCATATGGAACATTCTCCAGGATAGATCACATCTTGGGTCACAAATCAAGCCTTGGAAAATTTAAGAAAATTGAAATCGTATCAAGCATCCTTTCTGACCACAATGCTATGAGACTGGAAATCAATTACAGGAAAAAAAAACTGTAAAAAACACAAATACATTGAGGCTAAACAGTGTGCTACTAAATAACCAAGAGATCACTGAAGAAATCAAAGTAGAAATTAAAAAATACATAGAAACAAATGACAATGAAAACACGATGACCCAAAACCTATGGGATGCAACAAAAGCAGCTCTAAGAGGGAAGTTTATAGCAATTCAATCTCACCTCAAGAAACAAGAAAAATCTCAAATAAACAATCTAAACTTACACCTAAAGCAACTAGAGAAAGAACAAAAAAACCCAAAGTCAGTAGAAGAAATCATAAAAATCAGAGCAGAAATTAATGAAAGAGAAATGAAGAAAACAATAGCAAAGATCCATAAAACTAAAAGCTGTTTCTTTGAGAAGATAAACAAAATTGATAAACCCTTAGCCAGACTCATCAAGAAAAAAAGGGAGAGGATGCAAATCAATAAAATTAGAAATAAAAAAGGAGAAATAACAACTGACACCACAGAAATACAAAGGATTATAAAAGACTACAAATAACTATATGCCAATAAAGTGGACAACCACGAAGAAATGGACAAATTCTTGGAAAGGTACAATTTTCCCAGACTGAAGCAGGAAGCATTAGAAAATATAAACAGACCTATCACAAGTAATGAAATTGAAACTCTAATTAAAATCTTCCAACAAACAAAAGTCCAGGACCAGATGGCTTCACAGATGAATTCTATCAAACATTTAGAGAATAGCTAACACTGATCCTTCTCAAACTCTACCAAAAACTTGCAGAGGGAGGAACACTCCCAAATTCATTCTAGAACATATTTAAAAGTGAAGCATTTCTGAAAGTCAGGAAGCAGATGAGATCAGATATTAAGTGAAACCAAACACAGAGGATACAAAAGTTAATAATACATTTAATAGAAGACAACTTGTGAACGTTAGAGGAATCTCAAGGGTCTCCTAACCCAAATAGACAGGTATGAACAACTGCAATTGCCACACTTGCACAATGATAGTAAAAACAGGATGTTACTATGATTCAAACATACTGGACATGCAACTATATTTTCCTTCCTCTCAGTCCTCTTGCCAGTATTCACCAGTGACTTCAATTCCTTCACTTTTCTATACCTGAGAAACTGAAGTTGAATGTACCCTCATTTGGGGACCATGTCCTGGCTTAACCCTTTCCTCTTATATCAACAAATAAGACAATGAATGTGAAGGTGCTTTATTAACTATGACATACAATGAAAATGTTACTTTTGTTATCTTCTACCACCACCTCTCTCACCACTGCCACCACCACCACACCACCACCACGACTACCATCACCACCAACATTACCACCACCATGAGTATCATCACCACCATCATCACCTATCCCTTTTTTTTCAACCAACCATGTCTACCTGGATTCTGTCTCTGTTTCCTTTAAACCGTGACTGATTCCGACCTCTGGACACTCCTTGGCCTTGACCTAGAATCAAATATTCTCAGATACGAAAGAAACTCATACTAACCACCCCCTTCTTGAGTCTCCTTGTACTTCCCCATTGAGTCCAGTGTAGTGACAAAGAGCTAATTACTTCTCAATGTATCTACTTCATCACTGGACATCTATAATGATCAGAAAATGCTTCTTTACTTTGAAGCTTGAAGACACTGCTTATAAGTATCAAACCCCCTTTATTTTATTTATTACCATGAGATTAATAAGATTGAGAAGGTCAAGCAGGGCCAGAGTTGGTCCAACAGGAAGGGAAGAAAGGAGAATCTAGTGGTCTGGTAACTACCTGGCCATAGTCTTATTTGGAGGAAGTAAAATAAATTTTAAATGTTTTCTGGAATTCAGCCATGAATTAAATCTCCTTGAAAACTCTAAGCATTGTAGCAGTTGGAAATCATAGAGGTATGGAACCATCTGATGAGAGGGAATGAAATTCCAGCATCCAAGAGACTGATTATTTTAAGAAGAATATTGATGAATACTTTTATAATCTCCATTCAGAGGCCAGCATTAATTTGTTCGATTGGGATTTTTTTTAAAAGAACCTATTGATAACACGATTTTATTTATTACTTTTGAAATAAATTTATCTATTTTTGGCTGCTTTGGGTCTTCATTGCTGCGTGTGGGCTTTCTCTAGTTGCAGCAAGCAGGAGCTACTCTTTGTTGCAGTGCACGGGCTTCTCATTGCGGTAGCTTCTCTTGTTGCAGAGCACAGGCTCTAGGTGCATGGGCTTCAGTAGTTGTGGCTTGCAGGCTCTAGAGCACAGGCTCAGTAGTTGTGGTGCATGGGCTTAGTTGTTCCAGGGCATGTGGGATCTTCCTGGACCAGGGCTCAAACCCGTGTCCCCTGAATTGGCAGGAGGATTCTTAACCACTGTGCCATCAGGGAAAGCCCTCGACTGGGATTATTTTTTAAACTTTCAAATGTATCACTCTCTTCGTGACAAGCCTCCTGTTTCTCCCATGACCACATATCTTAAAAGCTTAAAAGCTTTTTATGTAGGAAGCAGTTATTCCTTCTGTTTTTACACCATCAATGTTAATAAAATCATTCCAATTACTTCATTAAAGAGTCTCTCTTTGCCAATGATAATACATTGAGATTGTGTTCTTCCCATTTTTTGTTTCATGGGTGGGTTTTGGGGGAGTTCATGAACCTTCTGATATTACAGGCTGAATTTTGTCTGTAAGTGTAATTCTCTCCATAGCTCTCATTCAGTTCTTAAAGAGTTTATGTCTCCAAAATGTTAAGAATCACTGGTTTAGTGGGTGAATGTGTAGTGTGAATCTTTTTTTTTTTTTTAATTTTTTATTTATTATTATTTATTTATTATTTTTTATTTTTGGCTATGTTGGGTCTTCGTTTCTGTGCGAGGGCTTTCTCCAGTTGCGGCAAGTGGGGGCCACTCTTCATCGCGGTGCACGGGCCTCTCAGTATCGCGGCCTCTCTTGTTGCGGAGCACAGGCTCCAGACGCGCAGGCTCAGTAGTTGTGGCTCACGGGCCCAGTTGCTCCGCGGCATGTGGGATCTTCCCAGACCAGGGCTCGAACCCGTGTCGCCTGCATTGGCAGGCAGATTCTCAACCACTGCGCCACCAGGGAAGCCCCTATGTAGTGTGAATCTTTAAAGTTGAAAATCTCCTATATGTTCCTATTATAAATTCATCATGTATTCACATGATCTTTTTTTTAAAAAAGATTCAATTGTTTTTGGACCATTAGAAATCATTTGCCATCTTCTTTATTATGGAGATCATATACATTTAAGTACATTTTCAGTGTATCAAGAGACACTCTTTCTGATTTACCTAAATAACTTTTTTTTTTTTTTTTTTTTTTACAGAGAAAGTATACGGTATTGCTAAAAGAGTCCTGAATAGAATCAGAAAGTTCTGCTCTGAGCCCAGTTTTCACTTCGACAGGCTTATATGACCTTGAGCAAAGTCACCTTAGCTCTTGGGGCTTTTGTTCTCTCATGTGGAAAATGCGTGAATGAAAAGAGTGGCTTGGAGTCCAGTACATGATATGCATTCATGTGGAGACTTCACTCAGGATCTCTGGTGTGGGGCTGAGGCTTTCCAGAGAGGGAAGGTCAATCCATTCTCTCTGTCATCAGGTGCTTATTTTACTGACTGTTATCCAAATGCTATTATCCTATCATTGTCCAATTTGTAGGGCCAGCTGTGCCTCTATCTTTCTCTTTCAACAGTAAGTTGAAGTAACATGATTCATTATTATCATTTTCCTTAAACTCAGGCAGTTGCTGGAGAAATTTGATGCCTCACTTGTCTAAAAATTTTCCAAAGTATCTGTGACTTTAGGATTGAGACAAAGATGGACATAATAGTACATCTGTGAAGTAAGTCAGAAAGAGAAAAACAAATACAGTATGCTAACACATATATACGGAATCTAAGGAAAAAAAAAAAAAAAGGCCATGAAGAACCTAGTGGCAAGATGGGAATAAAGACACAGACCTACTAGAGAATGGACTTGAGGATATGGGGAGGGGGTGGGGTGAGATGTGACAGGGTAAGAGAGTGTCATGGACATATATACACTACCAAATTTAAAATAGATAGCTAGTGGGAAGCAGCCGCATAGCACAGGAAGATCAGCTCGGTGCTTTGTGACCACCTAGAGGGGGGGGATGGGGAGGGTGGGAGGGAGGGAGATGCAAGAGGGAAGAGAAATGGGAACATATTGTATATGTATAACTGATTCACTTTGTTATAAAGCAGAAGCTAACACACCATTGTAAGGCAATTATACTTCAATAAAGATGTTTAAAAAAAAAAAATAGTACATCTGGAACACTATAGCATAAACTACCCATAAAGTTCTAATGCATCATTGTTATTGTGTATTTAACCATTGTTCAACTAATTTGTGTCATCTTCACTTTCTTAATCACATTTAAACTATCAGGTTTAAAATACAGAATTTCTTATTTTTCACATTTTAAAGTTCCTAGAGTGATCTCACTCTAATTTTTTAATGAGAGAGTCAACATGGTATTGTACCAAATATAAGGTCTGTTCTAATCTGGCTCTATCCTTTGCTGGCTTTGAACCCTGGCCAGTTGGTGATTAAGAAGAACCATGCATGACTCAAAAGAGTGACAGGCTGGTTTCCTCTCTCCCACTTAGAAAACAAGAAATTGGCTCTTTGCCTTGTCAGCTCTCTTGCTTTAGACAGGCATCTCATTGTTCTTTGATTGTTTGATTGCCACCTGCCTCAGCTCTCCTGGAGACCTGTGACTTTCTACATTTTACAGTCATCATAGCATATATCAGCACACATTAAACACTTTGGAATTAAAAAAAAAATACTTTCAAAGACCAATGTCCAGGAATCGGGAACTGACTGAAAAATCTTAAATAACCACAGGTCATCATTCTGGGTGATTACAGTGATATTTGCATTTTCGGCTTAAGTGAAGCTACATACCTTGTTGGTCACTAAATATCATGAGAGCAAAAGCTATTAATGTCACAGAAAAATGTCATGAATTATATTAAAAGGTTTGGACTATTTTCCAAGGTAAAATATGAGTGGCCAGTGGTTACATATTCATGTGTTATAAAAAGGGATCATTTGTAGGCAGGCTAAAGGGGTTTTGTTGTAAAAAGGTCTATTTTAGTTTTTCTTTTTAAAACGTGAATACAGAAGACTTTTATTTCTTGATATTTACTTGGAATTTTGTACCCAGTATTTATATAGCATATGAAGAATTTATTAAACCAGAAGATAAATAAAGGAAATTGAGAGATTGTGCTCAAAACTCATATCTGGGTCTCATTTATTTGACAAAAATACTTTCTAAACAAGATCCACATTATACTCTTGAATCTCTTACATGTGTATAAGGCTACACAATGTTCAAGGTGCTTCTGCGCAATTAATTTCAATTGATCCTTGCTTCATATTTTCCCTCAATTAATATGCAGTTAAACCAAGACAGAGTTTAAAGGACTAATACATGACAGACATGACTAATGTAATAATAATAATGACCTACTTTATTGAGCAATTGCTATATTTCAGGCATTATGATGAGGATTTTACATTTAATATCTCATTTAATCCTCACACTAACCCTAGGAGGTAGGCATAATTATTACACTTAATCTCATTTTACAGGGTTTAGCTAATAGATGTCAGAGTGATTTTAACCCAGGCAATCTTATTCCAGAACCCTCATATACTTTTAATCATGATGCTGTACAGAATATATTTACTAAGATTTTTTCCCCTTTCTTTTCTTCTTTCACCTTACTACCTTTTTCCCTCCTCTTGCCACTAATGCTGAGGAAAAAAAAAAAAAGACCAAAAACGTAACCTCATAGTTAGGCTTTAGAGTAGGGATTCATGCTTTCCTCCATTAGCAGAATTAACTGGAATGGGGTACAGGGTGAGAAAATTCTTCCAACAACTTACAAGATCCAAGGCGGCTGCCAAGATCGACGCATCAGGAATTGTCCCTGGCTCACAGCAGTTTAACAGAAATTGAAAGCGCTTCATGCCTTGTCGGATTGCTCCAAGATTCACCACGTTTTTGCTTTTTCCACCATCTTGGTTGGAAGACAGATGGTCATCAAAACTGTGGCAACCTGTAGGGGTTTTCCCATGTTGGAGGAATGAAGGAGAGAGAGTGTAATGGTTGTAGATTAAAAAAGAGCTTTGAAGTTTCAACAATGCATTTTCTGTAGTGTTGGCCTAAGAACTTTTTCCTGAACTACACTTCCCTCCTCTCTATCTAATGCTTGATTTGGACACCTTGACTTTTAGGAATCTGATGACACATAGCATATGTAAATAAGGGGTCTTATATAACTATTTTAATATAGGGTCTGATCCATAGAGAACAGACTTGTGGTTGCCAAGGGGGAGGGGTGGGTGAGGGAGGGATGGATTGGGAGTTAGGGATTAGCAGATGCAAACTATTATATATAGAATGGATAAACAACAAGGTCCTACTGTATAGCACAGGGAACTATATTCAATATCCTGTGATAAACCATAACAGAAAAGAATGTGAAAAAGAATGTATATATATATATATGTGTGTGTGTATAACGGAATCACTTTGCTGTATAGCAGAAATTAACACAACATTGTAAATCAACTATGCATCAATAAAATAAATTTAAAAAATTAAAAATTAAAAAAATAGATAAATATAGGGTTTGATCGTTTTGCTTTCAGGTCTCTTCTCTAATACTGCTAAGAGGATTATTTAAGATGATTCTACTTCTGTTTTTATGGAAGATGCAAAATCACTGTGCAATTTCAGATCTGTTACAAAAAAACTGATATCAAAGACCGTATCTTGATATCTTAGTTACAATGCAAAGAATCCTTGATTATTAGAGTTGTAAAGGAATTGAGAGGTTGGTCATTTAATGCCAGGATTTCCAAACCTGCCTGTGCATCAGAATTATCTGGGCAGTTTTTGAATCTTATTCAGAAGTTCAGAACCAGAGTCTCTGAAAGAGGAGTGTAAGAATGTGTGCTTTGTAAAGCCTCACAGATGATAAGGATGCAGCCAGCCTGACCCCACACGGTGGTCAGAGGTTTAGGAACCACTGATTCATCCTCACTTATTTTTCCATAGTTAAACTGCATACGAATGAGAATCAGTCTAGAGCTTCTTAAAATGCAGACTATCAGATCTCATCGCTAGAGATTTGGATTCCATAGGTCTGCAGGCTATGTATATTTTAAACAAACATGCCACATGATTTTAATACAGAAAGTCTAAGGATCACACATTAAGGAAGAATAATACAAAGCATTGTTCTTCATTTTTTTTTAACCCCAGGTACGTTTTTAAAAACCTAAGTATTGGGGCTTCCCTGGTGGCGCAGTGGTTGGGAGTCCGCCTGCCGATGCAGGGGACACGGGTTCGAGCCCTGGTCTGGGAAGATCCCACATGCCACGGAGCAACTGGGCCCGTGAGCCACAGCTACTGAGCCTGCGCGTCTGGAGCCTGTGCTCCGCAACAAGAGAGGCCGCGATAGTGAGAGGCCCGTGCACCGCGATGAAGAGTGGCCCCCACCTGCCACAACAGGAGAAAGCCCTCGCACAGAAGCGAAGACCCAACACAGCCAAAAATCAATCAATCAATCAATCAATAAAAAAAAAAAGCAAGCCACTAGTGTGTATTTGGACCAATTAAAAAAAAAAAAAAAAAAAAACCTAAGTATCTCATAGCTTTCCTATAGCCTCTAGTATATATATATACACACATATATATATAATATTTAGTTTCTCTTATATAATGCTATAATATTGAATATAGTTTTAAACACCAAGCCCAAATTACTTCCCATGATTCTGAAATGTACTTTCAGCACCTAAGAATATACCCCCTGATTTAGTGCTTGGCTTAATGTGTGCTGACACCATTCATTTGCGATGTTGCAAACTCCAGGTCCTCGCTAAGTTACAGATACCATTACAGGAAACGGCTTTCTCACCTATTCTCTCAAAAATACCTTGATACCTCCCACCCACTGCCCCACTTTCCCACTTGCTGCCTCAACACAAAAAAAGTGGCCCTCGTAGCCTTTGCTCTCAACTAAGGTGCCCTATACGTAAGCAGGTCATGATTGGTGGTTGCAGATGTATGGTGAATGATTTGTTCCTATTAATATACACTAATGTTCACAAATTTGCATTTAAAAATCAGATCCAGAGTTGGATGTACCCCTTTAATAACTTGCATTCTTTGTAAATAAAAGGGCGATATTTACAATTATGAGCTTGGTTTACCATGAGAATGTGTACTAGTGGAAAAAGGTGAGCACCTGTTCTTTTAGAAAACACATCCTTTGGAAGCAGTTCAAGCTTGGGAAAAAGATTCCTTTGGACTTTATTACCACAAGATAAAAAATTATGGCATGGGGACTGAACCAAGATGGCGGAGTAGAAGGACGTGCTCTCACTCCCTCTTGCGAGAACACCAGAATCACAACTAGCTGCTGGACAATCATCGACAGGAAGACACTGGAACTCACCAAAAAAGATACCCCACATCCAAAGACAAAGGAGAAGCCACAATGAGACGGTAGGAGGGGTGCAATCACAGTAAAGTCAAATCCCAGAATGGCTGGGTGGGTGACTGACAGACTGGAGAACTTATACCACAGAAGTCCGCTCACTGGAGTGAAGGTTCTGAGCCCCACATCAGGCCTCCCAACCTGGAGGTCCGGCAACAGGAGGAGGAATTCCTAGAGAATCAGACTTTGAAGGCTAATGGGATTTGATTGCAGAAATTCGACAGGACTGGGGGAAACAGAGACTCCATTCTTGGAGGGCACACACAAAGTAGTGTGCACACTGGGACCCAGGGGAAGGAGCACTGACCCCAGGGGAGACTGAACCAGACCTACCTGCTAGTGTTGGAGGGTCTCCTGCAGAGGCAGGGGTGGCTGTGGCTCACCGTGGGGACAAGAACACTGGCAGAAGTTCTGGGAAGTACCCCTTGGTGTGAGCCCTCCCAGAGGCTGCCATTAGCCCCATCAAAGAGCCCAGGTAGGCTCCAATGTTGGGTTGCCTCAGGCCAAACAACCGACAGGGAGGGAACCCAGCCCCACCCATCAGCAGTCAAGCAGATTAAAGTTTTACTGAGCTCTGCCTACCAGAGCAACACCCAGCTCTACACACCACCAGTCCCTCCCATCAAACCTCTTAGATAGCCTCATCCACCAGAGGGCAGACAGCAGAAGCAAGAAGAACTACAATCCTGCAGCCTGTGGAACAAAAACCACATTCACAGAAAGATAGACAAGATGAAAAGGCAGAGGGCTATGTACGAGATGAAGGAACAAGATGAAACCCCAGAAAAAACAACTAAGTGAAGTGGAGATAGGCAACCTTTCAGAAAAAGAATTCAGAATAATGATAGTGAAGATGATCCAGGACCTCGGAAAAACAATGGAGGCAAAGATCGAGAAGATGCAAGAAATGTTTAACAAAGACCTAGAAGAATTAAAGAACAAACAAACAGAGATGAACAATACAATAACTGAAATGAAAACTACACTAGAAGGAATCAATACCAGAATAACTGAGGCAGAAGAACAGATAAGTGACCTGGAACACAGAATGGCAGAATTCACTGCTGCGGAACAGAATAAAGAAAAAAGAATGAAAAGAAATGAAGACAGCCTAAGAGACCCCTGGGACAACATTAAATGCAACAACATTCGCATTATAGGGGTCCCAGAAGGAGAAGAGAGAGAGAAATGACCCGAGAAAATATTTGAAGAGATTATAGTTGAAAACTTCCCTAACATGGGAAATGAAATAGCCACCCAATTCCAGGAAGTGCAGAAAGTCCCATATAGGATAAACCCAAGAAGAAACACTCCAAGACACATACTAATCAAATGGGCAAAAATTAGAGACAAAGAAAAATTACTGAAAGGAGCAAGGGAAAAACGACAAATAGCATACAAGGGAACTACCATAAGGTTAACAGCTGATTTCTCAGCAGAAACTCTACAAGCCAGAAGGGAGTGGCATGATATACTTAAAGTGATGAAAGGGAAGAAACTACAACCCAGATTACTCTACCGGGCAAGGATCTCATTCAGATTCGATGGAGAAATCAAAAGCTTTACAGACAAGCAAAAGCTAAGAGAATTCAGCACCACCAAACCAGTTGTACAACAAACGCTAAAGGAACTTTTCTAAGTGGGAAACACAAGAGAAGAAAAGGACCTAGAAAAAAAACCCAAAACAATTAAGAAAATAGTCATACGAACATACATATCAATAATTACCTTAAACGTGAATAGATTAAATGCTCCAACCAAAAGACACAGGCTTGCTGAAAGGATACAAAAACAAGACCCATATATATGCTGTCTACAAGAAACTCACTTCAGACCTAGGGACATATACAGACTGAAAGTGAGAGGATGGAAAAAGATATTCCATGCAAATGGAAATCAAAAGACAGCTGGAGTACCAATACTCATATCAGATAAAAATAGACTTTAAAATAAAGAATGTTACAAGAGACAAGGAAGGACACTACATAATGATCAAGGGATCACTCCAAGAAGAAGATATAACAATTATAAATATATATGCACCCAACACAGGAGCACCTCAATACATAAGGCAACTGCTAAGAGCTGTAAAAGAGGAAATCGACAGTAACACAATAATAGTAGGGGACTTTAACACCTCACTTACACCAATGGACAGATCATCTAAAATGAAAATAAATAAGGAAACAGAAGCTTTAAATGACAGAATAGACCAGATAGATTTAACTGATATTTATAGGACATTCCATCCAAAAACAGCAGATTACACTTTCTTCTCAAGTGTGCATGGAACATTCTCCAGGATAGATCACATCTTGGGTCACAAATCAAGCCTCAGTAAATTTAAGAAAATTGAAATCATATCAAGCATCTTTTCTGACCACAACGCTACGAGATTAGAAATGAATTACAGGGGAAAAAACGTAAAAAACACAAACACATGGAGGCTAAACAATACTTTACTAAATAACCAAGAGATCACTGAAGAAATCAAAGAGGACATCAAAAAATACCTAGAGACAAATGACAATGAAAACACGACGATCCAAAACCTATGGGATGCAGCAAAAGCAGTTCTAAGAGGGAAGTTTACAGCAATACAAGCCTACCTCAAGAAACAAGAAAAATCTCAAATAAATAATCTAACCTTACACCTAAAGGAACTAGAGAAAGAAGAACAAACAAAACCCAAAGTTAGCAGAAGGAAAGAAATCATAAAGATCAGAGCAGAAATAAATGAAATACAAACAAAGAAAACAATAGCAAAGATCAATAAAACTAAAAGTTGGTTCTTTGAGAAGATAAACAAAATTGATAAACCATTAGCCAGACTCATCAAGAAAAAGAGGGAGAGGACTCAAATCAATAAAATCAGAAATGAAAAAGAAGAAGTTACAACAGACACCGCAGAAATACAAAGCATCCTAAGAGACTACTACAAGCAACTCTATGCCAATAAAATGGACAACCTGGAAGGTGGACAAATTCTTAGAAAGGTATAACCTTCCAAGATTGAACCAGAAATAGAAAATATGAACAGACCAATCACAAGTAATGAAATTGAAACTGTGATTAAAAATCTTCCAAGAAACAAAAGCCCAGGACCAGATGGCTTCACAGGTGAATTCTATCAAACATTTAGAGAAGAGCTAACACCCGTCCTTCTCAAACTCTTCCAAAATATTGCAGAGGAAGGAACACTTCCAAACTCATTCTATGATGCTACCATCACCCTGATACCAAAACCAGACAAAGATACTACAAAAAAAGAAATATTACAGACCAATATCACTGATGAATATACATGCAAAAATCATCAACAAAATACTAGCAAACAGAATCCAACAGCACATTAACAGGATCATACACCATGATCAAGTGGGGTTTATCCCAGGGATGCAAGGATTCTTCAATATATGCAAATCAATCAATGTGATACACCATATTAACAAATTGAAGAATAAAAACCATATAATCATCTCAATAGCTGCAGAAAAACCTTCTGACAAAATTCAACACCCATTTATGATAAAAACTCTCCAGAAAGTGGGCATAGAGGGAACCTACCTCAACATAATAAAGGCCATATACGACAAACCCACAGCAAACATCACTCAATGGTGAAAAACTGAAAGCATTTCCTCTAAAATCAGGTATAAGACAAGGATGTCCACTCTCACCGCTATTATTCAACACAGTTTTGGAAGTCCTAGCCACAGCAATCAGAGAAGAAAAAGAAATAAAAGGAATACAAATTGGAAAAGAAGAAGTAAAACTGTCACTGTTTGCAGACGACATGATACTATACAGAGAAAATCCTAAAAATGCCACCAGAAAACTACTAGAGCTAATCAATGAATTTGGTAAAGTTGCAGGATACAAAATTAATGCACAGAAATCTCTTGCATTCCTATACACTAATGATGAAAAATCTGAAAGAGAAATTATGGAAACACTCCCATTTACCATTGCAACAAAAAGAATAAAATACCTAGGAATAAACCTACCTAGGGAGACAAAAGACCTGTATGCAGAAAACTATAAGACACTGATGAAAGAAATTAAAGATGATAGCAACAGATGGAGAGATATACCATGTTCTTGGATTGGAAGAATCAATATTGTGAAAATGACTCTACTACCCAAAGCAATCTACAGATTCAAGGCAATCCCTATCAAATTACCAATGGCATTTTTTACAGAACTAGAACAAAAAATCTTAAAATATTAGCCAAAGCAGTCTTGAGGGAAAAAAACGGAGCTGGAGGAATCAGACTCCCTGACTTCAGACTATACTACAAAGCTACAGTAATCAAGACAATATGGTACTGGCACAAGAACAGAAACATAGATGAATGGAAAAGACAGAAAGCCCAGAAGTAAACCCCGGCACCTATGGTCAACTAATCTATGACAAAGGAGGCAAGGATATACAATGGAGAAAAGACAGTCTCTTCAATAAGTGGTGCTGGGAAAACTGGACAGCTACATGTAAAAGAATGAAATTAGAACACTCCCTAACACCATACTCAAAAATAAACTCAAAATGGATTAGAGACCTAAATATAAGACCAGACACTCTAAAACTCTTAGAGGAAAACATAGGAAGAACACACTTTGACATAAATCACAGTAAGATCTTTTTTGATCCACCTCCTAGAGTAATGGAAATAAAAACAAAAATAAACAAATGGGACCTAATGAAACTTCAAAGCTTTTGCACAGCAAAGGAAACCATGAACAAGACGAAAAGACAACCCTCAGAATGGGAGAAAATATTTGCAAACGAATCAACAGACAAAGGATTAATCTCCAAAATATATAAACAGCTCATGCAGCTCAATATTAAAAAAACAAACAACCCAATCCAAAAGTGGGCAGAAGACTTAAATAGACATTTCTCCAAAGAAGATATACAGATGGCCAAGAAGCACATGAAAAGCTGCTCAACATCACTAATTATTAGAGAAATGCAAATGAAAACTACAGTGAGGTATCACCTCACACCAGTTAGAATGGGCTTCATCAGAAAATCTACAAACAACAAATGCTGGAGAAGGTGTGGAGAAAAGGGAACCCTCTTGCACTGTTGGTGGGAATGTAAACTGATACAGCCACTATGGAGAATAGTATGGAGGTTCCTTAAAAAACTAAAACTAGAATTACCATATGATCCAGCAATCCCACTACTGGGCATATACCCAGAGAAAACCACAATTCAAAAAGACACATGCACCCCAATGTTCATTGCAGCACTATTTACAATAGCCAGGTCATGGAAGCAACCTAAATACCCATCGACAAATGAATGGATAAAGAAGATGTGGTACATATATACAATGGAATATTACTCAGCCATAAAAAGGAACGAAATTGAGTCATTTGTTGAGACATGGATGGATCTAGAGACTGTCATACAGAGTGAAGTAAGTCAGAAAGAGAAAAACAAATATCGTATATTAATGCATATATGTGGAACCTAGAAAAATTGTACAGATGAACTGGTTTGCAGGGCAGAAATTGAGACACAGATGTAGAGAACAAAAGTATGGACACCAAGGGCGGAAAGTCGCGGGGGGGTGGGTGTGGTGGTGTGATGAATTGGGTGATTGGGATTGACGTGTATACACTGATATGTATAAAATTGATGACTAATAAGAACTTGCTGTATAAAAAAAAAGAGAAAACCTATTTATTAGGTTTATAGACGTGTGCAATTAAAAAAAAACAACACTACTGTTACCTTGAAAAAAAAAAAAGACTATACATTTTCCTGTAAGCACAGCTTTAGTCACATTCAAGTTTTGGTATGAAATATTTTTATTAACATTCAGTTCAAATTATTTTCTTACTCCATTTTCATTTGTTTTTGGGGGGGTTACTTAAAAGTAGTGTATTTCATAACTTCTAGTTACTCTTTTGTTACTGATTTGTAGCTTAACTACAAGTCAAGAAACACACTTTGTATAATTTTAATACTTTTATATTTGTTAAAATTTGCCTTTTAGCACAATATGGTCAGTTTTAAAAATGTTCCAAGTGTGCTTGAAAATAATTTGTAATTTAAAGTTTTGGAGTATAGTGACTATATATCTGCTTGTTGAATCAAATTTGCTGCTCACGTTATTTAAGTTTTTTATATCCTTACTAATTTTTTGGGGGGGGCGGTCTACTGGTTCTGAAAGAGGTATCCTCTATCAGTGAATGACAGCAATATGTTAAATCTCCTATTATGGTAGTGAATTTGTCTATATTTTCCTTGTAGCTCTGTTGCTCTATATAATTTGAAGTTAAGTGCATACAAATTTAAAACTTCCTGGTAAATTGAAAAAAAAAAATTATGGCATGGCATGAAAATAATTACCAATTCCTGGTCAACAACTTTTAAAATGTCTCAGCATCATACTGAAATATGTAGGTGTGAAATGGTATGGTGTCTGGAATTTGTTCCATAACACATTAAAAAAAAATAAGATGAAGCAAATTGGAAAATTTTTTATCATTATTGCAAGTGGGCGATGGATATTTGGGATCCCTTGGGTCGTTTTTACTCTTTGTCTATGTTTGAAAATTTTCCTAAGCACAAAAATGGCTCAGGGGTTTCCCTGGTGGCGCAGTGGTTAAGAATCTGCCTGCCACTGCAGGGGACATGGGTTCGAGCCCTGGTCCAGGAAGAGCCCTCATGCCACGGAGCAACTAATCCCCTGTGCCACAACTACTGAGCCTGCGCTCTAGAGCCCATAAGCCACAGCTACTGAAGGCCGCGCGCCTAGAGCCTGTGCTCTAGAGCCCATAAGCCACAGCTACTGAAGGCCGCGCGCCTAGAGCCTGTGCTCTGCAACAAGAGAAGCCACTGCAATGAGAAGCCCATGCACCGCAATGAAGAGTAGCCCCCGCTCGCCACAACTAGAGAAAGCCCATGTGCAGCAACAACGCAGCCAAAAATGAAGTAAACTAATTAAAAAAAAAAAAGGTCCTACTGTATAGCACAGGGAACTATATTCAATATCCTGTGATAAACCCATAATGGAAAAGAATATGAAAAAGAATGTATATATATGTATAACTGAATCACTATATTTCATTCCTTATGGGTACATTTCCTTTTCAGGTACAAATATTCCATATTGAAAATTCTATATTCAACAACTTCAGTATTTTTTTTCCATTTAGTATAGCATATTTTGTATTAAATGCAAAAGGAAGTAGCACAAGAAGAATCTAAAGGTGGAAAAAATTCAGAAGACAGAATTTCAAATGGTATACAGAGGGTAAAGCTAGAAACTACAAATACAGAACAAACGTTTCTTGGACAATGCTGTTTCCAGACAGCTGCCTTTCAAAATACTACTCTATTTACTCACTGGACATTACCAAAGCTATCAGAACAGGTAACTCCTGTTATTTTTCCTATCTATATATCACTTTATTAATCATTTATATACAGCCCTTTGATAGATACACATATCACAGGAAATCTCATCCATTAAAAAAAATTATAACCTTAACAGTACCTAAACTTAAACCTTGAATTTAAGATAGATCCCAAATAATATTTTTCTTTTTAGTGAATCCAGTTGTTTCATTATTTCATACTATAATTAAGATTTAAGATACATTAAGTGATAACTCTAAAATTTGTAATAGAACTAATATATAAGACAGGATGGATGGTAAAAAAATTTATTCTTATTTAACCAATTTATTAAAAACAGTTGTCATCATTTTATTAAAGGAAGCATTAAGAATAAGTATCCCACCATTTTTTCCAATATTTTTGACAAGCTAATTAATTCTAAAAGAAATGTATTCACTATTACTAAAGAAAGTGTCATTTTGATTGAAAGAACTTCAGAAACAATGCAGTTAAAGAGTATAAATAAAATAATTAAGAGAAAAGTGATCAAAACAATCTTTGTCAGCAAGAACCTATTCTGTGAAGAATCATTCACAGAATGATGTACACTTATTACAGGTAAGAAGATCAGCAGAATCCTACAAGCCCAGGACATAAGGATCACGCTGTAAGTAAAAGCTATTTACAATGGAAAATTTCCATTGTATCTATATAGCATTAATAGATAACAATATATTTACTAACTTTTTGAGCACTTAGTATGTGTCAAGTACTATATGAAATATTTTCTAATTTATTTAAAAAAATTTTTTTGTATCAGTCATGTAAGATAGATCTTTAAAGATAATTAAAAAGAGAGAGAGAGAGAATGAGAGAGAATAAAGACAGCAAGATAAAGAGAAAAGGGACAGGTTAAGTAGCCTAGTCTAAGTTCATGCAACAGAAAGTGACAAAGTCAGAATTCAAATCCAAACCTAGTGACAACCAGCCTGTACTCTTACCACTCTGCCACACTGTCTCTAGAATACCTGAATGTTTGTGTTGAAAGAGTTCAGACCTTTACATACTGCAGAAGGTAGTGATTATGTCAGGAAAACTTACTGTAATAAATAAATCAACACTGTACATGTTACAAACTGATTGTCAAGTTGTACCCTGCTGACATTTCATATTGTAATACTGAAAGAAATGTTGAAAAGTAATTTGCCTATAAAAGGTATCTCTTCTATATCAATCTTTCATATAAACTTACTAGAATGTAAGGATGCCTCTTGGCTTCCTTGGCCATGATTGATCTTTTAGTCTCAGTACGTTTTACTTGCATTTATTTACTATTTTTTAACATTAAATTTACTGAGGTATGATTTACACAGAATGCATTTTTGAAAAGCTGTTAAATCCCAAAGGGGCATTTCAAAATCTAGTATTTCTTTAAGCAGCATTTTCCATACAGTTTATGGCAGAGCTGAGCACAAAGAAGATATTCAGTAAATTTTGCTGATCAGCTGAAAAAAAAAAACATTGCTTTAGTTAATGAAATATCTTCCCTCAGATAGAGACAACATGATTTCTAAAATAAAATATTCTTAGTGAATAGAAAAATATAGAAGAAAAAGATAGCTGGTCTGTGAATGTAATTTCAGTTCTGTTAAATGTATTTTTCATTTGTTGAATATTTTTTTAGATTGAAAAAATTCTATCACCTATTGCATTTTATCTTAACTCAGTGAAGTTCAGATACCACACTGAAACTGAGGGTAAGAATGTTTCATATTTGCTTTCTTTAACAACTTTAAAGTTAGAAACAGAAAATATGCAATTAAATGAAAATAATTTAAATGAGAATGAAAAAAGACAATGCATCTATAATGGATGCATGGGGATCATTTATCCACAGATTGCAAAGCAAAAAAGAAAGAAAGAAATAAGCAAAAGCAGGCTCAAAGTTAGAAGGATGTTCACAAGGTCAAGGATGGTAGTTGTTGCAAAATACAATGTTCTTAGATTAGCAGATAATGTTCTTTTGGTTTTTCAGAATAGCTGGGGATACCTGTCTTTTGCGAGAGATTCTGAAAGAGTTAACTCACAGAATACCTTTTATAATTTTTAACAAGCCAGAGATCGTGGACAGAGAATGATGATGTACAAGCCATGTTCTTTTGCCAGTCCAAAGCACATAAAATATTCCAAAATCAGTCCCAGATTTTATTGTTTTGTCTTCTAGACACACAGGAAGAGACTGTATTACAGGTATTGTTGACACAAACTCATCCTAGACTCAGGCTGTATGAATAATCTGCATCAGGTCTTTTCTATTTGTGAATGGAATATAAAAACTATATGAAACAATGGTTGAAATCTGTTAAGAATAGTGGATGAGGAAAACTCAAAATCCAGAAAGAACTAAGTGTTATGAAACAATAATGATAATGTATTTGGAACAAGAGTAAGAGTGAAAATATTGACCTATTACTTGAAGAAGGGAGTATAAGGAAATCAAAGGAAGGTAAACAACTCAATTATGCTTTCATCCTTTCTACTAAGGAGAAAAATTCACAGATGGGAAAGTACAGAAAAGCTTCATTAAAAAGGCACCAAATGTGAAAGACCCTAATTTTTGAGTTTAGGCCTCAGATCCATCAAATTACACTCTAGTCAGTGCACAGAAATGACCTGGAGATGCGATCACAGTACTAGTCAAATGACATCCAGCTAACACAGCCCATACCTAGAGAACATACTTTAGTTCCACACTTCATTCTCAAAGAACCACCACAAAAATGTCTTTATAATACCGACAGTTTTGAACACTAGACATATCTTCTCCAAAATATCATGAGCGGAAAGAGTGCAAGAGGACTGAAAATGACAAAGATCCCAATTATTAGGAAGATTCTTGAAATCATAGACTAATAAGCTGATGTGTGTCCTAGCCAAATTCTGTAAGAGAGAATTGGATAGGGAGGAACATTAAAAAAAAAAAAACAAAAAACACAGAAGTAATCATAGACACCACTGTAGTTTACTGAAGAAGACATCGTGTTGAACTGTTACATTCCTCCTTTTGACAGAGTTATAAAGATATCAGTGAGATAATTTTTTAGTAAAGTCTAATGATGTTTTTTGTATAAAGTAGGAAAGTGCTTGCTGATCACTAGTAAATTAAATGTATGGTTGGCTGAAAAACTGTACCCACAAATTGTTAATCAATAAAAGTCAACTACATGTGCTCTAGGAGCTATTTCTTTGTATTTACCCTGCTTTGTGAGAATATCCACACCTTGGATGAAAATAGGGAAATGTGTATGTCTCTGATGATGGATTTTTATAGCACAATTGTAGAGAAGAAAAGATTCAGAATTCCTGGACAAGTGAATTAACTACCCCCCAAGTTAATGAAACAATACATTTTATTTATTTTGAGTTGAAGAATGAATAAGGGCTACATCAAAGTAATGCATGATATTTGTTCATGTGAAGGACAGGTGGCAGAAGTTAATCCAAAATTCAATACAAACCAACTCTGTGATGTGAAAACAGATAATGCAGTCTTAAATTGTGTTCATCCACTGGCTGTATCCCTGGAGCTTAACAGTTACACTATCTATTACACTGATTAAAGTCAAATATAGTGCATTGCATTCCATCTGAAGCACCACATTTTGTAAAGCACATCATCTAATTAGAATACATAGTAAAATGAAATCAGGTTGGTGATGGATCTAGAGACTCTTCTATGTAAGGAAAACAAAAGGAATCAACAATATTTAATGAGCAGAAGTGAGATCAAAAGAGAGAACAAGAAATAGATAATAGGTGAAACTGGCATTATGTGTGTATGAGCGTACGTGTGTGTGTGGCTACAGATATCATAACTAGGACTAGTGAGTCAAATTTATGGATAAGTATATTTTCAGCACATAAGGAAAGACTTTCTCACAATGAAAGCTGTCTAGTTCTGGAACAGGTTGCTTTGTAAAGTAATAAACTTCCCCTTGGTGGAAGTGCTCAGAGGATGGCTGGCCACCCATCTGGGATATAATGTGCAGAATTCCTAAGTAGATAGGTGGGTGGATAAAAGGATACCTGGAGTTTTTTTTAGAACTCTCAGATTTTAATAAAGGACAGAACAGCAGAAGAAAAGGCTGTGTCTTATTCTCTGCACACCCAGGGCCCACTAGGGAATGAGGAACATGGTAGGACTTCCATAAATGTTACACCAAATTGATAACAAATAGAGTAGCTATAAATAGTAGTACAAACAACACACATATGAGAAAGAAATGAATAAGAAATCAATGGCAATAGAAAGTAGATCATTTTATCTAATCAAATGTTTATTCTGTGTAATGAAAGTTGCATGTAATTCTTAGGCCAACTGACATTTACCAAGACGCTTGAAGAAATTCTCCTCTTCGTCTCTCCCGTTTTCCATTCCACTCCCTGGTCCACCTTCAGAAAGCTTTACAGCACTGGTGAATTTGACCTGAGAAAAAAAAGGACAGTAGTCAGATAACTCAATTCAAAGGAAATTCTTTGTGTTTATACTAACCTTTACCTTGAAAAATAAGTTGTTTAGAATATAAAGGTCACTTCATTTCTTTTGGCTTCCACATCTGGTTAGCTAGTCTGTATAGTTTATTCCCATGTGGCAATAAAGACATCACTTATAACTATAATTTGAAGGAGAGTCTGGTCACAGATTGAAAGTAAAATAATCAGGCACTATGAAAATAATTTAGTGAACAACTGAGATATTCTTAGAGTTTAATTCTGATAAAGTCCAAACTCAAATTTATGAACAAGTCATATTCATCCTTTACAAACAACACCACAACTGAGAATCAGATGAAAGTAAGAGATAGCCAAATAGAAGATTTCAAATCTCTACGAAAGAACCAGTATAAATGAATTTATAATGTGTACTATAACTAAAGTGCAATAACATGTTTTTTTCTAACACTTAAAATGTGTTTGTTTACAGCAAAGCAAGGAGGCTATGGACCTCACAGACTCTCAAATACTTGGCCAAATTTTAGTAAAAAGAATATGAAGGAGGAATTATAAATATATCTCTAAATGTCTTATAAGGTTGCTATAATCTTTTTATAATTCCAAAATATTACTTTAAAAAGAGATAGAAGAAAACTGGTTTTAGTGAGATTCAAAGAAGAAAGAGTATAAGCAAATAATTTGTATATAAAGAAATGTAACTCCTATCACATGCTGAAAATTACAGCGACCAGGCCACGAATCAGCCACAGGGAAGACTCTTATCAGAAATGGATTTCACTAAGAATCAAGACCTTTTCCAAACTGCATGCTACTACAATGCTTAACAGAAGAAGCACTTAGTGGGAAAAATCATCCTGAGCTTCTTTATCCTTTTCAAAGGGGAGAAAGGTTCAGATGGTAGGAAAAGTAGGGAAGGAAAATAAATGGGGTGTGTGTGTGTGTAAAATAAATCACTGTACAATTATGTGTCCTTGGATAGGAGCTTGAGATGTTAGGATTTCATACATGTATTAAAAGTAGCTGGGAATTAATACCTATATACCTCTCTATATCTGCATTACAATTTTATTTATAGTTTTTGTCACTTTTTTCCTTTCTATGATTGCCTCATACTAAGACATCTTAGTTTCCATAGTTCACTTAAGTTCCAAAACTTACTTACCTTGAAGAGAATTTCTTCAGCTCCTCCTTATTTGGCCCCTCCAGGTGTTTAGCAGTTCTCAGCCCTGACATTTTTCTATCAGCGACTCCAACATTCTCTTATGTAAGTAATGTCCTGTTTACCTTGGAGCTTTGCCTGATGAAAGAGAGGCGGTCCACAGAGCTGATGTCCAGGAGGTCCTCCACACCATCTGCCAGGCCTGAGAGGGAGGATCGTTTCAGCCAGTTTCCTAGTTAATAATTTTAAAAAATTAGACCATTATAGCATTCTCTCCCAAATGGATTGTACAAAAAAGTTGGCATGTGCCCAACAAGCAATGCAAGTTACATGACTTGATGTAAATAAAAGTGAAAACAAATTGTTTTCGAAATGTACATGCTTTGAATAAAAACATTCAGTGTTGGACTATAAAATTACATGACTAAATCAGAACAAAAAGAACCCGGGCCTCTTGCGTGATTAAAACCGTAACCCATACAGTTCTCTTTGACAACTTTCACATCTTCCGTTAAGTCCTGTTGATTTTACCTCCTAAGTATCTTTCAAATATGTCTACTTCTCTCCATCTACACGGTCACCACCCAGTCTAAGCTACCATTACTTATACCTGGACCACAAGGGCAGCTTTCTATCTGGTCCCCCATATCCACTCATGCTCCCTCCAATGTGTTTTCCATGCAGTGATCTTTTAGAAAAAAAGTTTACCTGCTCATGTTATCCCCCTGTTCAACATCCCACCTCGGCTCTGTAGGGCTGTAGGATGAAGAGCCAACCTGACCTGCAAGGCCCACACGCTCTGGTCCCTATGGCTTCACCATAGTCATGCAGCCACTCTTGTCTCAGTTCTTCCATGTCCCTCCCTCCTAATACCTTTGCACACTGTACTGCTGCCACCTGGAGTGCTCTCCTTCCTCCTTCTCCCAAGTACCCTGCAGACTCTTAATGTCTCTTCCTTCAGGAAGCCTTCCCTGATTCCTGCCTCTCCTCCTCCTCATTTAGGTTAGGTTTCATCCTTGCATGCTTTTAGGGCACTACATATACTGCCCTCATAAAATTGATAGTTTGGGGACTTCCCTGGTGGCACAGTGGTTAAGAATCGCCTGCCAATGCAGGGGACACAGGTTCAATCCCTGATCTGGGAAGATCCCACATGCTGCAGAGCAACTAAGCCCATGCGCTGCAACTACTAAGCCTGTGCTCTAGGGCCCGGTGCCACAACTACTGAGCCCGCATGCTGCAACTACTGAAGCCCACACGCCTAGAGCCTGTGCTCTACAACAGAAGCCACCGCAGTGAGAAGCCTGAGCACTGCAACAAAGACCCAATGCAACCAAAAAAAAAAAAAAAACAAATTCATAGCTTGCAACTCTACTTAGTTGTATGATTATCTACTTTAGTGATTGTCACCCCTAATAGACTGTAAATTCAGCAAAGTCAGGCATTGTGAAATTCTGCTCACCATTTAATCCCTGAATCCTAGCACAGTGTTTGCACACCATAGAAGCTCATAGGAAAGGTTTGAGAAATATCTGCTGAAAAAAGTGAATGAATGAATGAGTAAATGAAGGAGTCAGCCTAGGCTTTGTGACTTGAAAGCTCTCCCTTTCTCTACCTTCCCATGAGTTGCTCTGTTTTGATTGTGAGTTGGTTTGAGGACATGGCAGGGAATAAGAGAATCCATAAAATAAATACAGACATACTTTTACCTATGGGGAGTTTAAGCTTCTTTCGGAGGGAAATTCTACGGGACCGTGAGCGGGTGCGCCGGTCAGAGGTGGTCCCTGAGTGGGCAGTGGTGCATTCTGAAGTGTCCTGCTCAGACTGGCTGCTGGTGTCACTCGCCGCACTCTGGGATTTGAACATCTTGCGCCAGAAATCTTTCCTCCCCATGTTGCCCCCTTGCATTTGTTCATCACTGAAAGCAAGCAGAGGAGAGGGTTAAACGTCTGAACACATGTGAAATTCTCTTAAATTTCTTTCAACCTCCTGCCAATGACACTGTGGCAAATCATGCAGGATGATCTTTGATGGGCTGGGATTTAGGAAGAGGCAGAGTGGGAGTGGAAGGAGGGAGATCAAGCTTGACTCTCTGAGCTCTTCTTGAAAATAGCCATGTCTCAGCTGTCAAGTTGAGGAAATCATTTTTTTCAGCCATAATATAAGACTAAATATTATTGCAGGTAATCATCTGCGAGTGTGAGTCATAAAAGCTGAAGCACTTACAGTGTCAGTAAATATTTAACTTTTTCTTTTTAAGTTCCCTGGGGGATGTGCAGTACCATATCTTATTCCCCACCCCCACCCCAGGACAGTATAATTCTTGGCCCTAAATAAACTCACAAAAATACTTGAACGAATGAATAAATAAAATGCAATCACCACACCCAGGGGATGCATCATCCCACAATTTTTCACTAAGGAATTTTCATAGTGCCTGATTATTTAGCTTTCTTAAGTCAAAGAAACTTAAGGTTTAAAAGTAGAAAAAGAAATTAACCTGACTCAATAAGACAAATGGGAACATCTCCAAAGGGATTTTTGACTAGGGCATTCCACAAGAGGAAAAAGACAAGTGGCCAATGGTATGCAGAGTTTAATCTCACTAGGAATTAAAAAAAAAAAAAAAAAAAGGCCAGTTGAAATGAGATCCCTATTTTCACTCATTAAATAGGCAAAGATTAAGGTGGGGTGGGTTGGGAGGGGAAGAAAGCAATGATACTATCATACTGCCATGATGAGAGAATGATTCAACTTTTCTAGAGGGTAATTTTGTAAGATGTTATCCAAAGCCTATGTCTACACCCATGACAAAGAACTTAAATTTCCAGGAAGTTACCCCAAGGAAATGATGGGACAATATACTAAGATGTAGATACAAGAAGGTCAAATGCTCACTGAGGTTTTTGGGTCAATGTTAAAAAATTGGAAATAATCTAACTTCCATATGATGGCATCCTCTGTAGTCATTAAAATCCTATTTTCAGAAGACTAGTGATATGGGGTATGTTGATGATATATTGCAAAGTTAAAAGGCACTGATAAAATGGATTAAGCAGGATATCACCAGGTTAATAAAAAAAGTACACGTGTATGTGTCTTTGTGTAAGTTTGTGTGTACACATGCTCAAATATGTACCCAACATAATACACCAAAAGTTTACTGTGGTTATCTCTAATTGAAGGTATTTAAAAAATTTTTTCTCTATGCTTTTCTGTGTTTTCCACATTTGGCAACTTGAAGAACACATATTAGTATACTTTAGTAATTTGGAAAAGAAAAGGCTATAGAGAATACTCTAGTAACATGTAATGAAATTTTTTGGGGGGGTTTGGGTAATGATCTGTTTATAAGCTTTGGGGTTAAATCTGGGATCTACCTAAAATTTGACAGTACTGTGTAAAGCAGTTATTTTCTGGGGATATTTACATGGGAATGTAGATATTTTCTCTCAAAATCTCATTAGAGTACTAAATACCTTTAATTATTATTTTAATTCAGGACATTCTGTTTATCAAATATGGTGTGAATTTAAATCAGTGTTTTAGAATTTGACTTCCTTGTTATTTTTATCAAATGATCACAGTGTTTGAAGCATTTCTTACCTTTGGGGAATGTGCAACACAGTGATGAGTATATGACTAAGTGGCCTGAGTGTGGGAATATCCAGGGAGACTATAATTGATCAGCTTTACAATAAAATGTCGCATCAGTGTTGTCCAATGGTGTGTATCAATCATGAGCTTCAGAGAAATGGGCATATAAAACCGCTTTTAATATTACTCAGTTAATGTGATTTTTACTTAAAAGGGAAAAAGGAGAGGCAAAGGGCATGAGGGGGGTAGGGGGAAGAGAAAGTTCTCTGCCTTCTGGTAGAGGAGGAGCCATGATCACCCACCCACCTTTCTCCAGTGCTAAACAGAGGACATGTGGCGTGCTCATTCCTGGGCCCACTTGGACCAGGGAAAAGTCCCATGTTTCACATTCTATGACATCCTTCCAAGTGGAAATTTTTATGTAGAGGCATATTAATACATGTATCTTCATTCAAGGGAAAGAACAGACATGTGCTAAATGCTGAGAAATCAGGTGGTGTTTACAGAACACTGCAGAGAAAGAATCTTTTGCAATCTAGAAAACTAAATCACCTATCAAGGTAGACAGTTTTATGTTTAAATCTAGTTTACCTATTAAATCATTCTTATTATTCAGATTAGCTCAATAGTTATAAGTGTTATTTTGGGGAAAAAAGTCCTCTCCTTTTTTGGACAGATTCTGTATGTAAGGACTTTTAACTAGTCTTGTGGTTGGTTATTCAGCTACAGACAGACCTTTGCCTTTCACAGTAATTTTTTTTCCCTTAAAGCTTATGTTTGGATTTTTACTATGTCCTTAAAGACGTCCTTAAAGGAAAAACTAAACCTCAGTTTTGAGAATGGAAATTAAAGAAGACAAAGGCTAAATGGTAATTTGGCAAGTCCATTGTTTCATTGACTGACTGTCATTCATTCATTCTTAAAATTAAGTGCCTACATGGCCGCGCCCCCTCTAGGCATTGGGTCTGTAATGGTAAGTAAAAACTCACGTGGTCCCTGCACCCATGCGGTTGATTTACCTTCTCCTTACTTTTCTCCACCCATTTTAGGGGCAGTTTCTAAGATTTTAAAGGCCTACAAAAACTGTGCAGGCTTTTTGTTCCTTAAAGGTTTTGTTTGCTTGTTGTGGATTACCAAGGTCCTATTTCATGACTGTGATTTCCTTGACTATAGAGAGGGGATACCATAAAATCTGGAATACCCTGCAGAATTTCTGAAAGGATAATCATTTAATACTAAATCAGGGTTTTGGGAAGTAGAATGGTATACCTAAAATGATCATATTTTAAATACTGATCACACCACTTGTGGGTAAATAGGTCTCAAAAGAAGAATGAATACAAGTGAGCCTTTCATAGAACTAGACTGTATATTTGGTGTCTACAGTAATCCTCACATTTTCTGAGGGGACTATTTTCATGATGCTTTTGATTTTGTTATTATGAAAAGTAGAGATAAACTGATATCAGAGGGCATTGGAATGGATCTCAGGAGAGAACCAAGGTGAAAAGGAGAAGAGTCGATGTTTCAGCTAACGCTGGACAGGAGAGTAGATTATCTTACTTATTTTTGGAAAAGCTTCATTGATTACATTGACAGTCGTAAGTGATTTATAAGTGATTTCAAGCAAGAAAGTGGATGCCATCCCCAGCCCACCTGATACACATGCTAGTTTTCAAGATTAATCTGCAGGATTGTGCACGAAAGGCAGAAGTGGGGTAGAGACTGGCAATGGGAAAGGCAGTGAGGGAGGCTTCCTGGAAACACGAGGTTGGTTATTTGTGATTTGGGCCTGTAGAGATTAGTGGCTTTGGGAATGAAAAATAAAGGGCAGAAGCAAGGAGAAGTTCAACAGAAATGAAAAACAAACAAACAGCAACTTGGAAAACAGAATTTCTTCCAGTGGGAAGTGCTCAACCCACTCCATGGGAGACAAAACCAATGCTACTTACTGCTCTGGAGTCTGTGAGGGGCCACCGGACATGAAGCTGCGACATTCCTCAGGTGCAGAGGTCACCTGGCCTTTATCCACAATGCTTCCTGCCTCTGACCTATGCAAATGGTACATTCCACCAATCACAACATAGCAGGACACCACCTCCCAATACTTCATATACTTCATAAAGCAAAACACTTTGTTATAGACAACCTAAATGCCCTGCAAACCCTATACCATCATGAGTCTATGTTGGTATGGAATATATCCTACCATTTGAGTCATGACCTACCTACCTTATTGCCTAAGGATACCACCATCATTGCAGACAGAGCCATTAACTACAGGCAAGATTTTAAGTTTAGGTATTTCTTTTAATCTTCGTAAGTGGCATTTCTTACACAATAGGCATACAATAAATTCATATTTATTAGAAGAAAAAATAATTGGGCATTGCTCAGCAATTTGTCTTTTGCCATGTTAAAAATATTACTTGCTGAACAGGATGATATGGTAACAGTAATTGCTTTTCCTTTCTGGATAAGAATGTAAGTTAGCTATAGAAGGGACCAAAACACAGACAACATTTTACCATGTAATTAAGAGCTTTGAAGTGTGGTTCAAGTGTATGAAAGTTTGGGATCAACTGAGCTCTGATTCATACAAAAGCAGCATTTATTTGATGGTAAACTCATTCCTTTTCTAATCTGTTGCTGGGCCACCACCAGTGATATCACTCATACAAAAAATTATAGTTCCCCCATCCCTGTACTGGAGTTACACACTATGTAGGAACCACATGGACAGTACAACAGAAGATTATATTCTACAGACATAGGTAAACCCTCATATTCAGAGAGCTCAAGCTTCCAACCTTTTACCACCTCCAGGCTTAGATTCCGGTTCATTTTCCTCCACCTTTTTCCCTGGTGCCAACTTCTCAGCACTATCAAGCAAAGCACTGAGGGCCACTCTCCTGAAGACATTCCCATGGGCCTCTTTGATAAACTGGACCACCTGACGGATGTCACAATACAGTCCCTGTTTGGAGGCCAGAAGGAAAGTGCGGGGAAAGATAGCTGTGATTGAATAGTATTCACAGAAAGAGGGGTAGAAGGTAATTCCTTGGATTTAGATGAGCATTGGAATCATAAAAGGAAAACATATTACTACAGTGAAACCAACGGTATCCTGTCCCTCCATTGTTCCTATGGTAACATTACCAAGAACCTTGCCCATCATCCTTAGTATGAAAAAAGATGGTTACCATGCTTCATATTCAGAAAGTTGGCTGTATCATTAGAAAGACATCAATTTACACTTTTAACCACTGGATTCGCAAGCTTTTAATTTTCTCTCTTAATTGTGACTTCTGAAGAGATGCCTGCAAAAAAAAGGCAATCAGAATTCTGTCTAGACTAGAGATTTCAGTCTCTGTTCAGCTTCTCCAAATTTTCTGCATCATTGTGATAAAATATGCTAAGTCCTCTAGACACTTCCAACAGAGCCTGATATTCAAGGATGATCCATTTAACAAATTTAACAAATAATATGTATGTTGTAGCCCAGTTGAACATGAGCTTGACTATGGACTGAAGATGATACAGGGCTATTAAAACCAACATATTAGTGAGTCAACTTTTAATGCAGGACTTTTATTTTATTTTTAAGATATTAAGCTTTGCATTCAGCATTTCCCCCTCTCTCTTCTCTCTTTAAGAAGGTAGTTACTATATTCTTTGTCTTAGGAAAAGTTCATGACAAAGCAGAACACAGAAGTCTACAGAACACTTACCTTATAACCCTTTTGGGTTTCTAAACTTAAGACCACTGGGACAATTATGCCTATGATGTTTGGAAAAGCAGAAGGAAGAACTACTAAGGAAAACATAGAATGTCCTTTGGGTCCTGTGGGCAGCAAGGCCCTATGCTCTCACTCTGCAATTTGGTGGCTCCTGCATGGATGGCAAGGCCCCAGAAAGCAAGGGTTCCAAACTCACCAGACAGCCCATCCCTAAGCAGCAGAGAGCACTACGTGAACTAAGAGGCATGACTGATGATTGAAACCCACGCAGCCTCACCAGGCACTGGGTCCTACACCTAAGACTTGGGGATCTTTGCACCACTCTGTGAGGTGGGGAGACCCATGAATGACTGAGGTTCAACTTCCAGCCATTCTGGTGGAATGGGGGTCCAAAGCCAAACTTAAGTTGATTTAAAGAAAAATAAGAAATATAGTATTTCTTCTATACATGAGTTTGTAGGTTAAGACATATAAGAGCTTGCATATACTATAATCAACTTGTCAAATTACTTCTTGCTATGACCAAACTGAACGCATGGATGGTACCCAAGTTATTCACAAGCTCCAAGAACCTTGCTAGGATGGCTTCAACAATCAGCAAAATTAAATTCCTTTTCATTTGGGGTTTTGTTCTGTTTATCTCAAGTTAAGTGAATACATAGTCTCAGTGGTTTAGAGTAGCTTAAGACCATTTCTTTGATTTAGGTAGATTAGCAGATAGTGTCCATATGTGTAAATGGGCTGATTTCTGCATAGCAGTCATTGTATCTAACAGATTGGTAAGATAGAGAAATACTTCTTTATTCCTGGGAGAGACCTGAATTCATCTAGTCATAGCAGATGTCTCAGTCTTCATCCACATTTTACTATCCCAAACCACAATCTCCTTAGTAGCAATTAAACACTAACCTTTTATAGCCTGGCTCTCTGTACCTGTGGCTTCAGTGGTTTAATTAACACAGTCTTTTTGAAGAGTAGCTAAAAGATTACAGTGTTCGATAAAAGAAGACAAAACCCATTTCAGCAGCATATTTGCATTAATTTTTTAAGTAAGCGTGGTTTCAAACAAAAGCTTGGTATAACTTTCTTTAATAATTCATGAGCCAACACGCTGGGCTCTAGCACCTTCTCTCTGAAGGGCTCTAAGTACCTAGCAACTATCTCAGCAACTACCACAGAACCTCTGAGATGGAAGAGATAAGCCACTTTGCAGGTAGGATAACAAGTAACGGAGGAGAAATGTGTTGCTGAGTTTCTACTGTGAGTTACTGGTGACACTGAGAAAATAGATATTTTAACTTTAAAAGTTTTAGACTTCAACTTCTCTTTCTCAAGGCCACGGCACGAGACTGAGAACTCCTGTCGGAAGAAGAGGTGAGCCTCTCACCAGATTCTCAGGGCTGTGCAATTCATGCGTAGTTGAAGCGCAGCGTGTGATGAGGGATTTAAACATGGCGCTGACGATGATGCCTTCCACATTTTGGGCTGTGGATTTGTTGTCCACCGTGGTGAAGTTATTTCCAAACCCAGCCTTGTCTGGAATGCAAAGGCACCAATTAAAGGCAGTGTTTCCATTCAGCTACATAGTTTAAAGAAGTAATGAAGTACTCCAGGAGTTACTGAAGGGCTACACAAAACACAGAAACAGAGGATTGAGGATACTCCTGGTTTGATCATCTCTATGAGGACTTAAAGATAAACAACTCATAGTCTCCTTCAGAGTCTTTACTATGACATATTCCATCACTTTGAGAAATGTTTTAATTGATAAATCTTAGCAACAAAAAGAGGATCAACTGTTGACCCTAAGAACGTCTTTTAAACCTAAGCAGTTTTTAAATAGGTGATCACATAAAAAAAAATATGATTTACTAAATGGTCCCTCGGTGGAGACAGACTTAATTTGATGTGGCTTTTTTGGTGGTGAAGAATGCTGGCTTCTCAGGGGATATTGTTCAGTCTGTGAGAAGTGGAGTGAGGTGGGGCCGACCAGGTGAGCCGGCAGGGGGAGAGAAGGGGGGCGGACAGGGCCCTGCAGGGGAATTCATGCCAGCACTGGAAACAGAAAAGACTGATCACAAATAAAAGGGGGAGTGGGATGAATTGGGAGGTTGGGATTGACATATATACACTACTATGTATAAGATAGATAACTAATGAGAACCTACTGTATAGCACAGGGAACTCTACTCAGTGCTCTGTGGTGACCTAACTGGGAAGGAAATCCAAAACAGAGGGGATATATGTATACATATACACAAGCCTCCAAAATGTGTCAAAGATGATGTACAAGCTTCTCATGTTTATATTTTATTACACACACGACGCACACACAAACAGATATCTTTTCCTCTCCATTCTATCCCTAGAAATTTAGGGTGTCTCTGAAACGCTACCTGCTTCACCTCCCAGCGAGTTCTCCTGGAACTCGGTGCAGCTTTACTTACTGTCAGTGACCGGCTCCATACAAAATCCTAGCAAGGAATGCAAGAAGTCCACTACGTTATTGAGAGAGTCCTTGTTCACATAATCCCTCATGGTTTGTCGGAACTGCATCTTATCTAGCTTGTATAACTTAGTGAGGCAGTTCTGGGCCTGCAAGGAAGGAAGAAAAGTGAAGAAGTCACAGGTACCAGCTTAAGCTAGGGATACCAGTGGTCTGCGACAGAAGCCCTCAAAAGGCAAAAGCTTCCATCCATCCCTGCTGGCTGGTGCCCACCAACCCTGCCAGCCCCTCTCGTCTGAGAATGCAGTGGGCAGAGAGAGGCTGAGCAGTACTAGGTAGATGACTTTGAGAAGGGCTGCTCCTCAGGAAAAACCCCAAACTAGGGGCTAATGCTGTCCCAGAAAGAGCTCAGTATTTTTGCCAAGATCAAGATTTTAAGATCTCAATGAAAAAACTTAAAGCGTAAAATTTAGGTAAGTGATAGGATTGGTCATCAAGGTTTAGAAAACCTCAAAGGGTTTGTGCCATGGGAAGGAGCAGGCCACTCCCATGCTCAGCTATCTTGAATTTAAGTAGATTTAATGGATGGTGTGAGGGGCTATAGGAAGTGCTTGTCCAGAGTCCTCTTATATGGTCAGGAGGGAAGGATCTTTGAAACATGAAAGAGGCATAAAATAAAGGCAAGTCTAGTTTGTTGATTTTTGTGTCTGCTTCTGAATGTGGAAGTTTGGTATTTAAATAGAAGTTGGTCTTCAGGATATGAAAAGCAATTGACCATCCACTAGGCCCTGCTACTTAAAAATATATTTCTTATGATCCAGCAAATAATTTTGCCATCTAGCAAAGAAAAAGCAAGTAATCCCCACCATCAGAACAAATAAAATCACCTTCATTGGTTTGAGAAGGCCACAGACAGAATGCGCTAATACTATCTGAGACCCTTAGGGGGCTCCCTAACCCTCTCTTACTATTGAGAGAAAAATCACATTTGTGCAGTGCTTTGCTGTTTAAAATGCGTTTCTTGCTTGTAAGTGCATAACGACATTTGACTTTCACACTTTCTCTGTGATTTGAAGAGTTTCCCTATATTACAGTGGAAGAAACTGAGACTCAAAGAAGTCAAGGACTTTGCCCAAGTTGATACACCAAGTTTCACAGCAGAGCCAAAATTAGAAGCCAGGGTCTTACCTCCTCATAGTGGTTATTTCTCCGATGATATAATAGTCACATGAATAGTTTAGATAGTGATTGTTGGGGAAAATGTATCTAGATAACACCTACTTTGAAAAAAGATTTAAGATGACCAATAATAGAGATTAGTTGATATCTTGTGGAGAACAAGATCATCATAAAAAAGAAAGTCCTTAACAATGGAATGAAATGGGAAAATGATAAGAGAGAACTCTGGGTTGAGGGGAAAAAGCTAAAGATCAAGATGGGAGGGGACTTCCCTGGGGGCGCAGTGGTTAAGAATCCGCTTGCCAATGCAGGGGACACGGGTTCAAGCCCTGGTCTGGGAAGATCCCACATACCGTGGAGCAACTAAGCCCGTGCGCCACAACTACTGAGCCTGCGCTCTAGAGCCTGCGAGCCACAACTACTGAGCCTGCATGCCACAACTACTGAAGCCCACGTGCCTAGAGTCCATGCTCTGCAACAAGAGAAGCCACCGCAATGAGAAGCCTGCGCACCACAACGAAGAGTAGCCCCTGCTCGCCGCAACTAGAGAAAGCCCGCGGGCAGCAACGAAGACCCAATGCAGACAAAAATAAATAAAATAAATTAAAAAAAAAAAAAAGAAGGGAGGGGTGCCTGGGTGAGGACAACCTTAAAGGAGGATAGAGAAATTTGGACAATCAGACAGAAGCAAGGAAGTTAGATCCCCAAGAAAGCAGTCCCTGAGAATTGGGACTTATTGGTGGGCCTTAATGGTGGCCCAGAAGAAAATTTAAGTTACATGACCATTTTGACAAATCAAGGCCCAGAGAAAGATTCTTGGAAAACTCGAGAGGAAAAAGGAAGATTATAAAAGGTTGAAACTTGTAATTAGCAATAGGCATCCTTGTGTGACCTTGTTATAGTCTCTCCATCTGTATAACAAAGTCAGGTGGATTGACTTTTTTTTTTTTTCCCATTTTTCCTTTACTCGGTCATAGAAGATTGGGAAATTGGTGTTAACCAGAGGTTACTCGTTGCTAGCTCTAAAGCAAGCTTCTTTTCTTATAAAATAAATGATTCTTGCTATAAAATGAAACCTGTAAAGTACTTCTTGCTTCTCTGTAAAATACACCAAAAAAGGCATTGTTTCAAATCTGCTCTTTAGAGGCTATTAGAACGTCTGAATGAGTTCAATCAGAAGTTCAAGCAAGAATCAGAATATCAAACCATACGTATTTTGATTCTGAATGAATATTTTAAACTTCTCCAAGAGATATAAAGAGTGAATTCCCTTTCAATAATTTGGGACTACAAGCTAATGATTAGACTATTCCAGGAAACATGCTGGAATTGCTAGGCACTTTGATGAACATCGTTGCAATAATAATCTGTTTATTAAAAAAATAAAAGTATAGAGGACCTGATCTGGTAGAGGTAAGAAATGTCTTTAATATATTAAAAGCTAAGTAACTTTTGATAATCCAATGCCAGAGAAATCTGGAAATATCTAGCTTCTTGAATTAGACATTCCCAGGGAAAATTTCTCAAATTTCTCTCTTGGACAACGTGTTTACTAAGCACGGACAAGTGAGTATAATCCCTATAGTGAGTACTGAACTGGGCTACTAGAGAATGGAGGTATTGCCATGTAAATCAACAAAGTTGAGAAGGCAGGTAGAAAACTGGACATCCTGACAGGAAATATTCAGTACTCTTGAGAAAAGAACATATGGTGATTAAGCAGTAACAACAGCCTCTCAAGTGGTTTCTGATCCAACTAGCCCTACCTTCTCCAATTCTAGAAAGGCACATTCTGATATCAGAATGAGTTTATACCTCCAACTGCAGCATGACACTTCTTTTTATATTTTGATGTTTGATTTCATAGAATTGGTTTTCTGCATGAGGAGTGATGTGGTTTCAGCCTTGAAGGCATTTATTCATACTGTGATAGAATAAAAATCAAAGATCAAAAATCACATACACATGTGCAGAGATGGGGGCAATGTCAGCTTTCTACTGCCTTATTACTTATTATTTTGATTTCTTAAAATTTGGGGCCTCAAAATCTAGATCTTGGTCAAAGTTTTCAAGTTTCAGAATTTAGAAGTTAATTACTATGAATAAAACTCCCACATGCAAATAATTAATATAATACAACACAATAGAATATAAAAGAAAGAGAATGATATACAGATGGATAGATAGGTAGATGATAGATTAGGAAAGTAACACAGCATGCTAAGGCTGTGTGAACATTTCACGACAAAACCTAATACCAAGGAAAAATGGGCTGGCATTAGACTTTGACATGATCCTAAAACTCTGCTAAGTTATGCCAAAGGGTTTCCTGGTCTCAAATTTGCATCGACCCCTTGTTTTTAAGGGAATATTTTCGTAAATATTTCAGTTCAAAAGTATGTATAAGGGCAACTGTTGCATTTTGGACTTGTTGTGGAGGTGGGTTATTGCTCAAGTCTTAAGTGAAAAGTAGTCACCAGTGGCGGCAAATGAAAATGAGCTGGAATTACATTTCCATGTTCCATACAGAATTATGCTTTGCAAGCCTGAGCGCAGAGTTTCAAGTTTCACACAGTTCAAAGGGATATGATCTCAAATATTTAGTAGTCAAGGTTCATTCTCAAACAAAGCAGCCAGAAAATGACTGGCTACTTTTGTAGTCCTATTTTGTCCCAATAAGGGCCATTTTCCGTATCTAAGAACAACAAACCAAGTCCTAAACTTTGATCCCTTTTTCTAATATAACATATGCTTCCATAGTACCCAGGCAGGTGATTAAAAAGTTATTTGCCACGGACTATCAGAAGCTTGCTAAATGTATTCATCTTTGCAATGTTTTTTCAAACTCTAATTCACATGTTCCAATTGTACACTCTTTTACCAATTGGGAGTTGGCCTGCCCAGGCAGGAGGCAGAAGTGGTATTCCCAATTAAACTTTCCTAAGCCTGGGTTTTAGATGTCTTGAGATATCTTGTGGGAATCCTCCCACCTTAAGACAGCATTAATTACCCTTACAAAATACAGTATTCTTCAGGGAACACTGACCCTCATTGTCAAAGGACTCATTCCTAATTTGGAGGGAGGGAAGAGGAAGAGGAAATGGAATCTACTTTAGTTCTCTTACATTCTCCCGGAATACCTGGTGTCTCAGACGATCCCCAGAGAGCCCTCGGTGTCCTTCTCCGCAACCATAGGCACATCCCAGAGACTTCACTATTTTGATGAGCATGGTTAGAGCAAGCCTATGGTTGCTTACAGGCGTACTTTCATCCTAGTACCCATGAACGAGAAAGAAAGAAGATTCTGTTCATTTAGTCACTAAGATTCTTTTGCTGCTAAGACTCTATTTTATTATTAAACCAAGTTTATACGTTTTGCAGCAAGCCCCTGCAATTTGGGAAATAGAATTGTCAAGGGCTCCACAGGCAAGCTAACTTTTCAAAACTCTAGAACGGACTTATGAGAAAGAAAATGTTTATGCATTTTGAACACCCTCTAGTGCTACAGGATATGAATGCAGACCTCTTTATTAGAAGACATGCTTTCATATCCTCGTTACACTATCAGAATAACTGTCTAGAGACAGTCTGGACTACCAGTGATGAAGGCAAGTAGCTTTTTCCAGAAGGTACCCTCATCCACAGGCTCCTGCTAATATCACCAAGCAAGGATTATTGCTAAATTTCTGGAACTGATCAAAGTCTGAAACTATGAAATCGTGTGGCAATTTCTGACATTTTCAAAGGATTTTTCTAATTTTATACCTTCGCTACATTGTAATACTCATGCACAAGCAAAGAGAGAATATACCAAAAAATTTGTAAATATTCAGCATGGTTCTTTGTTTGAGGCTAAATCGGAAGCCCTCCCGAGGTGAACTGTGAGAAGTGTTATCAGCCTCTCTCTTGACTCATTTAATCCTTGTTCTTAGTGAAGAACATAGCTTCCAGAAAAATGAACTTCCTTGAATTATTTCCAAAGAAGCATAAGGACGCTGTTGCTAAGGAATGATGCAGATCCCGGCGTGGGAGTGCCGTTACCTTCAGGAAGCGCCAACATTCCTCAGTCCTTCTAGCTACTTTCTGCTGTCAGCACAGCCACCGCGGACCTGAGAGTCCAGCTCCCGTTCCTTAATTGCATATGACGTTAGGTAAATGAACTCATCTCTTTGTGCTTTATTTTTCTCACCTGTGAATCGAGGATCCTAATAGCTTCCCTTCCTACTTCATCAGCTTACCATGCCAAACAAATGAAATAATGGATAAGAATTGCTCTGTAAATTGTGAAGGCCTTTTCCATCTTCATATGCTCAGGTTGATACATAAACTTTGGGGCCACTCACGTAGAAAGCATACTCAAATGCAGGGAGGGTGTGAAAGGGATGGGGGTTATCTAGACATCATGTGCTGTTCATTATGTGATGGGGTAGGCTCTCTGCTCCCCTAATGTTATATAATTGGTCCTTTTTTTCTAACCAAATGCTCATGTAGTGGATGTGGTGCTGGACTCCAGAGATGCCCCCTTCAGAACTGAACATTCCTTCTCTGAGCTGCTGGGAGTATTGATGGATGACAGCTCTCAGGTGAGTCCCTCTCCAGGCATTGCCCTTAGCTAAAGAGACCTGCCTTGACCCAGGTTATGCTCTCCTCCTGGAAGCAGTCTGCCTCCAATGGCTGGTCAAGAGCATAAAGAGTGTGTGTGGGGAGGTGTGTGGAATAAAGTGGGCTCCCTTACTTCACCCGGGGATTACTTTGAAGAGCCATCCCACCTCTGGAGCTCCCTGTGTGATGGGCTGAAGTCTCCGTTACAACTACATTGCAATTCAACTTCTCTCTCTGCCCCATCCTGCTTCTTTTGCACCCCACAGATGTTGATCCTGAGCAGACACCCCAGGAAACCTCCTGTGCGCATATCTCCTTGTCTGAGTCTGTTTCTTGCGAACTCTACAGCTCAGATGCTTGTAAATGGAAGACTCAAACATACATACACACAAACATACACACACACAGATACATACATTTATTTATTTATACATGCATACATACATACATATCAAATTCAGAAATGTTTTAAATTCAAATCTTAGCTCCATAACCTTGGGCAAGCTACGTAGCCACTCTGTGCCCTACAAAATAGGAATCATAAAAATATGTATTTCACAGAGTTTGTGAGGCAAAACAGGGAAGGCATGTAATAATAGCAAAACCAGTGTTAATTATTATTTCTAGGTGTGGGGCACTGCTATCCATTGGGGGCAACATTGTGCAAATTAGAAAAGGCACTCCTCTGGGTGGATGAATTAGAAAAAGGTGAATCCTTCTCAGTAGCTGCAGCCCTTGGGTAAACAGCTTGGTGAGCAGAGCTCAGACTGGATTTCAGTCCTGTCTGGACTCCTGAGCCGAGAGCCCTTGTGGAGTACACAGCCTGCACAGCCAAAGGTCACCCTGGGTAAGGGCTGATTTGGAAGACTGACTTACATACATTTAAAGACTATTGATATTATAGGTTCCTTTAAAGCAAATTCCTAGCTCCAAAAGCTTTTTGTAAATATCTATTTGTATTTCTTTGGACCTTCAGATGTCCTTGGGATTTTGGCTCCTCTAGTAGAAGACATTCAGAAAGTTGTATCCAGCTACAGCCAGAAATCAGGACACATATTAAATAACATTTCAAGCTCTCAGTACCAGTTAGTGGCAAATATAGAAATAGAAATTAGATCTTCCTTTTTGAATTAATCAATTCCCGCATGCTCCTGGCATTACTAGGTTGCAAAATTAGATAAACCTCCTGATTCCACTGAAAATAACAGATGGGATAGAGGCAGAACACACCTGTGTGACTCACAAGTACAATGCATCTGACCTACGGTCAGGTATGATTTTATAAATTCTCTGTATTACAAAGAATATTATTTTGTAGAACTAACTACAAAACATTTGTATCTTTGGTGGCTGTTTTGGAGAACACATTATCTGACTTTGTAAAATCCCATCCTGATCAAGTGATAGTTTTGGTTAAAGTAGCATTTATATTATCAAGTTTCTAGTATGATATCTAGATTTTAAATAGGCAAGAGACTTGCAGTTCTTTAATAAGAAAGTAGATGAAAACACTACTTGGGGGACTTCCATGGTAGCGCAGTGGATAAGACTCCGTGCTCCCAATGCAGGGGGCTTGGGTTCGATCCCTGGTTGGGGAACTAGATCCCACATGCATGCCGCAACTAAGAGTTTGTATGCCACAACTAAGGAGCCCATGTGCCGCAACTAAGGAGCCCGGGAGCTGCAACTAAGGAGCATGCCTGCCACAACCAAGACCTGGTGCAACCAAATAAATAAATATTAAAAAGCAAAAAAAATCCCCACTACTTGGGTGAAATTTTTGAGCTAAAAACAAAAACAAAACAGAAACAAAATTCTAATAATGAACTTCAGAGATCCTCATAAACATAACAAAGCCCTCATCAATTTAGGGAACATCTAAGCTTTACTGATAAGAGCTTATCAAAATTTCACAACTTTAATTTTTTTCTTTCTATTTTCCCCTGAATATTATGACATAATGACATAGCACTATTCTCTCTTTGAGTGGCCACCTAAATTGACAGGTAAAAAAATTGAATATTTAAGAATCTCACTGTTTGCTGTGTTTATAAATTTGGTCCTTATAAACTTGTATTTGTTTGTTAATTCCTACATAACTGTTGATTGAATAACTCCTTAGATCTTAGGATTCAGTATCAAATCCCTTGTGATCTATATCATCATTTAGATAATTTTCATCTACAGTGAGATCTGAGGATCCTTGGATTGTCCTCAGTGATGTTTGGGAACATAAGAAGTTGGGGACCTTAAGTACCAGAAGAGTCTATTAGAATTGGAAAACGTATACATGATTGAGGCAGGAGAAGAAATCCTAAAGAAAAGCTTAGGTTCAGGAACCTAAGAATATTGGGGCAGGAATAATTAGATCAGAGTCCACAAATATTGGGAAAAATGAGAGTAGACAATCAGGGAAGAAACAGAGATGATAAATGCACATTAAACATGCATCGGGTAGGACTGGAAAGAGATGGAGAAAAAAATATAAAAGAGGAAAGAGCACTGGAACACTTATTCAGATGTAAAAACCTGATAGCTTACAAGAAAATAACAATTTATATTCTAGATAATATATAGGTGGTAGAACTCTGTACAGTGAAATCTTATACTTCTAAACACTTGGCCTGATGTGTAGATTGTCACCTGTTAGAGATTCAAATCTCTTGTTGATTTCAATTCCTTAATAGCATTTTCCAACTAAAACCCCAAATTGAAAGCAGCATAAATTATATGAGTTTAAGCTGCAGTAGTTCTTATTTAAAATTCAAATTAAAAGAGAAAACTAATTATTGACGTTAAGCACTGAGATCATAAATCAGGTGTTGTCAAGTCAAAGGGAATTAAATTCAGGAACAATCAGTAATAAGAAAGCTAAAGACACCTGGAAGTGACACACTGAGACATAAGAGAACCAAGGCTAGTCTTCCAAACCAACTAACTAAACAAAAATTTTCCCTTTCTTTCCCTTTACCTGTGATTGAAGTAGGCTACCTAAAAATATGTTCCTTAAATCAAGAGAAAGAACTTTATTTAAATTTTTTCAGGAAAATTATACTGCTTATTATGGACTAAATGTTTGCATCTCCCCCAAATTCATATGTTGACGCCCTAACCCCCCAGGGTGATGGCATTTGGAGATGTGGCCTTTGGGAAGTAAATTTTAGGGTTAAATGAGGTCATGAGAGTGAAGTCCTGGTACAATAGGATTCGTGCCCTTATAAGAAGAGACACTGGAGAGCTTGCTCTCTCTTTCTCTGTGTGCACATAGAAAAAAGATGTCATGGGAGCACATAGCAAAATGGCAGCCACCTACAAGCCAAGAGAAGATGCTTCAGAATGAAATCTACCTTGCTGGCACCTTGACCTTGGACTTCTCAGAGTCCAGAACTGTGAGAAATAAATTTCTGTAGTTTAAGTCACCCAATCTATTGTATTTTGTTTTGGCAGCCTGAGAAGACTAGAATGCCACTCCATTAGGTCAGACCCTGAAAGTTTTGAGAAAGAGACTGTTGTTGGCAGACTGAGAATTGTGGCAATGTAGTGTATCTGAGATATTCTCTTGCAGAATTAACATGACCAGGGAATTAGTTCTAACATTGCTTGGATGGCAATGGCTTTTGAATGTAGGATACAATTTCACGTAACTGTTTTTACTAATGCCTGCTGAGAACCTAATGAAGAGATTTCTAGACTCACCACTTTCTTGCTCTAGTGACTAGCTGCTATTCTGAGTCAACAAATTGCTGGCAAGCAAGAATTGGAAAGAAATCAGGAACAACATTTCAAGAGGACACAAAAGGTGGTTCAGTCATACCTTCTCTTGGTTCTTATCATTCTTCTCATAGGGGCCACCTCCTCCTCCTCCACCTCCACCTCCATCACCTCCTCCACCTCCTCCATTACCACCTCTTCCATCTTCTCCTCCTCCATCTCCAGCTCCACTAACTGAAGGGCCCCCAAATCCACAGGTGGAACTTCCAGATACTCCTTTGAACTGGAACGTTCCCTCACTTGGTCTTTTTTCCACAGTCACATTTTCCTTGTTTTCACTCTTCTTTCTGTTCTTTTCTACACAGGGCACCACACCAAGTTGAAGCAAGCATTCCACAATGTTCAGTGCCACATCGCAGATGCGAGAACTGATGTCATGGTTAAGGACAAGATAAACAGCCTTCAGAACCACCTGGGGGAAGACAAAAGTAAACTGAGAGTGATTAAGTTACTTGAATTACCTCTTCCTAAATAGATTTGGTTATTCCATTTAATACATTTCCTTTAGGCTGTTCTATGCACTTAAGCATAAATAATTCAGGTAATTTTCAGATGATCTTATTAAGCTGCATTGGGATCTTGTGTATGTGCTTAATATAGAGTACAAATCACCCAAGGAATTAAAAATGTATAAGTGTGTTATCTCACTTAAGGACTATAAGACTTGCCATAATATAGACAGTTAATGGAGATAACAAAACATAATGAATTAATGGGAGAGTAATTATTTGCCCAAATGGAAACTTGTTCAACTGATTTTTAAAATCAAAGTGTTATAATTCCCTGCCAATAATGCTTTCTACCAATAATGGGTGAAGAGAAATGGTTTCCTTACACACAAAATAGAGGAACATTTGCACATTCGCAATTGCATCATTATCTACATTCAATTTTAAAAGCAAAATATTTGCATGTTTAAATTATGTCCTTTTATTGATTTTAATATTTTAAATTATTTGCTGAGCCAGGTTCCCTAATGTGAAATAAAAAATTGTGTGACATATTTGTAAAATATAACAACCCTTTCATATGCTAATAACCATAATCAAGACAGGCATTCTTGAGAATGCAGGTTTAAATGTTTTAATGGACTTCTATTCATTTTCTCCTGCTATATGGGTGGTTTATAGTCATGCTGCTTATATAACAAAATGAAACAAACTGAGAATTTTTTACTTCCATTCTAGGAAAGAAGGACTTAGCGCGCGCGCGCGCGCACACACACACACACACACACACATATATTTACTACGTGTATTCAGGATTCACTAATGTTTTTAGATTATAAAAATATTCTGAGATCAGATCAAATCTAATGTAATGCTTAAGAAAAAAAAGAAAAGAAAAGGTGCATCCAAGATGGGTGATACACTTGTGAAATTTTTTTTAAAAGGATAGCTTTTTCAGGGACTTCGCTGGTGGCACAGTGGTTAAGACTCCACACTCCCAATGCAGGGGGCCGGGGTTCGATCCCTAGTCAGGGAACTAGATCCCACATCTATGCCAAAACTAAGGAGGCCATGTGCCTCAACTAAGGAGCTGGCGAGCCGCAACTAAGGAGCCTGCCTGCCGCAACTAAGACCCAGCACAACCAAATAAATAAATAAATATATTTTTTAAAAGGGTAGCTTTTTCATTTAAAGGCTTAACATTTCTAAGAATTTATATGCACATTTTATCCAACATTGTAAAAACTGGGCCAAAGATTCTATATCTTTCAAGCTTCAGTAAGAAAAATTCTTGCTCCTTACAGAAAGATCAAGCATGCCATTCTTGTGGACAAAGTTATTGGTCCCATCAATATGTTCTGTGTCTTCCAAGTAGCTGTAGTTTATGCAGGAGTCTGTGAGGCTTCGAGGCAGGTTTGCACATGCCAGGGGTTCATGTGGCATCTCAGGTATAGGCACCTGGTTGCAGAGCTTCCTCATATGCTCACTGAAAAAGTCTGCATAGCCTACGTTGAATGACGCCAATGTGGTATTGAAGGTTGCAACTGTGATAGTGGAGATCTGGGATCGAACTAAAAAAAGGAAAGCAATGTCTTAGTTTTCCCCATATTAACGTATGACATCATGTTAGACAGTTATACTACTATTTAAATCATGACCACGATCACAGCATTAGCAGATATTTGACTAGTAGTCTCAAAGCTATTCTCAACTCCCATGATGTTAAGTCATGTAATATCTGATAAACAATGAAGGCTACAGAAAATGTGAATTCTTAACTGGCTTCCTTGAGACCCAGGCTAGAATTTTTTGTCTAACAGGTGCATTTTACTCACTGTTAGATGATAGACCCTACTGGTATAGTTAAACTAGTTTGGTTGAAGTATTCCCCACAAGTAAATAGCTGTTAAAATATTTGGTTTTATCTAGTATATTTAGGTAACAGCAAACAAGAAAGATTCTTTTTCTCCTTTGCTTAAGAATAATGGAACATAAATTTGTGGTGGTAACTAATAGATGTCATCAAATACTTGAAGTACAGCCCAGGGAAAAGAGGGACTACATTTATGCTCATAGGTTAAGAGCACAGAATAAGAAACCCCCATCTTGGATCCCATCCAGAGACACACATTTGCTCCACATAAAGCACAAAATAGCAGCTGTCTGGAAAGGGAATAGGTGGCCTTGGAAGGCAGGGACTTTCCTCCCACAGAAAGTGGACAAGCCCTTCAGAGGGACATCATAGATGCCCTCAAGTTTCTCCTAGCCCTGTAGGTCTATGCTCTTTTGAAAACAACTATGAATGGCTTGCCCTTGCTTTCCCTGAGAGGCATGGTGTTCATAGTGTGCTATCCAATAGCTCTTGCTACTAAGGAAATTTTAAGAATGGCTCACAAGTAAATTATCAAGCAATGTAATACACGAATGCAATTTTTCAAAAAGCACACGGAGCCAGATTACAATGAAAATGGAACATGGAGTAAAAACAGGAAACAGAACCTGGACGCCCACCTGCAGGGGCCGCCTCCAACCCACCTTCCTTGACGGTGTTTTCCCCATGGCTGTTGGAGTGGTCCGGCAGGTCACTCACCAGCGTGTGATGAGAGTGGGAGTGCCTGCCGCTCAGGCTCTCCATCTCAGTGGCCGCGTCCGAGCTGCCCCGCCGGCTAAATTTCCCTGAGATGGACAAGAGCACCACAAGAGGGTTTGAAAATCTGAAGATTCTGCCAAGATTCTGTCTGTCCAAAGGACAGCAGTGATAGTGAGGGGACATTAGGCAGTATGTGAGGCACAGCCGACTAGCTTGCCTTGGGAACATTCAGGGTCGAGATGATTGATGACGCTGCCTGTGATAAGGTCAGCCCCAATCTAAGCCAAATGTCAGAAACCATCTGTTAGGTCCCCGCTAGCTGTCAGCTCTTGCTTTTAAGCTGGCCTTCTTAATATGACATCCAGAAAGAAAAAAAAAAAAAAGCTCCTTTTTCTTTTCTTTACATCTTCCTTTTTTGATATCTGAGTTAAAGAGAAGTCTGTCTTTGGATTCACAATGAAAGTTAATGCCCAGAACCCTCTAAGGCCATGTGTCCACATCAAGAATGATCTAATATAGAGCACAAACTTGCAGTTGCCAAGGTGGAGGGGGGTGGGGTAGGAGAGAGAAGGCATGGGAATTGGGGATTAGCAGAGGCAAACTATTATATATAGGATGGATAAACAACATCCTACTGTACAGCACAGGGAACTATAGTCAATATCCTGTGACAAATCATAATGGAAAATAATATGAAAAAGAATATATATATATATGTCTGAGTCACTTTGCTGTACAGAAGAAATTAACACAATATTGTATATCAACTATACTTCAATAAAATAAAATCATTGAACTATAGAATGATCTAAGAAATAGGGCTATGACCTGTCTAATTATACAGGATTGCTGCATGATTCAATTATCTGCATTTCTTTGGCTATGAAGACACAGCATTATTTTGGTCCTGGGGAGCCTGTATTTGGGCCCAAATTCCTTGACTAAACTATTCAAGAAAGATCCAGATTTCCCTGGGAGCCCTAGATCCAGATTTCTAAACAGGTCACTGAAGCTCTGCCCTACTTTGGAAGGTCCTTGTGGTCACCTAAAATGGTGGTTTGCCAGCCTCCTTTTTCCATGCCTCGCCTGTCTTCTCCAAGCCCAGAGAAACTTCCGAAGGAGAATGCGCTGCAGGTGGGGGACACATCCAGGTGGTCCTCATGCAGCAGGAATGGCACTCCCATTCTCCGAGGCCGCCTCTTCCCCGCGTGGTGGAATGGGATGGAACCTTTTCTCTCTCTGTCTTCTTTGCGGCTCTTGAACTACAGAAATGAGAGATGAAGGGTCAGGCACAGGGCAAAGGCAAGGTTACAGTTTGCTTCCCAAAGGGCTCCATGATCTGGGGTAAAATACAGGAAATGTTTCAGGAAAAGGAGACCTGGAAAGTCACTGAATGTCATCCAATAGAGATGGAAGAAATTTCTACAATGTGTCAAAAGAGTGAAGGAAACTAAGGAAAAGATAATGTATTTCCTGGGGTTTTTTTTTGCTGGGTTGGGTTTGAGGAGTGGTTCTCAAAGTGTAGTTCCTAGACCAGCAGCATCAGTGCCTGGGAAATTGTCAGAAATGCAAATTTTCAGGTTCAACCCCAGACGTACTGGATCAGAAACCCAAAAGGGGAAGCCAGCAATGTGTTTTAATAAGCCCTGTAGGTGATTCTGATGCTTGGTAAAACTTGAGAAACCCTGGGTTAGGGTATAGGATTCCTGAGTCATCACTTGGACCAGCCAGTCTTTTTCTGTTCCATTTCTCCAGACTGAGATACATTGTTTCAGCCAAACAACTTCAAATGTGTGCCTCTGTCCATAAGGAGAGGCAACTCTATTACTCCTACCAGTCAAATAAGTTCAAGGTCCAGTATAACTAAGAGTTTAGAATTGCTTGGAAATCTTTTAAAATATATCGATGTCTGGGCCTAACCTTTAGCCATTGTGACTTAATAGGTCTGGGGTCAGGCCTGGGCACTTGAATTTTTTAAAGTTCTGCAGAGATTCTCATGTGCAGCCAGTATGGAAAACCTCTTTTGCCCCCACTGAATGACATTTTTAGAAAAACTACAGCCATTGCTTATGACTGCATCATCAATGAAGGCAGAGGACTACTTGTGTAGCAACACTCTGAGTTCATAGATAGGTTGTTAATTCTGTGTTATTCATTGACATAAACCAGTCATTTTGCAAAAGAGAAAAATAAGCCATCACACATATATTATTGTACACATATTATTTTCTATTTGATTAGCTCCATTCACTTATAGAGAGGTGAAGTGTGGATTCATAAGAGCATGAATTATTTAGTTAGAAGACCTAGTTTTGAGTTTGAACTCAACCTTTCAAAGACTACATAAGGTTTTTAAGGCTCAGTCCCATTTCTTTTTTTTTTTTTTTTTTTTTGAGAATAATAATTAACATTTATTGAGTACTTGCTAAGTACCAGGCACAATAAAGACTTTACATGCATTACCTCAATCCTCATAACCTTTTGAGGTTAGTATATTATGTACCCATTTATAGATGAAGAAACCAATATCATTTTGCCAGTATCACATGGGTAGAAAGTGGTAGGGCTGGAATTTGAACCCCAGTCAATTGACTCCCAAGTCAGTTTATTTGCACAAAGACTCCACCTTTAATTTCCCACCTTTATGGTTCTAGCTTCTTATGGATGTTCAATAAATGTTTGTTGAATGGAAACCTACACTGTCATTCACAAAGGGAAGTGATGGTCGTAAACCTAGGGGTCAGTTAGAAGGATTTACTACTTTATCAACAAAGCTTGGTTTGTCTGTTGCCTTTAAAACAGAGATGACTTCAAGAATAAATGTTCCATGATGATCCCATCACTTTAAGAACTGCAGTTAAGACTCAGTTTCTTAGGTATAAATTGTGGAGTATAAAAATCTCATTGGATTAAATGAGAATTATTTATATAAAGTGCTAGGTAAAATGAGAATGAGCCATACAAATGTAAGTTACCATTACTGCTTCTACAACCATCTCCATAACCGCACTACTAAAAGCACTTTACACACATCATCAGGACTGAGTTCTGTAACAACCCCACATAACATGTAGAATGGGAAGTACTCATGCACAAGGAGGGACTTGCCCAAGGTCATGCTGCCCAAGGTCATGCTGCCCAAGGTCATGCTTCCAGCCAGTGCTATAATTGGGAGTGGACCTCTGTTCTGAAGTCCCTTCCTCATCCCACCCAACTCTGCAGCATGATCAGAAGCACCTCATGCCCCACTGTGTATTTTTTTTTTTTTTATTACCAAAATGCAAAGACCATAAATGGTTCTACTCACCTTCTTAAAAATGTTCATGCCAAGGTCTGAAGAAAGATCCGGGACTGCAGACCTACGTAGGTTGGTCAATGAAACTTTGGAAAAAGCCTCAGAGCTGAGAGATTTTTCCTCTTCATTACACTTCATGGTGAGATCCTTAATAAAGGTAGATTAATGATCAAGGACTTAGAGATATATTTCATATTAATTGTAACTTCTGTTTGGAGTTTCAACAGTGACACTACAAAGTTCCAGATTTAGGAAAGCTAAGAAAATAAGGAGGGGACAGGTATCTCTTTTTCTCTTTCTATTAAAAAAAAAAAAAAAGTGGTTTTACATTTAATGATTCACCAGAGGAGATATTCACTTTGGGCAGAATCATCTATTACTAAAACAGAGCATATTTCCTTTTCATTCAGTTATTGCTCCTGTTTATTTTCAGAATATGCAGACGTCTTTTAGACACAGCCAAATCACATTTCAGTAAGCCCAAACAACTGGAACACACAGTGAATCGTACTTTTCTCTACATATTCAATATGTGGTATTGATGAAAAAGATGAAAAGAACAAGTATTCAAGCTGGTATTAGGACTTTCACTTATCAAAAAGTGATTTTCAGGGGGATGTCATCAGTGCACATTCAGTTTATTCCTCCAAACATCTATAATAAAGAACAAGACTATATATCAAAAAATGATATTGCTAATGATGACACTGAGGCACTGGAAAATGTTGAGCTGTGCCAAAGGAGGTTAAATCACGTTCAGTAAAATGCTAGTGTCATGCATTTTATAATATCATTAATGGACACTTATATGTGAAAACTCTCGATTAACTAGCATTTTGATTAGCCAGAGGATCCATTTTCCATTATTCTGGATCAACAGAGGCTTACTCTAGATAACTGTGTGTAAGAGACATTTAGATAGCACCTCTTTCAATGGTCAATTAAATGCTTAAGAACAGCAGAAGGATCCAGCAGTAAAAGATGGAAAAATAGCATCAGAGTAACCCACCAATCCAACAGTCAGCACTGGGATAAATAAGAGCTGGATGCACAGAAGAAAAAAAGAATCTGTTATGGCTGAAGTTGTTGGTTCAAATGATAATGGACCAAGTTTCTCTTACTTGGGTTTTGTGTGTGTTCACTAGTGAGGGAGCTGCCGCCACCATGGAGCTACTTCTGGGTCTGGGCAGGAGAGGAATATCCGGCTCTGTGGGCTTTTCTGGCTTCTCTTCCAACATGTGTCTCAGCCTTTGTAGATAGTACATCAGAGACCACTGAGTGCCCTCCTCAGACCAATGGGGCTGGAGTAGGCAGCGAAGAACAGCAACGTCAAAGTAGGTGGCATAGCGGGACCTTTGGCACGGAGGAATCACGAGAGAGACCCTGTTCCCAATGGCAGAAAGAACATGATTATCCTGGCAGTCATACATTCCAAGGGGAGGCACAATGTAGCTTATAGCTCTGCTTTTCTCATTTGGTCATTTATTCATTCACTTATCTCTTGTCTGGTTTACTCTACTGTCCTCCTAACTGGTCTCACTCATTTTGCTTTTGCTAGATACTACCTAGAAGTAGAGACATTTGAGAGAGTTTTGAAGGATAGGTAGCAATTATACAGGCAAAGTTGAGGATGAGTCAGGAGAGCGGATCAGCATTTCAGTCAGAGCGAACAATGCCTACGAAGGCAAGGATTTTCTTAAAAATCATGAGTTTTAAGTTGGTGGGGGAGAATCACGCAGTTGGTATAGCTGGTGAGTAATTTGGGTGGTGGACACTGATGAGAGTCTATAAAAACAGATGAGGTTCAGATCATGATGTTTCTTTTATGCTAAGCTTTCAGGTTGACTTGTACCTTGATAGAAATGGGCATAATATTGTGTACTTCATTGGGATATTTTAATTTCAGTTTGATAATATTATGTAAAGGAGCCAAGGAAACTGCAAGGTGCTAAACAAACAGAAGTTATACTCTGAGGAAAATGAAATCATTTTGAAAATTCTAAAGTCATATGTCCATATAAGACAGCAAAACTAATTTTTAAAAAAATCTCAGAATTCTGGAATTCTATTATTCAGTTGAAACACACAATACATTCATTATTTAATGTTCAACTTAATTGCACTACAAATTAGTTTTAAGCAATTACTCAGCATCTCAGGTATCTCAGGGGATAGGAAGATATGTAAGTTCAACTTCCTCACCTTGAGGAACGTATGGTCTGGTGAGAATGATAGACAATACATGACAAATTATAAACTTAGAACTTCTGGAATCCAAAGATGGAATCTTAAATCTAAAATCTGAAATTAACCCCCAGCATAATTTCTTCCTGAATTAAATGATGCAAAAGAGAAAATTTTATACCCTGCTATCAATTAGCAAATGGTGCCACCCACACAGGAAGAGCTTCAGAAAAAAAAAAAAAAAAAAAAGGCAGCCACTGAGAGCGAGAAGGAGAGGTTCTCCTTAATTTACTAGGCACATACTTTTTGAATTGGAGGTTATGACTCATTACTGGTTCAAGAAATTAATTCAAAAGGATATGACTATTATTAAAATGTTAACTAGAATAAAAACTATCAAAATGCAACAAATGGAGTAAGGATTTGTATGGTTGGTGATACTTCTGTTTCACTTTACATACTTGCCATGAGTCATGAGTAAAACATATTTCTTACTGTGGGTGCAGTAAAAAGTTCAGATATACAAACCCCGACCAGGTCTGGGGCCCTGTGAATCATTTTCATAGCCTTTCTGCTCCCCTACCAAAGCACGTGATGCCCTTTCTCCTCTCTACTCTCGTTAGCAGTGTCTGGCATGTGGAGGGGTGACTGTCTATATACACGATGGTTGTGACCGTTGATGCTATCTTGTAGTCTAATATTCTTGAATATTTTAATTGAAGTAGCAAACTAAGTATAAGTTACAATTCAACCACATAAGTTGCTACGATACTAATTATTTAACCGAGTGGGCAGTCAACTGATGGTAGAAAGCGTCTCTTCATATAATTTCCTACGTATGGAATGTTAGAGTTTATCCCTCTTACAGGGAGCTAGAATACGCTTTGGACATCAACAGCATGGCAACTTTTAATCCATCAGGAGGTCCCATAGATTCTCCTTCCAACCACTTTGCATCAGCTCCACAGACCCCAACATGTCCCATTAGGCTTTACTGCAGTTACTTCTTCCTAGTCTTATTGCTTCCTCTCTCGTTTCTCCACTCCTCTGCTCAAACACCTCCAATAGACTTTTAAATAAAAATCTTAAAATAAAATGCAAGCTGTTTACAGTGGCCAACATGGCCTGCATAATCTGGCTGTGTCTATCACTCTAACCTCATTATCATGCTTGCACTGGTGTGCCAGTTATTTATTTTTGCCTCTTAACTCCAAATTCATCTTTTCTGCTTGCTCTGTGAAAATGGATTCGGGTCCTTTAAATATTTTTCTGTTGACAGCTGGCACGATGTTAAGCGTTGTCAGTAGAGGGAATGGAATAGGTATTGCAAGAGGAAAGAATTCTGCTTCCTGGTTCTGACTTCCTGTGCCCAGCTCCTACCGTGATCAGTGGCCGGCAGCACCCAGGGGCCAACAGCTCCCCTGGCACATCCCGTTTCAGGAAGTTCTGTAGCAAAGTGCTACTGCTAAGAGGCCCCCCCATGAACAGCTTTCCCTAGCACCCTAGAGAGTGGATTTCTGACAAGTTCCAGAGGGCAGATTTCCAGCAAGTTCCCCTGATACAGCACCACGCAGACTTCTCTGCCATTCAGTGAGGTGTGACTCCGTCCTCTCCAACAAGGTCTGGATCTCAGTCCTGGAGGGGCTTCTTCCTTGGGTGTTGTGTCTGAGCTTCAAAGTCGGTGACTGTTCCATTATATCTGCTATTTCTATGTTCTTTAGAATTCTCTTTACTTCTTACTAGCTGGTCCCTCATTACCCCAATCCCCCAATCCTCTGTTATACTTAATAATTCACAATATTAAACTTGCACTGTTCAAATTACTGTGTGGTTTCTCCTTCCTGATGGGACCCATCTGGATACATCTGGTAGTTGTGCTCTACTTACACTGACCTTCTTACTACCCCTGAATACATCACGCTTTTGCCTGCTTCAGAGCTTTTCTCTATGTGGAAATTTCTATCCTTATGACCTAAGCTTTATCTGGGTTCTGTTCCAATGTCATCTTTTCAGAGAGGTCTTTCCTAACCATTATGGGAAATGGCTTCACTCTCCCACTATTCATCTCTTCATCTTGTTCTAATTTTCTTCATAGCACGTGGCATGACTTGAAATTATATTCTATTTTGTTTACACGCTTATTGCCTGTCTTCATTTATTTGAATAAACTGATAAACTTCAGAAATGCATTCAAAAAGATGGTGAAATCAATGGCTTTTGTACATATAAGCAATAAACATTTTGAAAATGTAAATAAGAAAGGCCTTTTCAGGATTTCCCTGGTGGCACAGTGGTTAAGAATCTGTCTGAAAATTTGGGGGACACGGGTTTGATCCCTGGTTCAGGAAGATCCCGCATGCCACGGAGCAACTAAGCCTATATGCCACAACTACTGAAGCTCACACACTCTAGGGTCCATGTGCCACAACTACTGAGCCCACATGCTGCAACTACTCAAGCCTGCACACCTAGAGCCCGTGTTCCACAACAAGAGAAGCCACTGCAATGAGAAGCCCATGTACATAACTTATTAATACATTCAAATTTAAATAATATTTGACCTAACAAACTGAAGATAAATATCCACTCCAAAAAGTAAGGGAAAGAAAGATCAATTTAACATCAGTTGGTATCAGTTTAGGTAGGGAATATCTAACACTCAACATAAGATTTGATCATTGTCCTATATTATGGTTTACAAACCACTGAAAAAAAAAATCAGTATCAGGATATATTAGGAAGGATTGCACAGGCACTAAACAAGTTAGCCTAGAACATCAACCCACAAACTAAAAGAGAATGGTAATACAAGAAGCCGGTGACACTTGGAAACCACTATGAACAGTACTATAGAACATTTAAAAAAATCTTAATAAACAAAAAGACAAACTATAATCATTGGAATAAATACTCAATTCTATAAAGATTTCCACTCTTTATAGGTGGAACCCATAAGTTTAATGTAATTCTCTTTTGTGTTCTGTACCCAGTTTCAATGTGTGGAGGTAGGAAGGGAGTGTTTCCCACACCACCAGCAATTCTCTGGACACCGACTGGATGTCCTACAATATAACTCAGTTCTGACACCTCCTCCCTGGAGATAATGTCAGATTCTACAGGTTAAGGGTTCAGTGCTACAAGACTGCTCCCACTCCACTTCAGACACCAGTCACAAGTCCAGGCTGTTACCAGTGCTTCTGACCTACTAGCTCTAGATTGGAGGTTCCCACAACCCCTGCCCCAGGACTTCAGCTTCCAGCTGCAAGTCTAGGTTGTTACCTGTACTTCTGCATGACTGGCTACAAATCAGATGTTCCCATGGTCCCCTCCTTGGGTTTAATTAATTCACTAGAGAGGCTAACAGCATTCAGGAAACTCATGTACTCACTAGATTATCAGTTTACTATAAAAGGATATAACTCAAGAACAGCCAGACAGAAAAGATGCATAAGGCAAGGTATGGGGAAAGGGCACGGAGCTTTCATGCCTTCTCCAGCCTCGCCACTGTCCCAGCACTTCCATGTGTTCACCAGCCTGGAAGCTCTCTGAACCCTCTCTGTTGGGTTTTTATGGAGGCTTCATTACATAGGCACGATTGATTAAATCACTGGCCATTGGCAACTAATTCAAATTCCAGTCTGTCTCCCCTTTTGGGAGGTCAGGGGTGAGGCTAAAATTTCCAGCCCTCTAATCACGTGATTAGTTCTCCTGGCAGTCAGCCCTTAACCTTAGATGCTGTCCAAAAGTCACCTCATTAACATAACAAAAGACACCTTTGTTCCTCTCATCACTTAGGAAACTCTAAGGCGTGTAGGATCTTTGTACCAGAAACAAGGACAAAGACCAAATATCATATATTTCTTTTTATAAATCACAATATCACAAATTCTAACCAAAATTCCAAAGGGATTTATCTTTTATAAATCAATTATACTGTTCTGAAATTTAACTGGATGGATGAAAAAAAGTTTGGTAGTAATCAAGAAAGGTTTAACAGGAAGTATAAAGAGTATAAATTGCCAGATATTAATCTGTGTTTTACAACAATAATATTTAGCCAAGATTTACCATTTCAATGGTAGCCATATAATAGAAAATTTCCTTCCAATAGAAGAAAAAAGGAGATTAGAGAAAACTCAATCAGTTAACAGGCAGAGCAGAAGAGAAAAAAGAAACATAAAAAGCAGAGTATATAAAAAGCACAAAATAAAATAAAATGGAAAATATAAATCCAAAATGGCAGTTATCAAAATAAATACTGAATACATTCATGGGATAAAAGACAAGAATGTTCACATTGGATTTAAAAAACAAGGTTTAGTCACATGCTAATTACAAAAGAAAATCCTAAAAGTTGAGGGCACAGAAGTTTAAGAAGGGAGAGAATGGGTATAGATATGCAAATATAACTAAAAGGAAGTTGGTGTAGCAATAATAAAAAATAAACTTTGAGGTAAAAGTATTATTAGATATAAAGATTGTCACCATAATGTTAAAAGAAAAACTTAGGAAGCTATGCTAATTCTAAACATGTATTGTACATACCTAACAAGAATGCTACCAAATGCTTAAAGCAAGACCTAAGAGACTTGTAAGGGGAAAATAGACAAATAAATAATAGTAGTAGTATTTTAACACACATTTTCTAGCAAATAGTAGATCAAGCATACAAAGATTAGTAAGAATATAGGAGATCTGAATAACACACTTAACATTATTTTCTTGTACCTTGCAGTGTTTACAAATGAAGTCTCAAAAGAAACTGAAAACTCAACATCTCACATAAACCTAGTACTCTCACCATAGTTGAATTCCAGTAGAAACTAATAGCCAAAAGAAAAGCTCTAATCAGTTAGCAAATTTAGAAATACACTTTGAAATAGCTCATGGGTCAAATAAAAAGTTACAATTAGAATTTTTAAAATATTACATGGAATGATAATGATTCCACATATGAAAACGTGTGAGATACAGATAAAGTGGAATGAGAGGAACATTTAGAGATCTACATGCTTATAGCAGGATAAAGGAAACATAATGAAGTGAAAAATAATGAAGTAAGCATCTACTTCAATAGGTTAAAAAAAAGTAAATAAACCCCCAAATAGTACAGAATAAAAAAAGATAAAATAGGAGCATATACTAATGAAATATTAAACAAAGATAGATAGGATTAACAAAAACAAATGTTATTTCTTTGATAAAACTAATAAAAATTAATCAAGAAATGTAGTAAAATGTATGATCAAAATACTATCACTGAAAAAGCAGACATAACTAGATATGGTGATGGTTTCAAAAATGAGGGAAAACACTATGAACAATGGAATTAAAAGTTTGAATACCTACATGAACACATATTTATCCAACCAAATTGATTCAAGAAGAAATTAAAACCTAAATAGACCCACCACCTTTAAAAATTGAACAGTGGTAAATAAAATTTATTTTTAAAACATATCAAGCCCAGAAGGTTTACAGCCAAATTTCATTAAACATTAAGGAAACAGGTATTTCTAGTTTTATACAAAGTGTTCCAAAGACAGAAAAAAGAGGGAACATTCTTTTCATGAGGCTATTATAAATTTGCTACTGAAACCAGACAAGAACAGAGCAGGAAAGGAAAACGAAAAGCCACACTCATTTATGAGCACAATGTAAAAATAATAAAACACTAACAAACTACATCCAGCAATGCACAAATTGGGTCTTCCCCAGGAATTTAAGGATGATTTATTATTAGAAAATCTATTAATTTACTACCTAAAAAGATTATAGGAGAACATGTCCACAGGATTTTCTTAATAGGTGCACAAAACCTTTTATAAAATTTATTATTAATTTATTAAAGTCAATAACAAAAATTAGAAAAGAGCTATAATAATAAGACTGTAGAATATTGGTAGAGTCAGGCAAATAGGGAGATGCAAAAGAATGGAGAGCCCCAAAATCATATACTAACATATGTGGATACTGACACTGATACTCAATAAAGTTACAAATCTGCAGGAAAATAACTGTTTAAGAAATGCTGAGGGAAAAAATGAGTCATTCATGTGGAGAAACCAAATCCCTATTTCATACCACCATGTATCAAAAAAAGCCAACTTTAGATGAACTGGAGACATAGCAAAGGCAAAACAAAGAAAACTATGGAGAAAATATTTATAACCAATATGAAAGGATTCCTAAAGAAAATAACATCCCCAACTATTTTAAGAGAGTACTGATAAATATGACTACTTCAAATGCAAAACTTCTATTAAAAAACATAAACAAAGTGAAAAATCTACAAAATATAAAAGATAATTGCAATGTATTTAGCCTACAGAGGATTATTCTTCTCATTAATAAAGAATGCTTATAAATCAGTAAGAAAAAGACAAGTAGCTCAAATGGAGCAAAGGGTATGGAAGGAAATTTCACCAGAAAGAAAACCTAAAGAGAGAATAAACATAAAGAGATACGCTATTTCATGAATAATCAGGGAAATGTAGACTTAGACCACAATGAGATATTACCTCACACCCATCAGATCTGTGAGACTATAGAAGCCTGAAGACAGTAAGAAATGCTGAGGGTGCAAATACACAGGAACGCTCATACACTGCTGGTAAACCCTTTCAGGGTGCAATTTGGTGATATCTCGTAAATTTTACAGTGTCCCTGTCTTATGATCCAGAAATTCTACCTTAGAGAAACCCTTGTACACAAGGAGACATGCACAAGAATGTTTATTGTAGCAATTTCGTTACAGTAAAAACCTAGAGAACATTCTCAAAGTCAGCCAAAGGAGAATAGGCAAGTAAATGCTAGTACGTATATTCATTTAACAAAAATTAATTAGGTGTTATGTGATCTACCAGGCTGGGGTGCTTGTAATGTTCTATTTTATCTGGGTGCTGATTACTCTAGTGTATTCATCTATGAAAATACATAAAACTAACCACTTGGGTGTTGTGTACTTTTCTCTGTGTTTCTTTAGAGAATTTTAGCCAACTAAGATCTTGAACTTTATCAATATGGACTAAATATCCACTATTTATATATACAGAAACTCTATCCATATGTACACTATATTTTATATAATATACATATATATTTATACACATTTATACAGAACTCTGTACATCTATTATATATAACATAAATATATAATAAATATATAATGTAAATATTTATATATGTAATTTATATTATTTATATATATAGTTTTACACAAATGTCTCACCATCCTCTGGATGATGTGTTAGACTGTTCTTTCAAAATACTTTATTATCTAACTTTTCATTATGTAATCATTTTATTTAAAAGGCTGAGTTTCAGAATTGTGAATTGCTGAGTTTTCAGAAGAAGTATGAGGGTTGGATTCAAAATTAAGGTTCTCATCTTTGGGCAGGATATCTCTTATTTGCCTCCAACCCCTGCTCCCCAACCCCATCCACTTTCCACCCTTCTCTACCTCCATGTCCAGAAAGACTGGTCTGTATAGACTCTATAGAAGGCTCCCATGCCTTTGGCTCCAGGGTGAATTCTGCAAAAGGAGGCTCCCACAGGAGATGGGAAGGAAGAAGGACAGTGATTTTCTCCCCAAGACTCCTCCCTCCCAGAGATTTGCTGAGGGCTCACACTGTGGCCTAGTAGTGATGTGACCACGGTAGGTCACAGATCTTATTAATCACTCTCTCCCTACAGCTGTTCCCTCGCATTGCCCACTCAGACTTGGAGCCTCCTGGTGGGCCTCCTGATGGCACTCTCCCTGGAGTACTGCACTAGCTCTTGTGGTTTCGCTACATCCTATCTAAACCTTTGTAAATAGCCCTTTTTAATCTCTTCTCAAATTACCAGTCTATCACTTGTTTCCTCCTGAGAGCCTGACTGGTTATGTTCCCAAGCCCAGTTTGAGGGAAAGTAACAACCTTGATTCTCATGTCTACCATTTTCCTAAGTGGCCTTCACCACTCTTCCCTCCCACCCACCCCACTCCATTTCTCGTTTTTTAAAAAGCATGGACTAACCCACTCCTCTCAGCCTATCATTCATACCTAGAATAAGAGGATTTTTTTTTTTTCAGTGCTTTACTCTTGGATTTATAAAGAAAAGACAAAGTATGAGGTTGGTTTGGCTACCGGCTGGGTAATTTTAAGTCCTCAAGCATTTGTGACAGTCATTTGACTTTTTATAAGAGCCTGTTGTTTTCTTGACTAGGCTGCGGTGATGAAGGCAGACATTAGTAGTTCAACAGATTTCCATCCCCCCCATTGGACTAGCTATCTTTACCCTTTACCTTTTGCCCCACACCAGTGCCCCCAAATATTTCTAGTTAGTAAATTAGTTTAGGAAGGTCCATAAATAATTTCAAATCCCTAGAGCAGTGTTCTATATAGTGATATGTCAATGTAATGTTTCTGTGAGAATTTGCAGACTCCCAAGTCTTATCCCAAACTTAACAAGAATTGCTGGTGATAGAACCCAGGAATCTTTATTTTAAACAATATCTCCAGGTAACCTTTTTTTTTTCTTATTGAAGTATAGTTGATTTACAATATTGCATTCGTTTCAGGTGTAGAGCAAAGTGATTCAGTTTTGTATATCTATATTTTTTTCAGATTATTTTTTGTTAGAGGTTATTACAAGATATTGAATATAATTCTCTGTGCTATATAGTAAATCCTTGTCGCTTATCTATTGTATATATAGTAATTTGGATCTGTTCATCCCATATTCCTAATTTCTCCAGGTAATTCTTAAACATTCTTAATAAGATTGGAGGGCAACTGCCCTAGAGAAACAAATAATGCATGACTTTTGTACTTTTAAACAACATCCAAAACAATTCCTATATGGAAACACTAACTGCAATGATATGTTGGTAGTTTTGTCCCTGAGGGTGCCAGATGACTATATTTCTGTCTTTACACACAAAATGTATTTGACTGAAAGTAATTACTACTGTACAGTTGAGTCTCATAGTCATTAACTACTTCCTAACAGATCAGTTCTGCTGATAATCAGATCTTCAACAGCAAGACTCCACCAATATACGGCTGCAATCAGAGACTAAAAACGAGTCTATAACTTAGGCAATCAAAATTTGTTAAGTAAATTCACATTTCAGTTACTTAATATTTAAAGAGATTCCGAAACAAGAATGAAGTTAACAGGCCATTCTATAGCAAATATTTATAACGTGAAGTACCTTCATTTTATCAAGTACAAGTTTATTTGGCTTAAAAGTGTGAGCTACACTGGGGTGAGTAGTCAATAAAAGGCAAGAATAATCAATCTTTTTTTTTTCATTTAGGACAGGATTATCAGACAATCAACTTGTCACTAAGTAACCAATAAAAGTCATTTTACTTAACTAATCAACTATCCACCTAATTAAATGTGAGAAAAAATTTACATAAGTGAATAAAGATGGTATGGGGACAGCTCATTGTATGATATGATAGGAGAGTTATTTCCAACTCTAATATTCTATGATTCTGTAAGTTATTTTGCAGAAAACAGTGAAAATTTTATGAAAGTATGAATACAAGTTTTATTCTAAATGGTATATGTAAAAGTAATGAAGAGAAGTATATATACAAAAAAAATGATGTTTATATCTACCTGATGAGCTCATGGATAATTTTCAATTTTTTAAAGATATTTTATACCTTTACATTGTTTTCTATAATTAGCACATACCTCTTTGATATGTGTAGAATACATTATGACCAAAAAAGACTGTCAAAAAAAGGTAGGAATTGCTTTAGTGAATTTTCCAAGCAACTATAGCTTTAAGGAAACCAAGTTATTATTAATTAGGGTTGGGAGATGCTAGTAGAATGCATCCGAAGCAAAAAAACACTTTGGAAATAAAAGACAATCTATGGAGGAAGAGAACTGTGGAAATTAGTCCTGACCCTATGCAGTATTTAATGAAGCAGAAATTAAGTCTATGCATATGGTAATTAAAGATGAAATCTGACATTAATTTTAAAAAACTAGCTACCTGTTCTCTGACTACAGAGTTCCAGGAAGAGTGATGTTCGGTTCAGTCAAGGTCAGGGCAAAAGAGATGGTAAATTGGATTTCTTTGATATAAGAGGACAGCTTTTGTTCCTAGGATATTTGCATGGTTTTGTTATTAAAGTTCTCTTTATTTCTGATTAATACATGAACTCCTCCAGTGCAGACACATTAACATTAGCATTTTCTGAAAGGTCTACCTTGTGACTCATTTCCATGGCAACCAGTCCCTGCAGCTAGGCAAAGAGAAGACATAATTCATTTTTTCTAAAGTGCCACCGAGTTCATATCTAATTCACACGTGTAGGTTTATGTGTGCTATGGGTGACTGTGTGCATATATGTGTCGATGAATGCATATACACATAGATGATTGACTGTGGCCATATCAGAGAGTGGGAAAAACAATGTCTTTCCACAAATAGGAAACCTTGGACATTATAGTTGGCTTTGTCTTTACAGGCAAATCAGAATAAAGCCATTAACACTGAGTTTTGGCAGAGGAAAGAAAGATCATTTGTTATTTATATTTGCAAATTTCCAATGCTTACTATGGTTGAGAAAAATTATGTAAGAAATATAAGTTCCTGGGTATTTTATGACCTCAATATTTCACCCTAACATTGTTTTTCACAATTGTTTAAAGTCAGGCAGAAGCATAGTATTTGAGGTAAGAAATCACTTACATTTAAATTAAATTAAACTCCTTGGAATGTGTGTAGAACAGAATTAGTAAAGAAGAAATATGAGAATACTTAATGACTGATATAAAGAAAATACAGATATATAGTCATAATAATTATATATAAAATGATGGTGACATTGTAATCATTATTGTTTATTGTAATTAGCTTCCAAAATAGCCCCCAATGATCCCTGCTTCCTGGTATTCACCCCCTTGTGGAGTCTCCTCTCACACTGTACTAGGGTTGGTTCGTGTGATACACAGAATATAGCAGAAGTGATGGCATGTCACCTCAGTGATTAGGTTATAAAAGACACTGAAGTTTCCATCTGGAGATTAGGTTATAATAGACAGTGAGACTTCCATCTTGGCTCCTCACCCTCTTTCCTGGGTAACTTGTTTTGGGGGAAGCCAACGGCCAGGTCATAAGGAACTCTATGAGGAGGCCCAGATGTTGAAGAACTGAACCCTTTGGTCAACAGCCATATGAGTGACCTTGAAAGTAGACACTCCAGCCCATTCAAGTCTTCAGATGACTGCAGCTCTGGCCAGTATCTTGAGAGACCCTGAGCCACAACCACTTAGCTAAGCTGTTTCTGGATTCGTGATTCTCAGAAACTATGTGAGATAGTAAATTTCTTTCATTTTAAGCTGCTAAGAAATTTGCGTAACTTGTTGTACAGCAATTGTAGCGAATACAGATTTTGGTACCAAAAATAAACATGAAAAAGAAGTGGCAAGAGAGAAGTGGGGAAAGGTAAGCTTGGTCATGAATGATCATGAAGACTTAACATATGCTGACCAAGGAGTTTGAAATGTATCCTAAAAACTATGGGTAGCCACTGAAGATTTGTTAGCAAGGGAATAGAATGATCAGATATGTATTTTAAATCACTTTTGTAACATCATATAGATAATGGTCTAGAAGGAGGCAACACTGAATGTAGAGATACCAGTTAGGATCACTTGCAGAAATCCAAATAAGAGATGATAAGGATCTGAACTAAGGCAGTGACTATGAGGTTGGAGAGAAGGAGAGGATTTGAGAGACATTAATAAGGCAGAATGTAAAGGACTTGGAGTGGAGTAAACCTCACATTTTTGACTAAGATGTGTGGGTTGATAGTGGTGCCATCTACTGAAATAGGGAAGATACGAGAATGCATTTGGTTTTAGACAGGCTGAGTTTGAGGTACAGAAAGAGCTTTCTATCAGTCTCTTGATTACATGGGTTTGGAGCCTAAAAGAGTTGTCTAGATGGGATATCTTTTGAGGGTCATCATCACATTGTGAGTCATTGAAACTATGGCAGTGAATAAGACCACTCAGAGGGAGAATGTGGGAGGAGAGGGAAACAGAAACAGTAAGAGGAGGGCCATGGAGGAGAAGGCAAAGAAAAAGTCTATAAAGATTCAATTTGAAAGGTAAGGAAAACAACAACAACAGAGTATAATGTGAAAAAAGTCAAGGAGGAAGTGTCAGGAAGTGTAGAGTGGCCACCGGGGTTAAAGTGTTAAAAGATCTAGTTAGATAAGGACCAAATAGAGGCTGAGTTTCAGACCTGTTGGGAGAGGTCAGGGGAAGGTGATGCTAAGCATTTGTTCCTGAAAATGACTAATTCTGGCAAACCACCACAACACTTTCTCCTTTAATGAGGGATCAAGAAGAAAAGAGGCTTCCATAAAAACATAATTAAGGAGATGGGTAGCTTGCTATAGGAACTCCACTGTGCTCCCCCCTAAAGGCCTACCTTTTCATGGAAGAGGAGTGAAGAGTGTGGACCGTGTAACTGTCTAGATTGGGCTCAGATCTAGCTCTTCTACTTTCTAGCTGTGTGTTCTTGAGTGAGTCATTTAAGCTCTCTAAGCTTCAGTTCCTCATCTTTAAAAGAGAAACAATGTCTTCTTTGCATGGCTGTTGTGAAGATTAAACTCATCCGCTTATTCAGTGCCCTTCACTAGGCCATGTGCCTGGCACTAGAGATAGAGCAATGAGTAAAAGAGATTTGGTCCCTCTGCTAATGGATTTTACAGTCTAGTGAAGGAGATAGCTAATCACACAGGTCTTTAAATTACAATTGCCATTTGTACCGTAAGAGAAAACAGGGAGTTCTGTGATTGTATTTAAAATCTGCCAAAGCCTCTCTAGGAAGTAAGGAAACGCTATTTAAATTGAGTCTTGAAGAATGAGGAGCTGGTTAAGTAAAGAGAGATGGAAGAACCATCCAGGCAGATGGAATAACATACTCCAAATCTCAGAGCTAAGAGGAAGTACGATGCATGTGAAGAACTCAGAAGATGTTGGAATCTAGTGACACGAATGTGAGTAATTACACAATGTTAGACAGGAGAACTAGACAGCAGCTAGATAATGTGGAGCTTTGAAGGGTATTTCAAGGATTTTGAATTTTATCTTGATAGCAGTGGGCAGCCTTTGAAAAAGTTAAAGTGTAGGAGTGGCATGATTAATTTTTTTCATGACTCTGTATGTCCTCTGTTGGGTGGTGACAAGAGTGAATAAGAGAAGTTTAATAAGTAGGCTGTTGCAGGACTCCAGGCAAGAGGTGATGAATGGCTTGGATAATGGTGGTGTCCATAGAGGTAGGTGGAAGTAAGCAGATTCAGAATATTTTTATATGTGATTTTTCTCAGTCTTCCTTATATCATAAATTTAATAACTACTCATAGAGTTGCTCAACTCCAAAACCTAAGTTATGCTTGATTCTTTTCTTTTTCTCACTCTTCACATCCAGTCATGTCAGCTCTACCTTAAATATATCTCAACTGCTACCTCATCCTTTCCACCCCTGCTACCACCATCCTAACCAAGCCACATCCTCTCTCACCTGGACCGTGGCAAATGTCTCCTAACTAATCTCTGTGTCTACTTCTGCTTTCCAAGCCTATTTTCATAAACCATCTGGAGTGATATTTAAAAAGTATAATTCAGTTAATGTCAGTCCACTGCTCAAACAACTCCAATGACTTTTCATCACACCTGGAACAAAATTCAAACTTCTTACCATGGCTTTCTGGCTCCTCTGTGATCTGACCCCTAATAACCACACTTTGGTTTGATTCCCTACACCTTACCCCCCTGCTCACCACTAGCCTCTGGTCACACTGGCCTCCCTTCCATTCCTGGAACTGAGCTTATTCCCACTTCAAAGCCTTTAGACTTGTTCCCTCTGCCTGGATTGCTCTTCCCAGATCTTCCTGAGGCTGTCTCCTTCATATCATTTAGGACTCTATGAAAAAGAGCCCATTTCCCATCCCTTTGCTTTGGTTTTGCCTTCTTAGTCCTAGAGTAACCTGAAAATATTTTTACTTATTTATGCATTTACTCTCTTTTATCTGTCTATCTTTTTAGAAAATGAGCTCTTTGAGGATAAGAACTTTGACACTGAAACAACCCTAGTGTCTAGAATACACTTAAAAGATATAGAAATGAATGAATAAATGAAAATTTAGACAAAACTATGAATGTGAAGACCCTAGTTCTGTTTTTTGGCACACAGGAGACATCCAACAACAGGTAGTTCCTGTTGTTATTCTCTTTAGTCTGTGTAGTAAGGAGCTACTATTTCCCCAGATATGATTAAATTATACCGTTGATAACTTGGTTAGTGAGTTATTGTCACCAAATAAAACGAGAGTCTTGGTGTGTGGAGGGGTCATCATGGTGGTTACTTTTGAATAAGTGGAACAGTAATATGAGAAGAGTCTGTACATACTCAAAAGGACTATGACGGGGGCTTCCCTGGTGGCGCACTGGTTGAGAATCTGCCTGCCATTGCAGGGGACACGGGTTCGAGCCCTGGTCTGGGAAGATCCCACATGCCACGGAGCGACTAGGCCCGTGAGCCACAATTGCTGAGCCTGCGCGTCTGGAGCCTGTGCTCCGTCCGCAACAAGAGAGGCCGCGATAGTGAGAGGCCCGCGCACCGCGATGAAGAGTGGCCCCCACTTGCCGCAACTAGAGAAAGCCCTCGCACAGAAACGAAGACCCAACACAGTCATAAATAAATAAATAAAATAAAATTTAAAAAAAGCAATGCCTAGATTATTAAAAAAAAAAAAAAAAAAAAGGACTATGACAGATACACTTTGGGGAGCCACCCCTGCTTCCCACCTGATGGTGGTCACACTCTTTATAATCCTCTTTTCTTGAGTTTGGGCAGGGCCTGTGACTTTCATATAACCTATAGAATAGGGCAAAAGTAATGGCATGTCACTCCTGTGATTAGGTTATTTTATATGACAACGATAATGAGATGTCACTCCTGTGATTATGTTATATTATAAGGACTGTATAGGCAGACTGGCATTAGAGAGGACTTCTCTCCCTTGCTGGTTTTAAGGAAGTAAGCTGCCATGTTGTGAGGTAGCCTGTGGAGAGGCCACATGGCAATGAACTGTGGGTGGCCTCTAGGAACGGAGAGCAGCCCCCAAATAATAGCCAGCAAGGACACAGGGCCCTCAGTCCTGCACCCACAGGAAATGAATTCTGTCAACAACCTGAAAAGGCTTGTAAGTGGATCTCTCCTGAGTCAAGCCTGTGATGAGACTGTAGTCCATCCTGACACCTGGATTTCAGTCTGGTAAGACCCTGAAGCAGAGTCCAGCTAAACTGTGCCTGGATTTCTGACGTACAGAAATTTTGAAATAATAAATGTATGTTGTTTTAAGCCAGTAAGTTTGTTGTAATTTGTTACATAGCAATAGAAAACTAATACAAGAACCATATACAGAAACTAAAGAAAAGCAAAATTTAGTCAAATATAAAAAGGACATGCCAGGGCTTCCCTGGTGGCGCAGTGGTTGGGAGTCTGCCTGCCAATGCAGGGGACACGGGTTCGAGCCCTGGTCTGGGAGGATCCCACATGCCGCAGAGCAGCTAGGCCCGCGAGCCACAATTACTGAGCCTGCGCGTCTGGAGCCTGTGCTCCGCAACAAGAGAAGCCGTCATAGTGAGAGGCCCGCGCATCGCGATGAAGAGTGGCCCCCACTTGCCGCAACTGGAGAAAGCCCTCGCACAGAAACGAAGACCCAGCACAGCCATATATAAATAAATTAATTAATTTAAAAAAAAAAAAAGGACATGCCAAATACATATATATGTATGTATAACTGAATCACTTTACTGTAAATCAACTATACTTCAATTATTTAAAAAGGCCATTAAATAGAGTTATCTAAAAATGAAATGAGTTTCATCTGAGAGTACTAACTTTCTCATCGCTGAAAGTGTTCAAGTGGTTAAAATGTGGTTAGTTTATCAGCAAGGAGACAGGAGATTGGATTGGTTACCCTCACAGGGTTCCTGCCACATTAAAAATGATATGATTTTAAGAATGAATTATCACCATTGTCCTGGCACAGTAAATCCTGTGGATAAACACAAACAATCCCTGCTTACACAACTAAAGTTGCTGTCAAAATTTCATATCCCCAACCAGCAAAAGCTTATTCAACGGAGCCACTTGCTTTTAAAGCCCAAAATAAAGACACAAAAATAAACTCTTTTCATTTTGCTTTTTGAAAGCACAACATAGTGTTTTGGCTAAAAAGCAATTATATTCATTTGGTTCCATGCTTTCAACAATTCTAAGAAATCTTAAAAAAAAAACAACACTATACACGGGGAGGGGGAAGGGTAAGCTGGGATGAAGTGAGAGAGTGGCATGGACATATATACACTACCAAATGTAACATAGCTAGCTAGTGGGAAGCAGCCGCATAGCACAGGGAGATCAGTTCGGTGCTTTGCGACCACCTAGAGGGGTGGGATAGGGAGGTGGGAGGGAGATGCAAGAGGGGGGGATATGGGGATATATGTATATGTATAGCTGATTCACTTTGTTATAAAGCAGAAACTAACACACCATTGTAAAGCAATTATACTCCAATAAAGATGTTAAAAAAATAAAAATAAAACACTATACCCATGTGGCCTGGTTCTGGTGCCAAAAGGAGGTAGATCATTTTAAAATTACCTACAAAAAGGCAAGTTAATACTGAGAGGAAATATCTGTGAATCTTTCCTCTGGGGGTGAGGGAGGTATAAGGACTTGTATCCAGAATACATTAAAAACTCCTACAATTCAATAATAAGAAGACAAACAACTCAGTTAAAACTTGGGCAACGGTTTGAATAGGTATTTCACCAAAGAAGATATTCAGATAGCTAACAAAGACATGAAAAAATACTTAACATCATTAGGTGTTAGGGAAATGTAAATTAAAGCCACAATCAGATCCCACGTCACACCCACTAGAGTGGCTATAATAAAAAGACAACAACGAGTTCTGCCGAAGATATAGAGAAAAATGAACCCTCATACATTTCTGGTGGGAATGTAAAATGGTGCAGCCATTTTGGAAAACAGTTTGATAGTTCTTTAAAAACTTAAACATAAATTTACCATACAACCCAGCAATTCCACTCCTAGGTATCTACCCAACAGAATGAAAAACATTTGCCCATCCAAAAACTTATACGTGAATGTTCATTGAAGCATTATTCACAATAGGCAAAGAGTTAGAAACAACCTAAACATCCATCAACTAACGAATGGATAAACAAAATGTAATACATCCATACAACAGAATACTATTCAGCAAAAATAGGAATAAACTGTTTGTACATGCTATGATCTAAAACACTGTGCTGAAGGAAAGAAGTCAGATGCAAAAGACTGCAGATGGTATGATTCCACTTATTTGAATTATCCAGAATTGCAACTATATATAGACAAAAAGCACACTAAGCGATCAGTGTTTGAAATGTGCACAGGGGATGCTTTTGGGTGATAGAAAATGTTCTGAAATTGAATTGTGTTGATAATTGTACAATTTTGTAAATTTGCTAAAAATCATTAAATTGTACACTTAAAATGGGTTAATTTTATGGTATGCAAATTAAACCTCAATAAAACTATTTTAAAAATACCTCCTTTTAAAATACTATCTACTAGACAATAACGTCATTTGAAAACAGGGATATACAAATGGTCTCAGGGACCCTCCTCTCCTAGGTGGAGTTTATAGATGGGTACAAAGGCAAACCTCATGAATCCAGGCTTTCATAATTTTATCAGGGAGTAGGAAGAAGTGGATTAATGTTTGCCCCTAGGGAAGGCGTCGGTAAATAACGTCACTATGACACAAGCTAACAGAGGCAGCCTTGGAATATTTACAAAGAACAGACTTTGGAATTCCCTGTGAGTACTTTAGAAGCACTCATTTTTTAATACAAGGATCTGCTGGTATAAAGTATTTTTATACATTAGAGCAGATCATTTCACACTCCTGCAACATAATCTTTTGATAGCATCATTTGTTTCTGCATCAAAATGTTTAAAATATTATTCAGTTCAGACATCGCATTGAATCAGACATGTCTTTCCACATCTACCTGAGTGTGTTTAAATGAGCTATTCATAGCTCATTTCTGGAATTATTAATCTAATTATACTTTGACCAAGAATATGTATATACATATCATGCACTTACACATTTTAAGGGACAGAGGCTATATAAGTAGCTAGAAATGTATATTTAATTTTGGGGAGCTGCGGATACATTTTTGACCCTAACATTGCAATCGTGTACCTGGAATGCGATGGTCCTCTTTCCTGGGAAGTCAGGGAGGACAGACTTCCATCAAGGGAGTTTCCTCGGTGGCAGCCTGAAATGGTGGCCTTGGGTGAGATGGAATCTGACTGGGATGTTTCAGAGACCACCTGGAGTCCCTTCTGGGGGTGGAGATAGTAGATTAGTGCTTTTTTTTCCTTCAGGCATATCCTCTAGAATTATCTATCCTATTACATACATTGTTTTTTAAATTAACAAAATTTGCAGCATAGTTAAATATCATGTCATAGACAAAGGGATTTTGCCTTCATTTAAGACGGAATGGAAACTGGCTTCTAGAGAGCCCCTGTGTCACTGTAAGCCTTAGGCTAAGTACTTTCATGTCCTTTATTTCACTTTGCCCTTGATTCTTTTCTTTTTCACCTCCATGTTCAGTATCTACAGAAGAAGAGCTACAAACCAACAATTCATCAAAGATACACCAATACTGAGGTGAACTGAATAGAGACATGAGGCAGAAAACAAGGGTCAGGTTAGGAAGAGCTAATCAAATCAAAGACAAAACATAAGAATGAAAGTGCAAGGTTCAGGTTTTTCCATTACGCATCAGGGGGACATGTAATACATTTTTCCAATTGGATACAATTACCTTTACTTGTACGTACAAATTCATTTCACTTTATTTACAGAGTAGTTTAATTACATTTAGCTGATAAATGTAATTCTGCCCAGGTAATGTGAGCTATTTTTCCATCAGTATTACAGATAAAATTCTTTGCTAAAAGATAAAGACCCTCAAAAACTGATCATAGCATTTTAGCCCTTACAATTTCTATTTTCATATGTAAAGTAAGAAAGCATTGTTCAAACTTGATGCATAGACAAATACACCTAGAAATTTGATGAAATAAATCCTCTGAATTTGATCAAAGAATCCTTCCGCATGAACATATTATGTGTGTTTCATGTTAGATTTTTGGAGATAAAAAAATATTGGATGAACCTGAACCTTGAAATCCAGAGCTTACAGTTTAGTTTTAAGAGAGGTAAATACAGGTTACACAGCAGCACATCTGATAGAAGTATAATGCAAGCCACATATAGGAGACACACATCTAATTTTTAAAGTAGTAAAAAGAAATAGGCAAAATTAAAATTTTAATAATATAGTCTGTTTAATCCCAAATTTTCATTCCAACATGTCATCAATATAAGTGTCACTAATAAGTATTTACATTTTTTATACTAAGTTTTCAAAATCTGGTATACATTTTATACTTAACACCAATTCAGACTATTCAATCAATTCAAACTAATCATATTTCAAGTACTCAATAGCCAAATGGGCCTGGTGGCTATCATATTGGACAGTGTAGGTTTAAAGTAATTAGACAAGAGTTCATGGAGAGTCAAGATCTAAATTCGTTCCTAAAAGAAAGATACAATTTAGATAGACGACAGGTAGGAGGAAACAGTCTGAGGAGAGACCCAGAGGCTAAAACTGCATGCTCTGCCCCCTGGGAGCAGTGCTTAACTAACTGAAGGGATAATCAGGGTCACCTAAGAAGGATGAGGTCAAGTGGTGGAATGCACAGAGAGCCAGGGAGAGGAGTGTGGTCTTGAGGTGATGGTTGATGGGATCCACTAAAGGTTCCTAAGGAGGAAGGGATATAATAAAAGGATAGCACCTTGTATATAATGAGCCTCTGTGGAATGATGAGTTAATAAATAAATGATGCATTGGGAAGATTAGTCAGGCATTATGAACTGATATTTATGTGAAGCAGGAGAGGCTAGAGGTAGAAAATCCAATCTGTGGTTCCAGCTGCAATCTAGTTAGAGGACCTGGATTTAGCGGGGTAACAGTGCACACCTGAGCAACAGGATGAAAAAACAATATGACTCAAGAATTCAAATGGAGAGGATTAAAGAGACTGAAATGTGGGATTTATGTATTTCATTGTATCTAAGATGTCTTCAAGTTATAAGATGCACCATTATTTTATGTATGATTAAGAAAAAATTTCTGTTAATTAAATTAGGACACTTCTTATCAGTGAGAACTTCTTTATTTTATACATATTAAAAAGGTCTACCTTAGCCTTATTTATGCAGAGCTTTTGATTATATATCCATCCCATGTATATGTAAAAAGGAAAATATAAGTGAAATAAATTTGTGTAGGTATTCCTAAAATTCTTTCACATTTAGCAATTTCAACTCAGAGCTGTTGATATATTTTTTTCCATAGAATAACTTCCTCTGTGTCAAGAGTATTACTTCTTAAAAGAGTGCTTCACTATCCCCTCTGACATACTCTTCTAAGCCACTGACCCTGATTCTGCAAACCTAGATGCTGAAAATGACCAAATTTATGCTGCAAGAATGACAATCATATCAAGACTTCTACCAGGCAGGGAGATGGTAAGAGGCCAAAGATCATGAAATACACTAGATTTCAAATATGTTAAAAGTGAAAAAATGTACATCTTAGAATAGATGAAATACAGCATATAAATCACAGTGTCTATACTTAGCAATTGCTCAGTAGGAGATACACTAGGACTCCAAAATTTCTAGTTTTGAGGGTGAAAAGAATGATGCTACTCCTGGCAATGATGCATGAGTTGGAAAGAGGATCCAATTTTGATGGAAAGCAGTAAACTGTATTTTTCACATGCTGAACTGGAAGTGAAAGCAGGTCATCTAACACGTATTAAGTTAATGACAGTATACATTTCCATGTGGCTTTGAACTACCCTGTCTTCATTTCTCTTCTGAATCAAATAGTGCATGATGAATTTACATTAAATTATATTCTGTTTTATTACGCATCTTCTGTTTTATGTGGATTGGTCTTGATTCCTCATTAAACTTTAGTTTCCTTAAAGGATGCTGTATCTTAAGCCTCCTTTCCTTCCCCACTGCTGCAGTACTATTGTACCTATATTAGGTTTGCCTAGCAAATATTAGGAGATTCAATAATTGAGAACAAGATGATACTTGAGTTAATGCAGGATGAATAATGATAACTAACATTTATTGTTACATGCTAGCCATTGAGATAAAGCACTGGTCAAGTCTTACCCTTCACACTACACTATGTTCAAGGAATGAACACCTTTCTTCTCATGATTATAATATACTCACCTCTCGGTGTCTTGTGTCTTGATTTGGTGATTCACAGGTCTGACTTTGACTGTTGATGGGAGAGCTTCTCTTAGCTGCAAAGATGGATGAAATCCCACCACAAATTTGTAAGTTTATATAAGTTACATAAGGTATTTTATTTCCTAAGTTCATTCCACTTTCAAATCAAAAACCTATTTTAATAGATCATTAAAACCTTGAAAGAAGACATTTAATAGCATATGTTGTAAGATAAATCACATAACCAATTCAAAAATCTTAGCATTTCTAGGTTATCAATATAGATTTCTTCATTTATTCAGTACAACTCAATAGGTTAAGGTGTTAAAAATTGGCCATACTAAAAATTATAACAGTTAACATCTACATAGTACCTAATATGTCAAGTCCTGTTCTAAGCGTTTTACATATATCAACTGATTTAACACTTACAATAACCCTGTAATAACTTACGGTATACTTCCAGACCCATTTTACAGATGAAGATACTAAGGAACAGGGAATTTAACTTGCCCAAGGTCACTGACCCTTACAAAAAGGTTCCAGCCCAGGCTACCTGGCTCCAGGTGCTTTATTGAACACATTAAGCTGCCCCTGAAGTAAGATTCAAACCAGTCCCATCTTTACCGGAGGATCAATGGGAAGCCAAAACGACAGGCCCCATTTGAATTGGAATACTTTGGTGCTGAGAGGCAAAGTGATTTACCAAATCACAAAGCAAGAGACCAGAGGAGTGTCACTCATGTGCCATTGTTTTTCTTCTGGCCATGCTAAGTTGAGTTTAATTTTCCCTCAGTGGGCACCATTTCAAGTCCACAGGCATCAAGCAGAGGGTAAGGAACCCGCTGTGAATATCACTGAGAAGCAAAGGGAGGGGGGAAGTGAATAGCTCAGGTGCTTTCATGGAGGGACATGATTCCTTAGTTTTTATACAAGTGTTAACCTCATTCCATCCATGGATTCTGAAGTAGATCACTTCTGACTATGGCATCTTTACTTAGTTCCTTGATATCTGAATATTATGATAGACTGTTACTCTTTAATTTACAATTTATTTCAATAGTTAATGGATTATATACATGTAAATTGAGGGATTAGTCTACTTTTACTGTATGAAAAATTTCATCTTTTGAATGGCTATAATAAGCATGATTTGTCACTATAAGCATCTTATCACGTATATGAATAATATGCAACTCCTTAGTTTACAAAATCCCTTAACATGCTATGAACCTTGCAAGTTTGTGTTAAGTTATAGGGGAAAATAAAGCATGTAAGAACTTGTTTATGGTTTCCTTCCCTTTACAAAGCTCTTTTACATTCATAATCCTCCATTGTCTGCAGAGAAACCTTATAAAGTTAACAAACTATATATATATGTATATATGCATACATATATATACTTCTGTATAAACTTCAATGTGTGTGTATATATATATATAAACATATATATACACACACACACACACACACACACACACTTCTGTAGATTTCCCACATAATTTATCTCTTCTTAAATTTTGTTATTGTTGCTAAAAGTTGGGCTGGGAATAGATGTAATTAAGCACTCTCTATAAAATGGGCACTTTATATGCATTCTTATTGACTCCTCACTATGAAGCCATATAAGGTGGTATTTTTATCTCCATTTTAAAGAAATAGAAATGCTCAGGGAGGTTAGGTTACATACATGTTAAGAGATAGATCTGGGGTGGAGCATGAACTTTTCAGGCACTTTTCAAGCTATCATGTTGTACTCTTTCTACAATTCGACAGTAGGACTATTGCATTGGACAATTCCTGTAGTGAAATGCCTTGATAAAAAAAAACAAAAAAACAACCCACTAAGGCGAGATTGTTAAGGAGCTGCTACTCCATCTACCATAATGATAAAATAATAATGGCTACCACTTATTCACTTACTATGTGCCTGGCATTCTTCTAAGTAATGTTACATATATTAACTCATTTATTCCTCATAACAACCCTGTAAGTACTTGTAATACTCTGCTTTGACCCTTATTTTACAGATGAGGAAACACAGGCACAGGAAGTTTAAATGACTAACCCAAAGTCATACAACTCAACAGCATGTGCTCCTGGTTTAGAGTTTCTCATCATGTACATGAGCCCTGTACCTGGGGCACCTAGATAACTCCCTGAAGAAGTTTTCTTCCTCTTGGTTTCTTAAGAGCAAATCATCCCATCGCCCTCACTCCTATGTATGCTGACACTGTCCCACTGGGTGTCTGAGTCACAAACCTGTAATGATGTTCCTGATGGGCTTCACCAGTGCTGTGAAGCCAGAGACTTCGGGCTGTCTGTGCTCCCACATGGGCTGCCATATAACAAGCCCACTCGCCAGTCGGAACGTGAGGTCAGATTCCTGGGAGAAGAGAAGATCTATATCCAAGAACTGGCTGAAGGGACCAGTCAATGCAACGGTTAACATCATTCACCCAATAGTTTGTGGCACAAACTATTGGGTGTAAGATAGGCTCAAGGATGTATTGTACGACATGGGGAATATAGCCAATATTTTGTAATAACTATAAATGGAAAGTAACCTTCTAAAATTGTATAAAAAAAGAACATCATTCACACGATTATTTTCAAAGTAGGCTGATCTTCAGGACATTCCTTCATCACTCTGATGAGTATTTCTAGGGTAAACCAATAGCCTTAAATTATCATCATAATTATGATAGAAATCACGGTGGTCTGCTTTAGGCAAAATGAATCATTAATTAAGATGCATCTTTGGGCAGAGCATGAAACACACAATTATTGTTTTCTGTTAGCAGTGATTGAGGTCTTTTTATTTCAAGGGTCTTGGCAGATCTCTTTACTTGTGGTTATTGTTATTATTCCTCTTAATGATTTAATTGTCCTTCTTTCTCCCTCATAAGGCAATATCCTCAGATGCTATTTTGACTTTCTATTCTCCAGTCCATCTCTTGTTCTTGCATTTCATGGAATCAGGAACATATAGTTAGACCCTTCTTAGTATGTTATTTTATATTGTTGCCTTCTCAACAATCTTTTTTTTTTAATTTTTATTTATTTATTTATTTATTTATCTATTTATGGCTGTGTTGGGTCTTTGTTTCTGTGCGAGGGCTTTCTCTAGTTGTGGCAAGCGGGGGCCACTCTTCATCGCGATGCGCAGGCCTCTCACTATCGCGGCCTCTCTTGTTGCGGAGCACAGGCTCCAGATGCGCAGGCTCAGCAATTGTGGCTCACGGGCCTAGTTGCTCCGCAGCATGTGGGATCTTCCCAGACCAGGGCTCGAACCCGTGTCCCCTGCATTGGCAGGCAGACTCTCAACCACTGCGCCACCAGGGAAGCCCCCTCAACAATCTTTAATTCCCTGAGGGCAGAGATGTAGCCACAGCCCCTGTCATCATCACAATGCTAAATACAGCATTAGGAATTGGGTGCATGATAGGTACTTGCTGAATTGTACTTACTTTAAAACCCATACTCATTCGGTTATCTACAACTGAAGGTCTCTTCCAGGGAGTACATTCTCTGCTTCATCATTACATCATTTTGAGTGGCTGAGATGTTTAAAATGCAACTGTATAAGTACAAATGTATGACATTCTGAGGTTACATTTTCAACAACTCGGCCTCTCAAAACAACGTTGAGATGGAAACAGAGAGAGTGATTGCAGATTAATGAACATAACTGAGACCAGGAATTCACAGGGAGGTGATTTGCAACCTGGCTTGTATATTATAATCACCTGGGGAGATTTTAAAACCTAGGAGGCCCAGGCCCCGCTTCCTCTCCTAACCAGACCAATTAAATTAGAATTGCTGTGAGGTTTTCTTGAGTTGCCCCTGGTGACTCTCATGTGTAGCTATGGTTGAAAATCACTGATCTAGAAGGATGAGAGCTAGAAAGAAATTGAAAAAAAGGAAAAAAATTGATTCTGCAAATGGTGAATCAATGTAGCTCAAAGGAAGCTTCAACTGGAAAGGCTCGATGAAATCCCTGAATAAATCTCCACGTTGGTAAAGAGGGGACTCTTCCGTAAGCTATAGGCCAAGATCCTGGCACCACAGCAGTACCCATGATGGAAAAGCATCTAGTGTCAGTATTGGAAAAGCATTTGGTCAAATTCATGCCACTTTAATTCTACAAATATTTATAGACCACCTACTGTGTACCTGGTCCTATTCTAGGTTCTGGGATACAATAGTGAATAAAGCATACAAAAATCCCTGCTCTCCAGTGCAAAGGAGAAGTAAAGCAGGGAAAGGGAAGTGTCAGACAAGGTGCTGATGTTTTAGACAGGAAGGCCAGGGAAGGCCTTCTTGTGCAGGTGACTTTTGAATAAGGATCTGAATGAAATGAAGGAGCTGCCATGTAGATATTTCCAGAAAAAGCATTTTGTGAAAAGGGATCAGCAAGTGCAAAGGTCCTAAGTATATCTTGTGTGTCAAGAAACAGCCAAGAGACTGCGGGCCTGGAGTCAAGCGAATGACAGAAGAGTAGAAAAAAATAAGATTGGAGACGTTTTTGAATTCCAAATAATATAGGGCCTGATACGTCATAGTAAGGACTTCAATTACTGAGTGACATGAGAAGTCACTGGAGGGTTTTGAATTGTGGAATGACATGACTCGATGTATGTTTTGAGGATCACTCAGACTATTGATAATAGTTTGAGAAAGGGCAAGGGAGGGGACAGACTAGGGAGCTATTATTATCAACTAGGTGAAAGATCATTAGACTAGGGTATTAGTAGAGGGCAAAATGAGAAGTTGTAGATTCTGGATACATTTTGAAGATACAGTTTATAGAATTTGTTAATTGACTAGAGGTAGAGTGTAGGAAAAAGAGATGTCAAAGATTTTTTGGCTTTGTCGCTGATAAAGATGGGCAAGACGAAGCAGGAACAGGTTTGGGGATATCAGGAGCCTAGTTTTAGACATGTTAAGTTTGAGAGGCCTGTTAGACATTCAACTAGTTATACTGAGTAAACAACTAGATAGACAGATCCAAAGTTAAGGGGAAAGCAACCCCCTTCCCTTGAAATGGACATGGGGAAGTCTGCATGGTATCATGTGTGGTATTTGATCCAGCAATCAGAGAATTAACCATGTGTAAAGTACATCAGATTTGTCTCCAGAAATGAAGAATGCTAAATCACAATTGATCTGGTTTTGACAATTTCCTAGTTTCAGAGACTGGTCCTTTTCCACATTTCTTCTAAGTAATCCTGGCACAAATAAAACTCCAATGGACATTGCAACAGGAAGTGGGTTCTCTTAAACTGACATCCTGGCCTTTAACCTCTGCTCTATCCACTCAGTGACAGTTACTGTTATCATTTTGTTTTGTTTGATATACCCCCAACTAGACTGTATATTTCTTGAAGACAAGTTGAGATCTCCTTCTGTGCATTTTTCCTTGAACATCAATACATAATTGTTGATTAATTGAGCACATGTTACAGTCTCCAAATAACACCAAATAAATCTGATCATTCTTTAGACCTGAACACCTGCAGAACGGATGGCCAGTTCTTATGTTGATATGCTCCTTTGTAAGTCCTCTTAAGTTGGCTGAATGTATAAACTCTGGGTCACTAATTCCTCTTATAGAATCCCCTTTCATGGGTCACCCAGTGTGATATATACACATATGCACACATGAACAGAAACTCTGTAGTTGGAGAAGGTACTCTATCATTCAAACAGCTGTGGGGTGGGTGGTCTAGAAAGGTTCTGAGAAAAACCAGAAGGTGTAAAAATTCAAAGAATCAACATTTCCACAATGTTGCTTGCAATGAAAGCCTGTTTCCATGATGACATGAAGCAATTCTAAATGTGTTTACTAGTAGCTTAGAGACATCTACTTAAACAACTATTATTTTAAATTCTGTTTTAAAGTTGTTTACTTCAGACATACGAATTTTATAAAAATCTCCTTGAGGGCTTGGATTTTGTTTTATCCCCTGCTGTTTCTCCAGCACTCTGAACAGTGCCTAGCATGTAGTAGGCACTCAATAAATATTTATTGAAAGAATAAGTGATTAGGATCAAATCAAGAAAATGTTGGCAGCACACTTAAAGTAGATTCCTTAGTTGTAACAAATGTTCATCATTAAAAAATTAAATTTGGTCTAAAATTAATAATATATTTGACAGAATTTTCAGATTATTGATTTCATGTAAAATATTTGAGCTAGTTATAAAGTAAAAGCATAAAAATGCATTGAATTATACACTGTCTTACAAAAGGATGAGTCACTTAGATTATTTGCTAATTAGTAAACTAATTCATTCAATAAATATCAATTAAATGCCTACAAAACACAGACACTACATTAGCTACCCAAGATACAATGATAATTCCTATTCTCAAACCATCTGGAATCTAGTAGAAGAGATGGACAGATAAAGAGATAATGATAATAAGAAGATAAAAATAATAATAAAAATGTCTAATATACTATAGAGATAGAGAAGGAAGGAGTATAGATCTTGAATGAAGTCATAAATGATGAGCAAGAATTTTCTAGGCAGAAGGGTAGGGTAGGAGGGTATTCCAGGTGACATGACCAGCATGAAATAGGCCTGGAAAAAAGTATGTTATGTTCTTAGGGAGACGCCACGCATTTGGAGCTCATAGGCAGGAGAGGTAGCCACGCAGGTCATGGAGGCCCCAGTTACCACACTGGGGAGCTAGTTTCATCCTCTGTATAATGAGAAATCAACAAATTACTTTAAGTATGTTGGTGATATGTTCAGATCTGCATTTTAGACAGATCACTTTGGTGTTGAGGTTGGATTTTATGAGACAAGCCAGGAGACTTGTAAATCCAGTTAGAAAGTGGCCCAAGTAAGAGGCCCAAGCAATGGATGATGAAATCTTGGGTTAAGGAGGATAATAGGATTGAAGAAAATTAGGTAAATTTGAGAAATATTTAAGAGACAAAATGAGTAGAACTCTGTGATTAGTGGAATGTGTAGGTAAGGATGAAGGAGTAATCAAAGGAAGCGCCTAGGTTTTGAGTTTATGTGAATGGGTCCATCACCTGAAATACAGAACATCAGGACAATGGCTCATTCCAGGGGAAATCTGAAATGCCCTTAGATTATCTACCTGGAGAAGCTAGTTGACAAGTTGGTCTAGAGGTTAGGAAAGGAGACTACTTTAGACATATAAAATTAGGTGACCTCAGCCTATTAGGACACACGTGGTAAATGAAGCAGGAGAGGAGGTCTCCAAAGAGAAGACAAAGTGAGAAGTGCAAAGGGTCTAGGTTGCACCTCTGGAGAACCACAATGTTAGAGGGGCAGGCCAAGAAGATGAGCTCTCAAAGGAGATAGAGCAGAAATAGCCAGGGATGCAAGGAGAACTAGCAGAGTGTGGTGCTACCAAAGGGATAAAAAACTTCAAGAAGAAAGGATTGTCAGTTCAAATGCAGCTAAAGTTTAGTGAAATGAAGACAGCAAAATAAAGATTAGGTTCAGTAGCTCAAGGTTGTTCATGACCTTGATGAGAAGAGTTCCAGCACAGAAACAAAAGAAACAGTACAGTTTTGTAGAAAGTCAGATGGAATTGGGTTTGAATCCCACCTTGGTTACTTAATGAGCTTGATTGTTACCTCTCTGGACCTCAGTTTCTTCTTTGGTAAAATGAAGACAAAGATATCCACCTTCCTGTGGGTGTTTGTAAAAATTAGAAATGATTTGTGAAAACTTTTCTTACCTAATAGAGGAAAGCAGAAGCAAGTGGAAGGGATTGAGGAGGTGTGGAAGTGGAGGCACAGGCTCATACCTAGACTGGATTTCAGCCCTTCATGCCTCCTGCAGTACTATGTCCTATAAGAGCCTCAACGTAAAACATTGTCTATGTGAGCACAGAGCGGGGACTCGAGGGAGTCAAGACAAGGACTGACAAGTGGGGCAGCACACGGAGCTTGAGACCACAATTTGTAGAAACAACAGGCTGGATTGTTGTCTGGTTTTCCCCCAGGAGCATGCAGATCTCTGGGGCTGGGATAGAAAAGGTGGCTTTCGGTCTTGATCTGGGGCTGGAGTTCTGAAGGACAAATGCAAAGGAAGAATAGGGAGAAAAGGCCATTAAAGGTGCTGGTGAGAGCAGTTGACATGGGTACAGTACAGATAAGGAAGGTAGGGCCTGATAACTAGCAGGCAAATAAAAGATCTAGGTCAGTGGATCTCAATCAGGGGCAATTCTCACCCCTCCCCAGCCCTTAAGGACATCTGGCAATGTCTAGAATCATTTGTGGCTGTTAACAATTCGGAGGAAGGAGGTACTACTGGCATCTAGTGGCATCTAGAAGCCAGAGATGTCAGTAAATATCCTCCAAAGCACAGGACAAAGAATTATCTGGCCCCAAATGCCAATGGTGCCAAGATTGAGAAACCCTGATCAAGGGATTGTACATTCCTCACTACACTGATAAAAGTAAAGCCCTCGCTCAGATGAAAAAAGCCTTGTGGGGAAATTTATTGACTCATTAATATTTTTTGTTCCCTATGGCATCTAGAACAATATTTCTCTCATAGCAATAATAAAATGATAAAACAGTAATGCTAGTATTAATAGCCAACAGTAATTTTTACAGTACAATACTATGTATTAATCACTGTGCAGTGTTTCATAGGTATTGTTTTACTTCCTTATAAATACTCCAATCCCAGGCCATAGGTAAAACTTGGGGACGTTGAGCCAGCTTTCCTCACTATCTGTGTGGTCTCCCCTGAAGGAAGATCTGGCTCCCCTTCTACTAATAATTCATAATGTCAATAGCAATAAAATGCCAACACTAAAAACTACCATTTGTTAATGCCTTTTTGTGTGTCAGGTTGAGCACTTTAATTTGTTTAATCCTCACAATGCTCCATAAAATTATTCTTATGTTCAATTTATACTTGAGAAAACTGAAGCTTAAAGAAGTTAATTGCACGATGTCTTTCCTACATAGAATAGGAAGCAGCAAGCACTGGATTCTAACACAGGCCTATCTGTTTCCAAATCTTGGACTCTCAGCATGTTTTCAAATAAAATTATAGCCATTCCAGCCACTCCTATACTTCCACATTTTTTAATCCAGAGGATCTCTCTCTACAAATAGACATGTTATAGGCTATCTTTTTTTTTTTTTTAAGGAGCTTTCTTTCTGGCCCTGTCTGTTTTGGGGACTACGAACCTATGTATAATTGCTACTTTTAGCATCTGGATCAGCTTCTGATGATAACTTGGGTTTATTTAGTGACATTCATTACATATTTATTGATTGCCTCATATATGCCAGACACTATTCTAGACACTACCAGATAGAGTTGTGACCTGAACAGGCAGTGTCCCTTTGCTCCAGAACCTCTGTTCTGATGGGGGTGATGGGCAACAAACATGTAAATAAACGCATAAAATAATTTCAGGTACTGATAGGTGCTAAGAAGGAAACAACAAAAAATGTAGAGTCATGTCCTAGTGGCACTAAAGTAACCAGGGAAATACTTTGAGTTGGTAACATTTGAGTTGTGAGTAAATTGATGAAAAGAACATGGCCATGTGAAAATCTAGAGTGGAAGGTGGCAGTAAATGTTTCAAACAGAAGGAAAAACAAGTGCAAAGGCCTGAAAGCAAAAACAAATGTGTTGAGTTTGAGGATAAGCCTCTGGGAAGCCTGCAACTTAGTGAACAAGAGAGAGGCCAGTGAGATGGAGGGAGATAAGGCCAGGTAGCGGGGCAGGAGCCAGATCCTGCAGATCCCACAGGTCAGGGGGACCGTCTCAGTTAAAGTAATGCTTTCCATTAAGTGTAACCTTTATCAAAGACTTTTAAAAATAGAAAGTGCAATGCTTTTAAAGCAGCAATTTAACAACATTTAATATCTTTTGATAATTTTGATAGACAATGTGGCCAGTGCATATGAAGCATTTTGGGGATTTACAGGTAGTTTCAATTCTAGTCCTACCAGCCATGGAACAGAGTCAATCAGATTAAGATCCTAATATTCTATTAAAGGACAGTTAAGCATATTAATTCCTTCTTATCTCTTATCAGAGCACTTAGATGGAATATTGTAATTTATTCATTCACAGAAGTAACAAATAGTTCTTGATTTCTTTCCATGTACTTGAATTTTTTTTTCTGCGTACTTTCCATGTATTATGTCTTCATATATATTCACCCTGTGTTTGAATATCCACAGTTTTATGCAATGGAGGATCCAAGAGGTTAAATAATATCAACAAGATCGCACAGCTAGAAAGTGGTAGCACTATGATTTAAAATAATATTGTCTCTTTCAGATACAAGGGGTACATGTATATAATTGTATTTTAATACAATTTGTTTCCATGTAATACTATGTTTTGTACTTTACGCATTTAAAAATATTTTGACAAGCAATTCTTAGATTGTATACCAAAATATCAAAAAGTCCACAATAAAAACTTCTGTTCCAGATCTTGCCTTATAATAGAAGCAGCTACAACATGCTATAGAAATACAAAGGAGATGGTGACTAAGCCTACATGGGGAAGGTCAGAGGAAAAGCTCCATGGAAATGATGAGACTAAAGTTGAAGTTTGAAGAACCATGAAAGGAACAGAGGAGGGAAAGGAGGGCAGAGCCAACAGCAAGGGCATATTCAGGCAGTGGTTCACAGGGCTCCCAGAACTGGCTCATGAGGTGGCCAGTAGGGATTGGCAGTTCATCAGTTAAGACAGGATTTAAGCCCCAGATCACGGTTGACTCTATGTGCCATGTTTAATATATTGGGTATTATCTTGGGGCAGATGGAGAACCACTGAAGACTTTTAAGTAGGACAATTGTGGTTTTGAAATAACGTTCAATAGTTTAGTATAGAAACAAAGCTCTCCATGTCTTGGCTTGCTATAAGATCATACAAAGACATGGATGCCAAATACAGAAATATCATTTGAAGCAAACCCTCATCTGACTTCTAGTTCCCCTTAGCCCTCACCAGCTTTCTGCTTACCTTGATCCTGTGTACCAGAGGAGCAAACAGAAACACAAAGAGCTCCACAGTAGCCATGGAGTTCTGGAAGATCTTCCGTCGGTTGTTTTCTTCTTCATCATTGGAGTTGTTTTGGCAAGGCTGCCCTGGAGAACCCTGGTTTTCCACCTGGTGGATGAAAGCACTGCTGCCGCCACCCCAGCTGGAGCCTCGGTCTGTGCCCCCAAAACGCTCGCTGTTGCAGTCCTGGGGGGCCTCCAGGAGCATCCAGTGCAGGGTATGAAGGAGCTTTGTCTCAGCGACACCCAGTTTATCCTGGTGGCCTGCATGGGACAACAACACAGCTAGGTTAAGGCAAACTCTGTGACCAGAACAACGGATGTCAACCTTGGGTGTGGGAAAAACATCCTCGCTTTGTTCTGTGCCTTGATTTCCTGGGAGACACTAGCATTTCTCTACACCACTTACAGCCACTGCTGAAAGGGTGCACTCTTGCTTTGGGACTTTCTAACTGGCTGCAATCTCTGCAGAATGATATGCTGACACAGGGAAAGAAACCGCATGCATCACATCTCTTCAGTCAGATACCCACATATATTTCCAACTAAGCAGCATAGTAGTTAAGAGTATGGGCTTTGAGGATAACAACTACTCCGTTTTAGACAGTGTGATTAGGAAACACCCCTCTATAAAGGTAACATTTGAGCAGAGACCCAAATGAGGGGAAGGAACTGGATGGAGAAGATCTTGGGGCAGATGGCTAGGACATAATGCCATGTGGCAAAAGCAATCTGCAAAATAATCTAAACAAGAAAAATAATATGTATGTGCATGCAATGCACACATACACATAATACCACAAAGTTGGGAAAAGATCTGGAGGGGAATATGACAAATTCATGAAGGTGGTTGCTTTAGGCGTTGGGAGGACAAAGGGACAACTCTGATTAGAACTCATCTTGAACAGGTGAGAGAGAGTCTTTAGCTTCTCTATAACACTCTAATGTTTAAAAGGAGAATACATTCACATATTCTTGTAAAATTAAAAAGCTAAAAGAAAGAGAGCTAGTTCCCTCATTGGTAAAATGGAGATAACAATGACACCAATGGGAGGGAGATTTTGTCAGAATTAAATGAGAATGTGTGCCCAGTGCCTGGAAAAATAGTCAGATACACAGGTTGTTACTGTGAGTGTTATTGTGAGTTACCATGAGTGAGGACAATGGTATGTCATGAAGAAGGAATGTAGGAGCACCAACCTAGCTTGTTTCTGTTTGACAGCAGGGTTGCAGTGCAGTGGAGGACATGAGGCAAGGCAGCTTGTACCAGTTCCCATCTGGAAATGCTCTGGATGGCTTCAGAGAGGGCCGGAGAGAGGCCATGCAGCTTGTTTTCTACCAACACTCGTTCAAAGGACTGTAGATACCAAAAAAAAAAAAAAAGTAAAATAAGAAATTAGAGATTCTGATGTGTGAAAAAATAGACAACACGGTACTGTATACCCGAAAAGATACATATCACTAGACCAAATTCTTTAGAGTGCCCTCACATTGCACTTCATTGTATATGTTGACATGAAATGAGTCAGTGATAATTTCCTATTATCTACCCATTTTCACATTTTTGATCCAAAGTATATGGCTTGAATTATTAAATGATTTTTATTTCCACCAAAATAAGCTCCCGTCAAAAAGAGTACAACAACACATTTAGCTGTATGAAGGTTTTGGATGTAATATTTTATAAAATGATGCTGGGTCACTGAAAGGACCTATCACAACTGCAGACCGTGTGAAATGTCTTTTGCGAAAGTGTCTTGAGGGACAGAATTTATGTGAATGGGCAACAAGTGTAAAATAAGATCCAACTCTTTCAAGAGATCTGATTTTGGGGTCTCTGAGATATTCCATGTCCCTAGCAATGATCTGGCACAGGACACTCCTTACATAATGCCTAGAACCATAAAGATTGTTCATCTAACTGTTGAGTAAAGAGAGAAAAGGAGGGAAAGAAGAAAGGAGGGAGGGAGGAGGGAAATAAGCCATTTCTGCTTTGGTGGTTTATTAAATCTTCTATCCTGGCCAGGGATACTTTCAGCAAGTGAAGCACCCCACCCCCAAGCCCCAGAACAAGTTGACCTACTGAGTTGTTTTTTTCTCTTTGAAGGTGGAGGAGGATATCACTATAAGGTGCTGGGGAACTGCAGCTACCAAATATCACACTAAATTTAATAAACATTTGACTTGTATGAACAGAACCTGCTTGCTACTTGATGTCTCAAATGGTCTAGAGAACTGTGCTCTCCCCGAGTGGTCATAATACCAGTCCCAAGTGCTCAAGCTGTATTATTGGAATTATTAGGATATCTGAGAAAAAATATGGCTTAATACAGAGATTCTCCAAAGAAAGCTATTTACCTTTGACTCAAGAAAAGAAAATACATTCACCTTCATAATGAAAGGCATGCTGGGGTTTGGCAAGGAGTGCAATCAGAGATGTAGTCTTTGGGATTTTCTTAAAGAAACCAGATAAAGGCAGATGCAAATACTTTTAAATTCCTCAGCCCTCGGGTATCTAAGTTTTCATTAAGTAAAGGGTGAGTATGTTAGACATTAAAAGATTATAAAGAATTTATACAGTCTTGATGAATATACTTTCAGAGGATGAGTTATATATTTCATAATCTCAGGAAGCTTTAGATACTTAATGCCATTTTCTTCTTAAATGTTACTAATATAACTTTTTGTAATTTTAAAACCTGGAAATTGTTTTCTATACTTACATCACTCTCTATCTATCTGTATCTATGAATGGGACTTACTTGATATTGTGTGACAACATTAAAATGTCAGACATATCTTTGCCAAGAACAGAGAAAAGTCAGGGTTATTTTAAGCTAGTATAACTGTAAGCATGATTTGAGGAAGGCTCAGAGATTTCAGGTGTCAAATTACTTTAACTTGAGCTAAGTACAACAAATTCCATTAAAAGGTCCTTATTAAAAAGTTAGTTAGATTTAAAAAAATATCTGTGACAATTTTGAAGGGCAGGAAATGTAACAAAAAAAATTCTTATTTGAGCGTGTGCTGTGCACGTATGTGTGTGTATGGGGAGAGGTGTTTAATTTTCCAATTGGCTTCCATAATAGTGTGTGGCCCTAACACATTTCAGAGGTCCTTACTAGAAGGTCATTTGCAAATATCATGGCAATATCCAAATGGGTAGGGTTCCACTTTTAGGTTATAATATATGCAATGTAAAGACCTTTATGTGAGTTCCAATTTTTAATGAAGTCTTTGAAAAGCTCATTTTAATTTTGCTTCACATTTTTGTGTCTTCTTCTCAATTTGTAAAAAGACAACTTGTAAGGCATGGGATTCCCTTAGAATCTCAGGACAAGGGCACTGTATTTTGCATAAATATCAATAGCATTATTTTCATAATTATTTCATATCGTCCATTTCAGACTTGCACACAAAATGGAAGACATAAAAGTTCAGAATTGCATATTACTTTGAGTAGGTCATAGGCTCTCATTTTATGAGCTTCCACTATATAACAGTTTTGATCTTGTTGATTAAGGATTTGACTTATTATACTTGTCCTTGTTCTGTTATCTTCCCACACTCTCTTCTACTGCTCTACCCCTCCCCACTTAGGTCTTTAGACTTGCTTTCCCTCTGCTCTGCCCTCAGCTATTTCTCCCTCCCTTCCTTCAAATCTTTGTCCAGGGGTCACATTAGCAGGCAAACCTTATCTATCCACTACTTCTAACATGAAACCTCCATCCTAGTGCTCCTTAATGTCCTTTCTTGTTTAATTTTTCTCCATAGTGCATATCACCATCTGGCTGGCTATGTATTTTACTCATTTATGAGTGGCCTATCCCCCTCCCAGTAGAATGCAAACTCTATATTTGTTTTGATTATTGCTCTATCTCATCATCTAGAACAGTGCCTGGCACATAGTAGGTGCTCAATAATATTTGCTGAGTGAATTTATACAGTCAGTACAATTTAAATTCTTTCTTTCAAATTACCACACAGTATATGCAAATAGTCATTAAATGGTGAATATCACATACCACACAAGAGGCTTCATATTGCTTCCCCAGTTTAGGCCTCAAAAATGCACTGAAAAATTAATAGAAATAATTGCTTTAAACACAAGTAAAATTATTATTAGAACATCCTTATGACATATTTTCAACGAATAAAACATAGTGCTATGAAACAAATTTCACGTCTCCCTATGGCTTGTTAATGAGCAGGTATTAAACAGCTGATGACATTTGCTTTTATATGTGTAATTACATACATGAAAAAGCTGTGGATTTCTACATTTTCTGTATCCAGTCTTATTCTGAAGACTTTTTACCTAATCGGATTCTAAATCACCAATGGTCAGAAGCGTTGCATTACTCATGTGTACCGTCATTTCAAAAACTGAAAACTGAACACAGCTTGTGGCATATGATTTTCAGAATCTAATTTCTTATCTGATAAATCTCTAAAATAATAGTAATAATAATAATAATAATAATAATAATAATAGTAGTAGTAGTAGTAATAATAATAATAATGGAAACCTTGTGTCCTGTTTATGGAAATAGGTTTCAGGTTTTTCCAAGAAAAAAAAAATTTCTTATCAAAAATTATTCTTCTCAGAGGCTTTAACCAGGAAGATTACACTAGCTGAATCCGAGCAAAAATGGTTAACAAGTGGGCATAGCAGATATTCAACAAACAGGAGCTGGAAAAACAACAGGTCACCGGGCTGGAATTACAGCAGGAGATGGAGGGGGGATTGGACACAGGAGCACAGCCAGTCATAATTATCTTCCCTAATTCCCCGCCCCCTCTCCCTAGGCTCTCTGCCCTCTCACCCCCTAAATAATGTATATATTTATTCTACAGCTGCCAACCTGCTGGTCGTCAAACTTCACTGAAATATTTTTTTAAATGCGTGTTTTTAAGCGGGTGCACAAGGCTTGATTTCCAGCCCCAGAGAGGGAGCTGCAGGCTGTGGCGCAGCCTCGGCAGCAGCGGCAGCGGCGACGACGACCCAGGCGGCCCCAGGAGCGCTCCCAGCCCGGGGCGGCCCACGGTGCGCCCTCTGCGCCCCTCACCTGGTTTGCCGCCACAGGAAGGTCTGGATGGGCAAGGGGATGCCGCGGCCGCTGTCCTGCTCTTGGCCCTCGGAGCTCTTCCTCTTCACCATGATGGTGGCTCCTGGGAGTTCTACTGCAGGACCCAGCGCTGGCTCCTCGCTAGCCGCCGCCGCCGCCGCCTCCTCCCGCTGCTCTCCCCAACTCTCATCCCCTCCTTCCCTGAGGCAGAGCAGCCTCCCTCCGCCCTGATCCCCCGTCCCTCTCCCCTTCCCCAGCCCCTCCCCGCGCGTGGAACATGGCTGCGGGAGGAGGGGAGGGCTGGAGGAACCGAGGAGCGAGGACGGGGGCGCTCGGAGAAGCTGTCCGCCTCGCCGCCCCCGCGCCCTCTCCTTGCTTTCAGCACCTCCCACTGTGGACAGCGGCCCGCGCCGGACAGACCGGCGGGAGACAGAAGCAGGGGGCAGGTTGAGCAGCCTGTGGGATGGCCAAAAGGGTCCAAGCTCCGCATCGCACGCAGGTGTCCTGCGTGTCCTCTTTAGCCCCCAGAATTCGGCTTCCTCCCCTCGGAGCTGCACCCCAGGAGTGTCCCCTGTCCTGCTTCCCAACCTTGGCATCTGAAGAACTGTCACGTTCTGGGGAGGAGGAGCTTTGGGGAACCGCAGAGCAGTCACTAACCCTGGCATCCTTCGCACCTCTAGCAAGGAGGTCAGGAGTCCACCCTCGGGATTCAGCAGAAGGAGCACATGAAAATTATTAGAAGTGTAAACCAGGAAGGAAGCAAGTTTGGCAAAACAGAAAGCTTGAAAGTTCTCTGACGTGAGAATTTACTGTAAAAGGGTAACCACAAGAAAGTAACCATGCTTGTTTTGCCAAAGCAGAGATATTGCCAAACTAACCAGTTGTGGGTACCAGTTAATTACAACTTGAGAAAGAACATGTGAATCATGCAGTTAGAAAATGAAGTTTATTATATAGTCCATTAGTGCACTTGAGTTGTCATACTCAAAGCCCTGTACTATAGTTTATAAGTAGATTACTGTTAGATGTTTTATCTGGCAGTAAAACAAGTAGGGGGTGGGGTCAACAGTGAAGCAGTGTGAGTAAAAAACCATTGCTGTGGATCCAAACACTTGCAAATGAACATAGTCATACACCAGTTTGAGCAAAGGTATTGGTGTGATCCACGAAATGGAGAATCAGACACCCCAGGGCCTAATCTCAACAGATAGAAATATCTTCTATTAACTACATGTGTGTCTACACCATATAGAGAGAACTATATGGTATGTACCGGTATTTTCAGTCACAGAAATAAATTCTTCATTTAATTTCTTAAAGTTTTTTTTTTTTCCTTTTTAACCATTGGACAAAGAATCTTATAATTAGTATCAGCAGCTCTGTAAGGAGGAAAAAAGATAACAATTATGTTTTATAACATCAATGAGTAACTTCATTTCTTAGAATTATGTGATAGTCATGTTTTTTCCAGTTATTCATAGATGCTTCCCATTGCTTAAGATTATAAATATCTAGGGCTAGGACACACAAAGGAAACTTAGAGAAAGTCCACTCCTATTTCCAAATTTTACTGATAAGGGTGATGAGGCCTAGGGTTTTGAAGTGACTTCCTAGCTGGTTCATGGTTAGGACCCAAAGGAGAAGCAAGTCCTTATGATTCTCATCACAGAGCTCTTTTCTTTTATAGGCTATGTGGTAAATAGGTTTTCTCTCTCATGCCAACTCAGATCAATTGTTAGGGCCTGGCTGTTGAGAAAGACTGTGGAGATAAGGTCCAGGTACTTCAAGAAAAGACTGCTGTTATTGATTAGTGCTGTCTGCTATGTCAACAGCATAGGGGAAATTACACACATTTGTTACTTCTCAAAGGTATTCTTTATACACGATCTTTGAGGCTAACTTTCAATATTTCTTCTGCCTCGCTTGTAGCTGCCATCACTCACAATGTTACTTAATGTCGTCAAAGGTATTCTACCCTAGGAGAGGTAATACGTCTCAGTGTACCAAACTTAGATTTGATCATTAGGAAATATGTCATTCTCAGTTTGGATCTTCATTGGGTTTTCTTGAGCTGTTTCTCATTTCTCATGTTGCTAAATGTCTTGGGCTTCTGCATTATTATGATGTGACCTGTCTGATTAGGATCTCAAAGCTGCCAGGGCAGGGCTAAAGCTCTGAGCACAGGCTGACTCCAGTTTTGCTCCTCTTGAAGTCATCTTTTAATATGAATCTTGAAACAAAGAAAGATAGATTCTAAATAGTTTATTCATATTTACTGAGTCCATTTTACATGCCAAGCACTAATCTATATAGATTCCTGCTCATAAGAAACTCACAGTATTGAAGGGAAGACAGATAGGTAAAGAAAAGGGTACAATGGGAGACATGATACAAATTTACTTATGAACAAAGGGACAAGGCAGAAAATGTGGGCAAGAATCAGATAGAGAAAGATTTTGTATGGCAGGCTACAACGTTTGGATAGGAAGATTTTAAGCAGGGCAGTAAACACTTCATTTCCATTCAAAAGTGATTGATATGACTGGAATGTAGAGGTTATTTGAAATAGGCAAGAGTTGTATGTGGGAACCTAAGTCTGGAGATTAGAAAAATATCCTATGAGATCCTGAACTAAGGATGTGACAACAGAGCTAGAGATAAGGAGATGAGTTTGAGTGACTTGCAGAGGCAGAATAGATAGGACTTGATAACAAAGTGGGCATGGGGAAAGAAAAATAGCACAGTGGTTAAAAGCTTAGGTGTTGAGCCAGACAGTTTTGACTCTAGCCCTACCTCATATTAGATATAACACCTGGGAAAGGTTCTTCACTAGGGTTTTCAAGTAATAGTATTGATACTTTCTCCATAGAGATGTTGTGAAGATTAATGTTAATACTTGTAAAGAAGTTAAGACAGTCCCTGATCTATACTAAGCCTTCAGTAAATATCAGCTGAAGCTCTAACTTTTCTATTTTGAGCAACTGAGTAATGATGATCTCATTCAAAGAGAGAAAAAGTTGGCAAGGAGAATCATGTTCTTATTTTATGAGTGTGTATGGGAGAATTAATTAGTTTTCCTTGAGTAGCTATTGGAAATTCCAATGGATACCATGAAGAGGCAGCTAGAAATATGGATGTGGAGCCCAGAAGAGTTAACGGGGTAGGATAGATTGATTAACACTGTATAAAAAATAGTGAAACCGTAGAAGTAAATAAAGTAATTCAGGTGAACATATGGAAAGAGAAAAAAAGAGCCCAATTTGGAAGTATAGGGGACAACAACTTTAGTCTTTTGTCACAAAAGGTGTTTTTGAGAGGTGACAGCATAGGATAGGATAGTGGGGCTGGCAAAATTCTAAGATGGCCCCCAAGATTCCTGCCCCCTGCTAAACATACGCATCTTCTCCAAGTTATTAATAAAAACCATACTAACCGAGGTGCTGCGGTGAAACAATTTATATAAACTTTAAGATTTTTTTAAAAAATAGACTTTATTTCTAAGAGCAGTTTTGGTTTAAAGAAAGAATACACAGAGAGTTCTCATATATTCTCTCTTTTCCAGCTCACAATTTCTCCTTTTAACAACTTGCATTGGCATGGTACATTTGTTATTATTGATGAGCCAATTTGATACATTATTAACTAAATCCATAGTTTACATGTGTTCACTCTTCATGTTGTAGAGTTGTATAGGTTTTTCCAAATAATGTCATTTATCCATCATTATGATATACAGAGTAGTTTCATGCTTTAAAAATTTTCTCTGCTCCACCTAATTCCTCCCTGCTCCTCCCCAGCCCCGGGCAACCACTAATCTTTTCACTGTCTCTATAGATTTACCTTTCCCAGAATGTAATATAGTTGGAATAATACAGTATGTAGTTTTTTCAGACTGGCTTCTCTCACTTAGCATTTAAGTTTCCTTCATGTCTTTTTGTAACTTGATAGCTTATTTCTTTTTATTGCTAAGTAATATTCCATCTGTATGGCTGTACCACAGTTTATTTATCCATTCATCTTTTTTTTTTTTTTGGCCATGCCGCATGGCTTGTGGGATCTTAGTCACCTGACCAGAGTTCAAACCTGGGTCCTTGGCAGTGAAAGTATGGAGTCCTAACCACTGAACCGCCAGGGAATTCCCTATCCATTCGTCTATTGAAGGACACCTTGGCTGCTTCCAATCCTTGGCAATTATGAGTAAAGATGCTACAAACATTTTGTGTGCAGGTTTTTGTGTAGATGTAAGTTTTCAACACATTTGGTAAAATACCTAGGAGTGCAATTGCTGGACGATTTTTTAAGACTGATTAGCTTTGTAAGAAACTGTCAAACTGTCATCCAAAGTGTCTGTACCACGGAATTTTTTTTTTAAATAAGAGATTTGGACATATTTATGGGCCAGAATTAAAGGGTCATTTTAGAAGGAAATGTTGAGCATATTTAAGAGAGAGAATAATTAATTAACCAGGTTCTGGAGCACAGCTGGATTTATCATTCTTTGGGGGAAAAATAATTCCTAGGATGGGAGATAAAAAGGAAGAATGGTAGCGCCTAAGTTAGAAGGAAAAGAAGAAGAATGAGAATATGAGAGTGTTCAGGCTTGATGGCCTATGTAAGCTGTGAAGTAATCAATAAGGTCACTTTTAAAGAGTGATATTTAATAGATAAAAGTAGGGTGTTTGTCAGAAAAATATTAATAGCAGGTAGCATATATTGAGTACTCGTTATATGTCAAGGTCTGTTTTAAGTGTATCAATCAATTGATCCAAAAAACTCTGCTGTCAAAACTTAAAGTAGGGAAAACTGAGCCACAGAAATGTTACATAACCTGCCTGAGGTTACACAGTAAGTGCTAAAAGAAACTGTGAAGTCTGGCTTCAAATTATACCCTAACTTTCTATTACAATACTGAGTATTGTGAAGTTGTGAGGGTTTGGAAGAAGTGCTATGAATCATGTAAATGAAAGCTACTTAAGGACATATGAAAGAACTTCTCTGTTGATGGTAGAAGATGAAGAAGAGCTAATGGTCCTTTCCATTTCCAAATCCCCTTAAGGCAATGAGTCATATGGAGGTGGGAAAAAAATCTATAATAAGCACTGTAAAGATCTGTTTTCAAAATAACATTTTAGTGGAGAATTAAGATTACCATGATGGTTCACTTCTCATACCTCACTGAAAACCTCCAAATACGTTTTGCCTTTGGGGAAGAAACCTGCCTTCCCTAAATGCTTTCCTCTACACTGCCTTCTTTAATACATTTCTTTTTCAATTCAGATGAACACTGTTGGAGGAAAGCTAAGAACTGAGTTAATCTGTCAATCATAGCACCAGGGTTAATAAACCAGTCCGTGATAATCACTGCATATCATCATCTCACTGTGCAGCACATTGAATTGGATGTGGAGCTTTCCCAATGATGGCACTCAGTGATGGAGTGGCTTTGGGTCAGAAGAGGAAACTGGCTACTGGGCTTTAAGAAGCATGTGAAAGGAAACTGCAAGAAGACCCACACAGATGTAGCTAAATATATGTTAGCTTTGAAGGTTGTCCTCTCTTTTAAATGGAAGGGTGAATTTTGATAGTGGCCAGGAGCCAAGTTGTCAGATGAGTATATAAATAAACATTCTTTGCAAATAAACTGAGCAGAGGAGAACTCTGTCTGGATTTTGGAAAAGATCGCTTTAGTAAGCAGAATCCAGGATGCTGTGTTAGTATATGAAGAGTTTGTAGTAATATAAATACTAATAGTAATTAATAAAAACAGTTTTGGCAAGAGCCCACTGTTACTCTACAGCAACCCACTAGAATTTGAAGATGAAGCATGATTGCTGTTGTCATGTGTCTATCAGTCAAAGTGTACAATGAAAATATTGACGCTGTAGTTTTGGAGTTTGAGGGGAGAGGTCACACCCATTATGAAGGAGTGGATATATCCCATGTGTCTTGGGTATCCTTAGCCGAAATAGCTGATATCTCTAAGGACAGCAGTCTCAGTGGTCCCTCAGTGAGAAGAACAAAGCTCCAAATCCCAAGTCCATACTCATCTGACCTCCTTACTCTGGTTTGCAAGGCTCTCCATGATTGATTTCATTACATACAACTCTTACCACTCTACTTTGCTCTAGATACTGTCTTCCTCCATATCTTTACAAGGCTGGTACCTTTTCACCATTCAGTTCTCAGTCCAAATATAACCTTGTCATATAAGACTGTTTATTAACCTGCCTAAAATTGTCTTCCCTATCCTGTTCCAAACATGTTATTATTTCCCTCTGTTTTTTATTTCATAAAATTTATCATTCTCTGAATATCATATTTACTTGTTTTAATGTTTGTTCAGTCTAGAGAATAGCAAGAGAATCTATAAGATATTCAAGAATAAATCTAACAAAACATTTAATACCATTGTGGAAAAAACACCATAAATTGTTTAAAGTCATAGAGACTGGCAAAAATACCATGTTCCTAGGTAGGGAGAGTCATTTTCTTAAAGATAGCTTGCATTTAATCAACAAAGTATTAGGATCCATAATATATGAAGATTTATTGCAAAATCAATAAGCAAAGACAAAAAATTTGAAAAATGAGAATATGCTCATATCTCATCAGTGGTCCCAATAGTCAATATGCTCAGTCTCATGAATAACCTGGGAAATGTAAATAAAAACAATTTTATTTCTCTCCAAATTCATAAAGTTAAAAAACTTTAAAAGTCTGATAACTTTTAGCTAATGCAATAAAACAAGAAAAGGAAATAAAATGTATACACATTGAGAAGGAAGAAAAAAATAAAATTCTGTTCACAAATGACATGATCATCTGTAGAGAAATTTCAAAAGAATTGACAAAAAAAAAAAAAAAACTCCTCTGGAAAAAATGATTATAGCAAGGCTGCAGGATGCAAGGTCAATATACAAAAGTCAATCACTTCCCTATACACTAGCAATGAGCAAGTGGAATTTGAAATTAAAAACACAATACCAAGTATGTTAACACCCCTCAAAATGAAATACTCAGGTATAAATCTAAAAGTACATGTACAAGAACTATATGAAAAAAAGTACAAAACTCTAATAAATGAAATCAAAGAGGAACTAAAAAATGGAGAGATATTCCATATTCATGGATAGGAAGACTCAATATTATCAGGACGTCTGTTCTTCCCAACTTGATCTATAGATTCAATCCAATCCCAATAAAAACACCAGCAAGTTATTTTATGGATAGTGACAACCTGACTTTACAGTTTGTATGGAGACCCACAATAGCCCACAATAGCCATCACAATATTAAAGAGAAACAAAGTTGGAGGACTGACACTACCCAACTTTAAGACTTACTATAAAGCTACAGTAATCAAGACAATGTGGTATTGGAGAAACAATAGACAAATAGATCAATGGAACAGAATAAAGATCCTAGAAATAGACCCACATAAATATAGTCATTGATCTTTGAAAAGGAGTAAAGGCAATACAAGGAGCAAAGATAATTTCTTCCGCAAATGGACTTCCACATGCAAAGAAATGAATCTTGACACAGACCTTACATCTTTTAAAAAAATTAGTTCAAAATGGATCAAAGACCTAAATGTAAAACACAAAAGTATAAAACTCTTAGAAAATAACATAGAGGAAAACCTTGATAACCTGTAGTATGGCAATAAAACCCATTTTTTGTGTGTGGCATAAAATGATGTTTTAGATAAAACACCAAAGGCACAATCCATGAAAGAAGTAAGCTGGACTTCGTCAAAATTAAAAACTTCTGCTCTGTGAAATGCAATGTCAAGAGAATGAGACGATGAGTCACAAACTGGAAGAAAATATTTGCAAAAGATACATCTGATGGAGGACTGTTATCCAAAACATACAAAGAACTGTTAAAATTCAACAATAAGACAACAAACAACCCCATTTAAAAATGTGCCAACGACCTTAACAGAACCTCACCAAAAAGACAGACAGATGTCAAATAACATATTAAAAGATGTTCCACATCATATGTCATCACAGAAATGCAAATTGAAATGTCACTACACACCTTAATAGACCCAGACCCAGAACACCAGCAACACTAAATGCTGGTGAGGATGTAGAGCAACAGAAACTTGATACATTGCTGGTGGGAATGCAAAATGATACAGCCACTTTGGAAGACAGATTGGCAATTTCTTAGCAAATGAAACATATTCTCACCATAAAATTCAGCAGTCACACTCCTTGGTATTTAACACAGATGAACTGAAAATTTATGCCCACACAAAAATCTGCATGTAGATAATTTTGGCAGTTTTGTTCATAATTTCCAAAACCTGGAAGCAACTGAGTTATCTTTCAATAGGTGAATGGATAAACTGCAGTACATCCAGAAAATGAAGTACTATTCAGCATTAAAAAAATGAGCTATCAAGCTATGAAAAGACATGGAAGAGCTTAAATACATATTACTAATTGAAAGAAGCCAATCTGAAAAGGCTATAAACTGTAAGATTCCAACTATATGACATCCTGGAAAAGGCAAGACTATGGAGACAGTAAAAAGATCACCTGCTGCCAGAGGTTGGTGAGGGAGTAGAGGTGAACAGGTAGAACACAGAGGATTTTTCAAGCAGTGAAAATACTCCATATGATACTATAATGATGAATGTATGTCATTATACATTTATCCAAACCCATAGAATGTACAACATCAAGAGTGAACCGTAAGATAAACTATGGATTCTGGGTGATTGTGATGTGTCAGTGTAGGTTCATTACTTTAACAAATGTCCCACTCTAGTGGGATAATATGGGGGATACAGATAATGAGAAAGGCTATGCTGGTGTGTGGGCAGGGGATAAATGAGAAATCTCTGTACCTTTCTCTCGATTTTGTTGTAAACCTAAAACTGCTTTAAAATAAAGTCTTCTAAAAAGTCTGGTCATACCAAGTTTTGTCAAGAATAGAACTGCCAGCAAGAACTTAATTTATAAAATAATTTTGGAGACTAATGTGGCAATATCTAGGAAAACTGAAATATATGTACACTTCAACAATTCCCAAAGTAGACTTTGGAGGATTTATCACATATATGCACAAAAAGATAAGAACAATAATTACTCATAAAAACATTTTAGTGAATTCTAAGCATCCTATGCATATCCATATATAGGAGAATGGATAAATTATCTATGACTCATTCACACATTGGAATAATATATAGCAATTACCATGTACGAATCAGAGCTCCATGTATCAACATGGGAAACTTTCCAAAATACAGTGTCGATTGAACAAAACAACTGCAGAATTATCTTATGGTACAATAACATTTACTTTAAAAGTTTAAAATACACAAGACAATGCTATATATGTTATGTATATTTAGGCATAATAATATAATGAAAATATGTTTGGCTATTATCCTGACCTGAGCTTCCCAGGAAACGTGGGCTTGAAACAATGGTTTACATGTTACTTCTTATTAGGGAGTGCAGTTCAAGGGGGTGGAAGTGAACTAAAAATAGATTAGGTAGGGAAGGAGGCAAAGCTAATAGGATGGTGCATTACCAAGCTGAGTACTACTTTGTATCAAAAGCAATCGCTTAACACCTATCCTTCTCAAACTCTTCCAAAATATAGCAGAGGGAGGAACACTCCCAAACTCATTCTATGAGGCCACCATCACCCTGATACCAAAACCAGACAAAGATGTCACAAAGAAAGAAAACTACAGGCCAATATCACTGATGAACATAGACGCAAAAATCCTCAACAAAATACTAGCAAACAGAATCCAACAGCACATTAAAAGGATCATACACCATGATCAAGTGGGGTTTATCCCAGGAATGCAAGGATTCTTCAATATACGCAAATCAATCAATGTGATACACCATATTAACAACTTGAAGGAGAAAAACCAGGTGATCATCTCAATAGATGCAGAGAAGCTTTCGACAAAATTCAACACCCATTTATGATAAAAACCCTCCAGAAAGTAGGCAAAGAGGGAACTTATCTCAACATAATAAAGGCCATATATGACAAACACACAGCCAACATCATTCTCAATGGTGAAAAACTGAAACCATTTCCACTAAGATCAGGAACAAGACAAGGTTGACCACTCTCACTACTATTATTCAACATAGTTTTGGAAGTTTTTAGCCACAGCAATCAGAGAAGAAAAAGAAATAAAAGGAATACAAATCGGAAAAGAAGAAGTAAATCTGTCACTGTTTGCAGATGACATAATAGTATACATAGAGAATCCTAAAGATGCTACCAGAAAACTACTAGAGCTAATCAATGAATTTGGTAAAGTAGCAGGATACACAATTAATGCACAGAAATCTCTTGCATTCCTATACACTAATGATGAAAAATCTGAAAGTGAAATTAAGGAAACACTCCCATTTACCATTGCAACAAAAAGAATAAAATACCTAGGAATAAACCTACCTAGGGAGACAAAAGACCTGTATGCAGAAAACTATAAGACACTGATGAAAGAAATCAAAGATGACACAAACAGATGGAGAGATATACCATGGTCTTGGATTGGAAGAATCAACATTGAGAAAATGACTATATTACCCAAAACAATCTACAGGTTCAATGCAATCCCTATCAAACTACCACTGGCATTTTTCACAGAACTAGAGCAAAAAAATTCACACTTTGTATGGAAACACAAAAGACCCTGAATAGCCAAAGCAATCTTGAGAAAGAAAAACGGAGCTGGAGGAATCAGGCTCCCTGACTTCAGATTATATTACAAATCTACAGTAATCAAGACAGTATGGTACTGGCACAAAAACAGAAATATACATCAATGGAACAGGATAGAAAGCCCAGAGATAAACCCACGCACATATGGTCACCTTACCTTTGATAAAGGAGGCAAGAATATACAATGGAAAAAAGACAGCCTCTTCAATAAGTGTGCTAGGAAAACTGGACAGCTACATGTAAAAGAATGATATTAGAACACTCCCTAACACCATACGCAAAAGTAAACTCAAAATGGATTAAAGACCTAAATGTAAGGCCAGACACTATCAAACTCTTAGAGGAAAACATAGGCAGAACACTCTATGACATAAATCACAGCAAGATCCTTTTTGACCCACCTCTTAGACCAATGGAAATAAAAACAAAAATAAACAAATGAGACCTAATGAAACTTAAAAGCTTTTGCACAGCAAAGGAAACCATAAACAAGACAAAAAGACAACCTTCAGAATGGGAGAAAATATTTGCAAATGAAGCAACTGACAAAGGATTAATCTCCAAAACTTACAAGCAGCTCATGCAGCTCAATATCAAAAAAACAAACAACCCAATCCAAAAATGGGCAGAAGACCTGAATAGACATTTCTCCAAAGAAGATATACAGATTGCCAACAAACACATGAAAGAATGCTCAACATCATTAATCATTAGAGAAATGCAAATCAAAACTACAATGAGATATCATCTCACACCGGTCAGAATGGCCATCATCAAAAAATCTACAAACAATAAATGCTGGAGAGGGTGTGGAGAAAAGGGAACCTTCTTGCACTGGGAAGTTGGTGGGAATGTAAATTGATACAGCTACTATGGAGAACAGTATGGAGGTTCCTTAAAAAACTAAAAATAGAACTACCATACGATCCAGCAATCCCACTACTGGGCATATACCCTGAGAAAACCATAATTCAAAAAGTCATGTACCACAATATTCATTGCAGCTCTATTTACAATAGCCAGGACATGGAAGCAACCTAAGTGTCCACGGACAGACGAATGGATAAAGAAGATGTGGCACATATATACAATGGAATATTACTCAGCCATAAAAAGAAACGAAATGGAGTTATTTGTAGTGAGGTGGGTGGACCTCGAGTCTTTCATACAGAGTGAAGTAAGTCAGGAAGAGAAAAACAAATACCGTATGTTAACACATATATATGGAACCTAAAAAAAAAAAAGTCATGAAGAACCTAGGGGCAAGATGGGAATAAAGACGCAGACCTACTAGAGAATGGACTTGAGGACATGGGGAGGGGGAAGGGTAAGCTGGGACAAAGTGAGAGAGTGACATTGACATATATACACTACCAAATGTAAAATAGATAGCTAGTGGGAAGCAGCCACATAGCACAAGGAGATCAGCTCGGTGCTTTGTGACTACCTAGAGGGGTGGGATAGGGAGAGTGGGAGGGAGACTCAAGAGGGAGGAGATATGGGGATATATGTATATATTTGATTCACTTTGTTATAAAGCAGAAACTAACACATCATTGTAAAGCAATTATACTCCAATAAAGATGTTAAAAGAAAAAAAAAAAAGCAACTGCTTGCTTGATCTGGGAACTGTTCTTTGAGAACCTGCTTCCCAGAATAACTGCTTCTCCAGAAAGTGTATCTACAGAAGGAAGCGAGAAAAGTGTACCTGGAGGTTTGGTTTGCTCTATGGAGTATTAGTTCGTTTGTAATAGGGAAGAATAAATCTGACTCCATACTAGATCTGTTTCTTTTAGTTTAACCTTTGTGTTCTATTTCTTTTGCTTCAAGTTAAGAATGGCACCTATAGCCTGAAATATACACGATAGCCATTCTCAAGGCTCTGACCTTTAACGGTATAACACTTCTCCATTCAGATAGAGATAAAAAGTTGCAGAACAGAGAATAACATTTGTCCTGCTGGAGGTTTACAGGAACATCGTGACCTGACCTACATGGACAGCTGCAAGAAGGAAGGATTCCGACACCAAGAAGTTTGCACCAACCACCCATGCCCCTCCCTCAGCTTGCCTTTAAAAATGCTTTGCTGAAATCCTTCAGAAAGTTCAGGGTTTTTTGGGCATGAGCCACCTATCTCCTTGCATGGCTCTGTAAGAAACATTTCTCTGCTCCAAACTCCGGTGTTTCAGTTTGTTTGGCCTTATTGTGTGTTGGGCACACAAATTTGCGTTCGGTAACACATTCACACACTCCCTGGACACATATGTGTGGGTGCAGAGAGGGTGCTGCAGCATCTCATCTCAAAACGGATTTCTGGGTTACTAGTAGCGTATGTGGCAGAGGCGTCAGGCAAGGTGAAGTTGGCAAAAGTCCGCACAGTATTGGTCTCTGTAGAAGTGCTGGAGGTTGAACAAGTGGTCACTGACCCCAGAAACAGGTGAGGCCGAGAGGATTTGAAATGGCACATAAGAAGTTCAAATATGATAACCACCATTCATCCTTAAAAACAAAGACCCTGGAACCTGGGTCCTTCCTGGGTTCAAACACCAGCATTGTGGCTCACAAGCCATGTAACATTGAAAAGGCCACTTAACATCTCTGGGAGTCAGTATCTTCATCTGAAAAATGAGAATAACAAGCGTAGCTATTTTGTAAGGCTGTTGTGAGGATTAAGTGAATCAATATATTTTCTGGTTCCAACTCTTATATAACAATGATTAGTCTAAATCTTTGTGGCATAAAACAACCATTTTATTGGGCTTATGATTCGTGAGTCAGGAATTTGCGAAGTATCAGCAGGGTAGATCTCATTTACAGTCTCTCATGCAGTTACAGTTAGTCCTGAGTTGGGACTGTAGTTATGTGAAGACTTGAATGGTCTGTATGCCCAAGACGGCTCACTTACATTGCTGACAGTTGATACTGCCTGACAGCTGGGAGTTCAGCTCAGGCTGTCAACTGTAGCAAGTATACACAGCCTCTCCTGAGTGTCAGTCTCTGGGTAGTTGGATTTTTTTTTACAGCTCACTTCACCCAGAGAGCATCCCAAGAGAACTAGGCGGAAGCTGCCTCGCCTTTTCTGATCCAGCCTCAAAAGCCGTGTAGCAGCACTTCTGCTGCAGTCTATTGGTTATAAGTAAGTCACTAAGTTTCCTCCTGAGTCAAGAGGTAGCAACATAGATTCCACCTCTCAATGGGAGGAGTGTCAAAGAATTTGCAGACATCTTTTAAAATAACCACACTATAGGTAAAGCACTTGGAACAGTGCCTGTTCTACTCTATCATTAGTATTATTCTTTGGACATGATGCCATAGTCTTTTAGGCCTTTTAAATGAACTCTTCTGTAGCTTAGTTATTTTTATTTTGTCTTGATGTTACAATCCATGATGTTTCTTTATGGAGTGACACTGGGGAAGATGGACAAACAACACTTCTGGTAATTCTCAGAGCTGATGTTATATAAACCTTGCAGTTATATGGAGAAGATGGCTAGAGCATTTTCATTTTATTTTTTTCTTTGCCACTTGGTATCTTGTTAGGGCTTGTTAGTCAACACATCCCTGAAGCACAGGGTGAAATGATACATTGTCGCTCGCTGATGCTTGCAGAGGATGGGGGTGGATGCTAGCTCCTGACATCACTTTAGGATCCACTTATTTAAAATCATGACACATGAATGGTCAGTCCCTTAATAGGTCAGATCTGTTTTAACTTTAATTTATGCCAGTTCTCAGATTCCTATCAATTGTCCAACAGCTCTGTTTCTGGAGTAAAAAACTTTTTCTTCTGTAGATTTAAGAAGACAGGAAGAAATAGGTATACTGTACTTCAGGTAGACTTCAATATCTTAAAGCCTATTTTTGTTTGTTTCTAGTTTTATAAACAATCACATGTATTTTGGTTGAAAGAGTAGGAAAGCTTCCTGATGCTGGAAGCCATATTTGCTGAGTCACTGTGTATTTCTTTTCATTTAACTTGGTATGTTGAATATTTGAAATATTTTAAATTCTCAGGCTTCATTATTATGCACATTTTGTCATATTATGATGAGGAAGATGTATATTTTCCACTTTATATCATGTTGTAATTGTATAATGAAGGAAGCTTTATTTTATTAAGGTGGAAATGCTGAGCAGCTCCTTAGAAAACTATCTTTCAATTTAATTTTCCTTCTGAAGTATAGGAAAAAAAAGATTTAAACAAAATCTTCTTTTATATCAGCACTATTAAAAGAATGAAGAGACTCATGTTTTCCTAGAGTCTAAACGATTTTTGCACAGGGGCTAATTTAGAAAAGAATAAAATTGTTTATTTTAGAAAGTGTGTCCTTTTAAAATGTGGAAAATGCAATATCTGCACTTAATATTCTATTGACATTTCTTATTAATGAAAGGTTTGTTGGTGTGTAACTGGCCGAAATTTCAGAAATATTGTAATGCTGGTGCCCTGCAATATGTAATAATGAGCATTGGTGTGAGAGGAGACCTAGTGATGCTGGGCTCCTTAGGAAATAACCAGGGAGAAACAGTCTCCCTGGTTATTATAACACTTCTCCCTGCTGCTGTGTCGCTGCTTTTACTCCTCCTTCCTTCTGTTCTCTAGTGCATGTAGGGTGGGAGTCTGTCCATAACTCAGTCATGTGGCAGCAGCACAAACCCCAGACCCTGACCTGCCCCTGCAGAGAGCTTTCCCTGTTCCACAGTGAATACAACAACTATTTCTTGCACACCAGCTGCATGTGGGAGTCTGCTTTCAGAGAACCCAGCATTGCGACCTTGGGCAGCACTCCCTCCCCAGAGGAAGGGAATTTGATATGCAGAAACACTTGCAATTTGATTTAAAATACGATCAAACGGACAGCTCATAGTTTTCTCTTTTAAAAAGGCAAGCAATAACCACTGATCAAATAACTTTTCTTTATTTTCAGCATAATCATTCTTATCGATGGGACCAAGATCAAGCAAGCCTGCCCAAGACCCTCTTGGGGATTTATTTCACACTGTACTTCTGAGCTACAGGCATAGCAAAACTCAGCTCTTCTCGTTTCCTGATCCAAAGTGTTGTGCATCTGGATCAATATTGTTTTACCTGATCAAGAAATAAACTACACATTTGTCAACCCTAGTGCCGACTAACTGGATTCTAGAAGAGGTTGATAGATTTCTTGAAACCATTTGTTTTCAATCTTGGTGATTAGAATCTTATCAGAGGAGCTTAAAAAATATTAATATCTGGGTTCCATCCCTGATCAATTAAATCAGAATCATTGGAGACAGAAAAGCTTCTGAATATTTTTACAGAGCTTTGCAGGTAACTCTAAAGTGCAAACTGGATGAAGAACAACTGTGCTCTAATCTGGCTAAAGTCAAAATACATGTATATTAGACCACACACAAAAATAAACTCAAAATGGCTTAAAGACTTAAATAAAAGACATGACACCTTAAAACTCCTAGAAGAGAACATAGGCAAAACATTCTCTGACATAAATTGTACCAATGTTTTCTTAGGTCAGTCTCCCAAGACAATAGAAATAAAAGCAAAAATAAACAAATGGGACCTAATCAAACGTACAAGCTTTTGTACAGCAAAGGCAACCATAAGCAAAATGAAAAGACAACCTACAGACTGGGAGAAAATATTTGCAAATGATTCAACTGCCAAGGGCTTAATTTCCAAAATATACAAACGGCTCATACAACTCAATAACAAAAGGCCAAACAACCCAATTGAAAAATGTGCAGAAGACCTAAATAGACATTTCTCCAAAGAAGACATACAGATGGACAACAGGCACATGAAAAGATGCTCAACATCACTAATTATTAAAGAAATGCAAATCAAAACTACAATGAGGTACCGCTTCACACCAATCAGAATGGCTATCATTAAAAAGTCTACAAATAACAAAAGCTGGAGAGGGTGTGGGGAAAAGGTAACCCTCCTACACTGTTGGTGGGAACGTAAATTGGTGAAGCCACTATTGAAAACATTACAGAGGTTCCTCAAAAAACTAAAAATAGAGTTGCCATGTGATCCAGCAATCCCTCTTCTGGGCATATATCCAGACAAAACTATAATTCAAAAAGATACATGCACCCCTATGTTCATAGCAACATTATTTACAATAGCCAAGACATGGAAACAACCTAAATGTCCATCGACAGATGAATGGATAAAGAAGATGTGGTACATGTATACAATGGAATATTACTCAGCCATAAAAAAGAATGAAATAATGCCATTTGCAGCAGCATGGATGGACCTAGAGATTGTCATACTAAGTGAAGTAAGTCAGAAAGAAAAAGACAAATACCAGGTGATACCACTTATATGTGGAATCTAAAATATGACACAAATGAACTTATCTACGAAACAGAAACAGACTCACAGACATAGAGAACAGACTTGTGGTTGCCAAGGGGGAGGAGGATGGGGGAGGGATGGATTGGGAGTTTGGGATTAGCAGATGCAAACTATTATATATAGAATGGATAAACAACAAGGTCCTCCTGTATAGCACAGCGAACTATATTTGATATCCTGTGATAAACCATAATGGAAAAGAATATGAAAAAGAATGTATATACACGTTTAACTGAATCACTTTGCCATGCAGCAGAAATTAACACAACACTGTATCGATAAATCAACTATACTTCAATAAAATAAATTTTTAAAAATACACATATATTAGAAAAAGCAGGTAAGTAGCTCAGGCCAGAAGGGAAAACTGAATACATTAAAGGCACAGATAACAATTATTTAACTTTTATTATTTTAATATAGAAAAGGCGACTACACAAAAAACTGAAAAACAGAAGTAAACAACTCCAATTGTCGTACGAATAGGATTAACCAAGAAAGTAGTGTTTTAATCACCAGGAAAAGCAGAAACAAATACCACAAAAGGAAACACAATCCTCTAACTTCTACCTTCAACCTTTGATCAACATTTGTTCATGCAATAGGCCTCGTCCAAAATAAATTTCATGGTTAGCAATAAAGTTCTTTACCTCCCACGAGAAATCATTCAAAACCCAGTTTACCTACTTTGATCATATTTTTTAAACGTGCCCAACATTACATAGATATGTAGCTTTTAATGTGGGTTTTGATTGAAAATCCCATGGATTTATATAGGTCTTTAAATAAAAATGCACCATGGACAAACCAGTGTGTTTTATTTTGAGCTTATTTGGTTGGAATAAACAGACCTATTCAGACTAGCTTAAACAGAGGGGGATATTACAAGGAGGGAATTCTCACAGACACAGAAGTTGCGCTTAAGCCTCACTGAGGGGGAACTAGGTGGGGACGAGGATGTGACAAGGACCAGACCATCAGTTCGGGCTACAGCTCCCTAGTTAGTGAGACTGGCTATGCTCTGTGGGCCTGCTCCTCCCTGCCCCTTTGCCAGGGTTTAGCTGTCTTTGACTCACAGTGTCCTTAGTGGTTCCATAAACTGTGGTGGAGTTGGGAGGAGAAAGGTCACGTTCTAAACCGTGACTAAGACAGCAGGAACTGTGGGCAGAGGGGCAGACCCGCTTTGAATCTCTGTGACAGTCAGGCCATGAGTGACAGCTTCAGGATAAGGGGACAGCAGAAAAGGCAGCTGCCTAGTCTTTTCAAATATGAGAGGAGCCATCTGGATGTGAAAAAGAGAAGCCTGGACTTGGGGTTAGAAAACCTGGGTTCAACCATAGCTCTTTCATTAACTAGCTGTCTTCTGTATAATCTTGCAACATTACTTCATGTCAGTTTTCACTACAGAAAATGTGGCAAGAATATATACCCCCCAGGATTGACTTAAGGATTAAATAAATAAAAGGTTGAAAATGCTTCGTAAATCTGAAAGCATCAGGCAAATGCAAAGGAATAATGACTTCAATGGACCAGAATGTCAGGTTAATTACTACTGTAAGGAAGGCAATGCAAGGTGATGGCTTATGAATAAATATCAGCTTGGCTGTCTATTTTAACTCATGTATCCAATATATTAATGTAATACCTCATGTGTGAATTTTCCAAAACACTGAAGAATGAATACTGGCCATTACTTAACTGCTTTCACATGAATTAAGGGCATCATGTGGATGATTCCAACTTCATTATAAGTGAGGAAAAGCTGACTTTCAGGGAGGATAAGTTGCTTAAGTCCACACTGGTGGTAAATTACAGAGCAGGATTTGCAGTCATTTTGGACTGTGGGAGGGTGCAGCTCTTTCCTTAAGACTAAAGGGCACCAGTCTCTTCAACCAGTTGACCTCCTATCTATGTTGTCTCCTCCCTTGCCTTTGTTACATGAAAATCAGGCAGCATGAATCACATGTAATCACATTACATCTATTCAAATTGGGGTCTGCAAACGACAGCCTAGGCCAAATCCAGTCCTCTGTCTGTGTGGGCTAATAATGGTTTCTACATTTTTAAATGAAAAGAAAATTGAAATAAGAATAAAATTATGAGAAGTGAAAATTATATGAAATTCAAATTTCCATGTTGATCATTTGTTTACATGCTGTTCATGTCTGTTTTCACATTACCAAGCAGAGTTGAGGAGACAGAGAAGGTATGGCTTGCAAAAACCTAAAATATTTATTATCTGGCTCTTTACAGAACAAGTTTACAGATTCCTGATCTCAATTACTGGTTGCTTTTCATTTGTTTTCTTATTAATAAGAAAATAGTGTCTCATCAATTGTTATCAGAAGCATTTAAAGTGAAAAACTAATGGATGTACAACAAATTGGCAAAGCTAAAAAAATTGCAGTGGGGAAAATCCCTCTATTGTGGGAATAAAAAGTAGCACATGATTTCTGGAGACAATTTTGCTACGTGTGTAAAAGTTCTTATAAATCTGGATACCCTCTGACTCAATAATTCCATTTCTATAAAATTTTGCTAAGGAAATAGATATCTGTACAGAGATGTAGGAAAGGAGAATCATTTATAACAGTGAAAATTTATAAACAGACCAAGTGTCCAAACATGTATAATTAGCTAAGTAACTTAGAGTATATCCATCAAATGGAATGTAATAAAGTCATTAAAAAGAATAATGCAAACCTACGTTTATTGAGTTGAAAGATGTGCATAATACATGCTTAGGGGAAAACATCATGGTACACAAGAACATGTATAATATGTTCTTTTAGTAAAGTTATATGTTGTGGTATTTCATTAAATGTGATTTTTAGAAATATAAAAAGTGGAACAGCAGAAAATATAGCATTTACTGAGTTTTAAGTACTCTATTAGACAAACCTACACATTATTTCATTTAAAATTCCCAACAATCCTGTAAGCTATTCACTCATTTTTAATTTAATTATATTTTTAATGTACTTAAAATTGTCTCCGTTTTATGAGTGTTGAAACTGAGGCACAAAAAATTAATTGCCCAAAGTTACATAACCAGTAAGCAGTAAGGCCAGGATTAGAAAGCTCATGTTCTTTATATCCTACACCACAGTTTCCTTTCAGGGGTCAGGTTGAATATTTTACTTTAATAAAAATCAAACAGTAAACTTTAGTATGTTCTTTTACTATAAATGGCTGAGGCCCTTCCTGAGATACAGCAAAGTTTAATGGGAAAACTGTGGGAATTCCAATCAGAGAGATCCATGTAATTCACTGCTTAACCATTTACTGTCTGTGTGATACTGGACGAGTTATTTAGCCCTATGAGTTCTTCTTTCCTTAAAATAAAATGGACATAATGATATTTATCTCATAGTTATTGTGACAATTAAAAGCAATATAAGCACGTAAAAAAAAAGCATATTAAAAAAGCATGTAAGACATATTTGAAAAGCAATAAACTTTGATTCCCTTAAGAATGTAATAAACAATGAGTACCATAATTTATCCCTGTGTGTCTACATATGGATTTCTAAAATACTAAGCAGTGACCATGTAATTTAATTTTGCACCTTAAGACTGGCTGTCATCAGTTTAGAGCTACTAATTTAGAAATCATTAGTTTGTCTTTTTGAAGGAAATGATGCTAAAGGAAGAGACTGACTTATCACACACATAGCAATCATTCTCTGAGTCCTTGATGTAAAATTTATACAGCCCTTCCATTACAGATAAGCACACTTTACATCTAGAGATATTACTTAGCATGCCTAAGAATGACATTTGTCTGCTAAGAAAAATATGTTAGCTGGCAAGAAAAATATCTAATTCTTCAAAAGAATGACTTGGGAAATTTCCTTTCTGATAGTGTTAGGACTACAACTTAGCAAGTTAGAAAAATACCAAAAATCGAGGATTGGTTGCTATGGGATCCTCTTGTAGGTGTCATGGCTGGGGCACCAAAATAGCTGAGTACAGTCCTAGCCACTGGTTCAAACACAAGAAAACAGATTCAGTCAAGTGTCTTGAGTAGGGAAAAGTGGCACCTGTGATTGATACACCTTTAAAACAACAAGGGAGTTTCATCTTGTTCCATGATTTGTGCTGTTCCACATCTGGTAATTTTCATCTCTATTTTTCTAGCATTTTTTAAAACAAGCCAAACAGACTTCTCTTGATGTTTACTTCTTTTACTGATATCACACCTACTTCTTTTACTGATATCCCACCTAGAGTCTTCCTTTCCAGTGTCTGAAACTGATTCTGTGAAACTTTGATGTCTCTGTAGAAAATTGGTGAGAAATTTCGCTATAAAAATGGAATGACATTGGATGTGGCTGTGAAATTCAGGAAGAAGTATTCTACTTCCTCTCCTATATTTAATCCATGTTCCAAAAAGAGTGGAAGGCCCATTTATACTCTGATATTTAATATGATTTCATTTTTTATTGGTAAAAATTTTCCTTACAAAGCAGAGGTAAATGCCCCATCTCCTCTTGGATTTTTCTTGAAGTAAGTTGTGTTGCTGCTAATGTGGTTCTCCAATTAAGCACCACAGTGCTTGATCCAGATGGTTCCTCTGACATCAGGAATGAAAGAAAGCACAGGCAACATAATTGGGAAGAACTACAACCCTGCTGTAAGAGCTGGCTGCAGACTGAGCCCCCTTTTTATAAATCCAGAGTCATCAGAAACTCTTCTCATTTCCCAAGAAACTGAAAACTAACTTAATTTTAGAATGGGCATGTCATAGAATATTTAAAGTGTGCTCACATGCACGTATGTGCGAAACCAGGAATGAGATCAAAATATCAATAGAATATAATTCAAAGGCGATTATGTACAAATGATTGCATGATTGTATAATGCAGTCAAGTCTATCTAGAGAAGAAATCACAATAAATTATGTAGCCAAAATTAATCTAGTGTGGTTTTCCAGACTGTCCCTGAAGGCAGAGGTTTTTAAATTCATCAACTCATCATCTATTACTATTCTAATGTTTAAATGAGAAAACTCAGTAATCTTCATCTGAGAATCACAAATCACTCTGCAAATCTAATTGGCTAAAACACAAGGACATAAAGAAGAATTATTATCTTCATTTCATTGGTTAAAAGATTTAATCTAAGACCAACAAATGAAGCAGTTATGAAACAGACATTAATCTCTTCCTTTTAACCCCTGAGATCCTATTGAGATGCTTCATATACTTACGAAGTCTGTTTACTCTTTTTTAAAATTTTAGCCATGCTATTACATAAGAAATAAATCTACTTATATTCATTTAGAAGCCAGTATAGAGTGAGCAGTCATGTGCCAGCAAGATAGGAAATGCAAGTGTTTGTGAATCAGGGGAAATAGAAACTAGTTTTCAAAAACAGTCATCAGACTGATAGGGTGAGTTGCCAAAGTGAAGAGAGATTGCCTTTTCACCCTTGACAATGCTGACAAATACTGTGTGCCCTGGATGAAGGGTGTTTCCAGAAGAAAACATTTATATTCAAAGTTCCCCAAGCTATGAGTGGGAAATGCATTGCAGATTGCCCTTTCGGAGTGGAGAAGATATTCCTTTGCCAATGGCTCAGTTATGTAATTTGCCCCAGGTCATATGTAAGTGAAATGAAGAAGTACAGCCCAAGAAGCCTGTTCTATCTTCAGCATCCACCATCGTTCTGCAAAGTCACTGATCTATTCTAGAATTCAACAGCTTCTCATTTCTCACGTTTGGCAGACTCCCTGCAGATTTTAACCCTATGCAACATCTACTCCTGTGGTTTCTGTGACATTTTCTCTTAGTCCCATCCCTCAAATGGCTGGTCCTCAGTTTTTATGATTACCTCCCTTTTTTTCCTCTCTGCTTGTCCCTTAAGTATAGGAATTACACTAAGTTTCATTTTGGACTTTTTAACTCCTCTCTTTTGTGAGCCCAGCCTACATGAGCTCATCCATTCTCCGGGACTAATATCATCATTCGTATGTTAGGAATTTTTCAAAGCCCTGTTTCAGATTATGAGGAAAGGAGAACAAATGTCAAGTATTATGGGAACACAGCAAAATTAATAACACTGTACTGGTCCTTGCTGACATGAAAAATGTTATTTCTAGATGACTTGATGTTTCATCCCTAAACAAAATAAATGGAGCCAAGGTAACTGATGTTTAATGAGTGGATGTCAAGAACAAATAAAGTGGAAAAAAAGACCTTTTCCCTACTTAAGATCAAACAGTCTTAGGGGCAATGGACAAATTAAGAATTAGCGTTGATGATGACATAGGAAGAGTTAAGTATAGAATCACTGAACCGGGCTTCCCAGGTGGCGCAGTGGTTGAGAATCTGCCTGCCAATGCAGGGGACACGGGTTCGAGCCCTGGTCTGGGAGGATCCCACATGCCGCGGAGCAGCTAGGCCCGTGAGCCACAATTACTGAGCCTGCGCGTCTGGAGCCTGTGCTCCGCAGCCAGAGAGGCCGCGATAGTGAGAGGCCCGCGCACCGCGATGAAGAGTGGCCCCCGCTCGCCGCAACTAGAGAAAGCCCTCGCACAGCAACGAAGACCCAACACAGCCATAAATAAATAAATAAAATCACTGAACCAAGGAGGGACTGTTGCAGCCTGCATCCTACCGACTCAAGATGTTTTGAAACTTAGCACCTCTTTCCTTAAAACTAGTAACATCTGCAGAGATTTACAGCAGGGAAGTTGTGGACCTAGGGTGGTCACCAACACTGCATTCATGTCGACTAAATTCATTCATCCTAAGGGATGATGCCTGAACTCAGAGAGAACCACACTCTGGGATGAATGGCGAGAGCATTGCTCATTATTGAGCAGTATGGTCGGGTTAGAAATGATTGGGGCAAGCCACCCCCTTCCTCTTATTTACTCCCCCTGGCTTGGAACCATCTGGAATCTGGGGTGGTATTCATATACCCATCTTTGGTCATGATTCTACTTCTAAGATCCAGACATGAATTGACAAATTTCTGAGATTTGAATACTAGTAGCCTAATGAATACTCCACTGACACCACGTCCTCTCCACCTGCCTACTTCATTTTTGTTAATGGCAGTATCATCCGCTTTGTTACCCAAGTTATAAACCTCAAGTTTATTTCTCCTTCTCTATTAACCAATTCACATCCTGTGGTCTCCAAGTTCTGTCCCTTTTATGTTGAGGGTCTTATGCATCTTCCTTCCTCTAGATCTTCGCTGCTGCTCTCCTAGCTCAGGCTCTTAGTCACCTCTCCCTGGTTTTCCCAGCTCTAGCCCCTTCTTTCCAGTCCAATCTCCACACTGCTGCCAAAATTACTCTTCTAAAACTCAGATCTGATCACATCATTTCTCCTCCTCACCTTTAATGACTGCTCTAGCTTACACAATAGAATCCCCGAGCTTGTGAATATGATAGAAGACCCAATATCTATCTCCAAGCTTTTTTTTTTTTCCCTTGGCCTCATTTCCTCTGACCCACCTATATGCTCCAGGTACACCAAACAGTTTCATGTTCTCAGAATGTGTCCTCCACTCATGCCTTTATGCATTGCTTTAGAAATTCCCTTCTATTCCCTCCCCCTGCTGGACTCCTTTTTCCCCATAGGTTTTGTGTAAACTTGAGTTTCCACCACTTATCACTGTTTATCCTGGGCTGTGGTGTGTCCTATATGATCTGCCTCCCTCATTTGACTCTCAATGCCTTGAGGCCATTGGACCAGATGAGGATGTAGCATTCAGTAAGTGCTTGTGGCATTTATTCATTTCCTATTTAAAAAGGTATACACATTTTGAGACTACTCTAGCCAAAAGTGCAGAAAAGACAGAAGAATGTTAGAATTGGATTTTTTTTTCTTTTTTTTTTTTGGCCTGAGAATCTACTGTGGGGCTGGCCTGACAGCAGGACACAAAAGTGAGAGTGAAAAATTGTCCCTGTCCATGTGCAGATTTATAAAGGAAATGGTCTCCAGGACTTTGTTTCTGTCTGATTAAGGACACAAAAAGGGGATATAGAGATGGATTGGATAGAGGAGGTTGACGAGGGGGATTCTTTGGACAGAGATGCCATGCCATCTGTCACACTTTTGGGGGAGGTCTAGGGAGCTGTTGCCTTCTAACCCTAAGTTTAATAAAAAGAGGATTTAAATGCTTGGAGAGCATTGAAATGTGTTCCCTGATGTTGGGAGACACACATATTGGGAGACACTAGATTTCTACAGGCTGGAGAAATCCAGCAGCCAGAGAAGGCTCTGGTTCTGGTACCCTTCAGCGTTTTTTGTTTTTTTTTTAACCCTATGCAACATCTACCCTATGCGATCCCACCTCGCGGCCTGTGGGATCCTAGCTCCCCGACCAGGGACTGAACCTGGGCCCTGGGCAGTGAAAGCATGGAGTCCTAACCACTGGACCACCAGGGAATTCCCTAGAAGCGCTTCTGAGTTGGGATTTGCCTCGACTCCCAGTGTAAGGAGGGTTGGTAATACAAGAGGGCCAGGCGAGGGCCAGGCGAGGGCCAGGCGGGAGAGGGAGCTGGAGAAAGTTGTCTTAGGTCCTGTCCAGTAAGGCTGCCTGGATGGGAGAGAAGCCTCAGCAGAAAGAGGCTGGAGGTACACCACTGGAAGCCCACAGACAAAGAGAAAAAACTCTGCTAAACCACCTGCCTGTCATGGGATGCCCAGTCTCCAATCAAGTAAGACATCTCCTATTCCCTTATTTTTCCTTATTCCCCCAGCTTTATCCCTAGAAGGAGCAAAAGCAGCTTTGTCAGGAAGAAGAGAAAGTGAGTCCACAGAGAAGAAAGCAGGCTTGATGCCTGAGGCAAATCTGTGCTATAAATCTTATACCATCAGCTTCGGAGTTTTGACTATTCCATGGGCTGTGTATTTTAATTTCTGAATTGAGACTTTTTAATAATTGAGATTCTTTTTATAGCCAGAAGAATGTTATTATCTGAGAGTGACTAAAAAGTCACGAGTCTGTCCAAGTCTTCAGCTTGAGGCAGGGGAAGATATCTTTCACTGCATAATGTTTAAAGGAATGGCGAGAGACAAAACTAAATTTGCGTTTTGATCACAACTTACATGCGTCATGCTTGTTCAACACATTGGTTACACAGGAAAAGACAAAATATTAATATTTGGGTGTCCACATAATGAGTGCTTTCTGATTTTTCTACAGTTGAAGCCAAAAAAAATGGCTGAGGAGTTCCTCTTGGTATCTATTTGTGTCTTAGTTTTCTGATGTTAATGAAAATCATTTTTTTTGTTTACTAATATTAAAAGTCAGACTATCAGAAGTGTGTATTCCACATCTAAAGCTTGATCAGGCATTCTTACATTTTATGCTATGAATTGTAGATACTTGTTTTATAAGGAAAATCTAAGTGACATGCCATGCTTGTAATGAAAGCAAGAAATTTAATTCAGTCCTTGGTGTCATAATAGAGAAAGAAAAACAGCCTTTAAGAAAGCTGCATGGCGCTGGAAGCAAGAGTAATGTTAAAATACAGTCATCCCTCAGTGTCTGCTGGGGACTGGTTCCAGGACCGGCCTCACTGCAGATACCAAAATCTGGGGATGCTTAAATCCTCTATGTAAAATGGTCTGGTACAGTCGGCCCTCTGCATCTGCAGATTCTGCATCTGCAGGTTCTGTGGTTGGTTGAATCCAGGGATGCAGGACACATGGATACGGAGAGCCAACAGTATTTAGCAACTGGCACATCATCATAAATTAATATATACAATAGAAAAAAATGCTTTTATTCTCTAAACAATATGAATTACGAAATTGCTTGTCAAGTGATGTGTGTTTTGGCACAAATAGTTCATCCAATTTTCCTAATAATTTCCAAATATATTGGTGATTTTCAGAAATGTCTGGTTGAACTTTGCTTGACATAGGAGTCACTCGCTAAATGATGCCTTTGTGTGAGCCATGACTTGACATAGAGAAGGGCAGGAAATTGTTCCAATAGTTCCCATTTAACTGTCATTGAATGACTTGCATTTATTTTTTTAAAAAAAGAAAATTTCTCTTTACATACATGATATTGTTTAGGATCCACAATCCTCTGTCATTGTTTGCTGAATTAACAGGAAAATATGAACATTTTTCTAGCCCTCATAATGCTGAGATTTTTACATAATATCTATTTGGTGTCTTTATCATTGTCAGGAAAATTGTTTATTAGAATATTTAATTGGATCAAACCTAATCCATTAGACCAGATGAGACATCTCAGGCTGCTTAGGTTCAAATTCCAGCTTTGCCCATTAACTTTTAAACAACCTCTCTATTTTTCTCATCTGTTAAATGGGGATGCTGATAATTACAGTACTCATAGGAGTTAACATATGTTTATAAGGATGCCTATAAGAGGCAATCACTAAATAAGTATAAAATTAGTGTTAAGGCCCACTCCATTTGGGCTTTTGGTGGGTTTTAGATGGAGGTGAATTTCAACAGGGACCATAAAAGGCTTTCCCTTAGGCACTGTTAACCCTGCATGGTCCCATGGGGCCTATATGTTGCTCACAACCTCCTGTTGTTGGCCTCAGGAGCCCCCATTACCTCCTCAGTGCCTGTTGCCCGTCCCTATACTCTGGTGAGAGTTAAAAGTCTTGTGGTGACTGCAGTTCCTACAGGCAACTATAGGAGAGGAGTCTGGGGAAAAATGAAGACTGGTACCAGCTGGCCATAGCCAAAGTATGTTTATATGAGCACCAGGTACTTGCCTACCAGGATGCCCAAAAGTGCTGTCTCCCCTGTAGGGTTCCGGTCTTCTTCTGACTTGGAGGACAACGCATGCATAGCAGTAGTTGAGAAAAAGCTGTGGCAGGCTGGCTGGCGGCCAGCAGGTTGCTAGAAGCCAGCGTAGACAATCTGGACTGCTTGAACTGGCGTGCACAGGCCAGTTCTCCAGAGCCCCTGAGGGGATCATAGCAACTGGTGATGCCTGGAAGGCAGGACTTTTGGGGGCACTGGAACAGGATCTTGGAAGCTCTCTGCTGTACCAAGCATTAACCTCATAGAGGCTAGGAACTGGAGGTGTCTATGACACCTGTGGGAATAGGCCTGGGTGGCAAAGGGCAGGCACTGATGAGGAGGAGGCTTGGAAAGCAAGTCTTTTAATATTATAACAACTTATTCAACTGAATAAGGTGTATGTTGACTGAAAATCAGCCCTGGGTTTAAGAACATGTCACTCGCTTGACTAGGTTAGAACATCTTTCCTCTATGCCTTTCTTCTACTTCTAAAAGTAATAGGCAAGTATCCCATAAGTTCAGGGCTACTAAGTAAGATGATAGTTTTTGCCATTTCTCACTTGACAAGGAGATTTCTATTTATCATAGGGTGGGGAAACAAGGAAATATAGTCCACTGCATTCTTCTTTTTTCTCTGCTTTATGATAAAGGTGGGAGCAGAATCTTAAATGTGTTTATTACGAACATGAAATTACCAGTTTATTTAATGGTAAATAATTACCAATTATTTACCATCAAATAAACATACTAGTTAAAAGGGTGTTTTTTTCTTTTTTCTTGAGACAGGGCAAAATCTATTAAATATTGATTTCTCCTTGAGAAATTGAGAATATTGAGTCTCCTTGAGGATTCTGATCTGACCTACTCCATCTGACCTTTTCCTTCTCCCACTCTAGGATTGGGGCTTATGCTTTTCGGTTTTTGTTTCACAGAATGAGGAAGAAACTGGGAGGCAGAGAGGAGGGAGAAACAAGTGGGTCTAGGCCAGAGGTTACAAACTCTAAATCCCACAATAATAAGTGAAAGGGAATAATGTGGGCTGGGAGGAATAATAGGCACAGATGGGTGGGGTGGCCAAGCGGAGGCCACACTATTTTATCTCATCATTCATGGACCAGCTCCAGTTAATTATCATGAATGCGGGCCTACTGTTGCCAAATCTTTTAACTTTTCAAAGATCCAAATCTGGGATTTTGTGTGTATGTGTGTATGTGTGAACCTTCTTGAGTTTGCAAACCAAACAAAGCACAGCTGGAGGCCACAGGTCTATTACCTCAACGAGGCCTGGGGGTAGGAGATTTTAATGGAATTTGAGGGCCAAGTGGGAACAGCTGTGGTGTGTTTGTGATGGAAAAGGCATGAGAGGAAAAAAGGCGGCTTTAAGGGTGTGTCTGTGATGTTTCTTCAAGGTACTTAAGAAAACCTAGCGAAGGACGGTATTTTGAAACAATTTTAGGTTGCTGTAAAGAGTACTTTTGACAGGGAAAACATTCTAGCCTTGAATTATTTGGGTCATAGTTCTACAAGTAAGTGCCACATCACAAAAGAGGAATATTTCCTCCCCATAAGCTACATAGAGGGTTATCCTGCCCTCCTACATTATATCTGAGTTAATTTGTCTCTTCTTTGCCTTGTTAATTAATAAAAAAAGACTTTCATTGTGTCACATAGTTAATTATTAAGAGAAATGCAAATCAAAACCTCAGTGAGGTATCACCTCACACCTGTCAGAATGGCCATCATTAAAAAGTCTACAAACAGCAAACGTTGGAGAGAATGTGGAGAAAAGGTAACCCTTGTACACTGTTGGTGGGAATGTAAATCAGTGCAGCCACTCTGAAAGACAGCATGGAGGTTCCTTAAAAAACTAAAATTAGAACCACCATATGACCCAGCAATCCCACTCCTGGGTATATATCTGAAAAAATTGAAAACACTAATTCAAAAAGATACATGCACCCCAAATGTTCATAGCAGCACTATTTATAATAGCCAAGACATGGAAGACATCCCAGTGCCTATCAACAGATGACTGGATTAAGAAGCTGTGGTATACATACAATGGAATATTACTCAGCCATAAAAAAGAATCAGATATTGCCATTTGCAGCAACATGATTGGACCTAGAGTTCTATGCTTAGTGGAATAAGTTGGACAGAGAAAGCCAAATACTATATGATATCACTTATATGTGGAATCTAAAATATGATACAAATGAATGTATTTACAAGACAGAAAAAGACTCACAGACATAGAAAACAAACTTATGGTTACCAAAGGGGAGAAGGAGGTGGGGAGGGACAAATTAGAACTACAGTATTAACAGATACGAACTACTATACCTAAAATAGATAAGCAACAAGGATTTACTGTATGGCACAGGGAATTATACCCAATATTTTATAATAACCTATAATGGAATATCATCTGCAAAAATACTTTATCAGTATACTGTACACCTGAAACTAACACAATATTGTAAATCAACTATACTTCAATTAGCAAAAAAAAGACTTTCATCGTGATTCCTGCTACCAAATGTCTTAATACCTTGTGGTTTAAAGACTTCCTTTAGGAAGTATAACACAGATGCTAATCTTAAAAAATTATTAAAGAAAAACTCTAATGATTGTGGCTATATTGTTCCAAATCTGTATTATTACCAAAGGAAGAGTAAATAGAAGGTGATGACACTATTGGTAGAAGAAGTAGGTTTCAGTGAAGTGAGAACACGAGTCTGGAAAACCTTCAGTACAAAAGTAATTCTTCCACCAGTCACACGTTTCTACCACTTGAAAACTAACCTCTTCGACATCGGAGTTGGTGATGTTGTCTCAAACAGTTTTAGGGGTGATTTTTACCTGTAAGCAGTCTGCCATGGAGCTCCTTCTCCTTAAACGCGTTAGCAGCGACTGGATGAGCTGACACTTCTCAAGCTTTAACGTGCAGATGAAATCACCTACGGGAATGTTGTAAATTGGCCTGGGCGGAGCCTGAGGATTTGCATTTGGAACAAGCTCCCAGGTGAAGCTGGGCACGATCTAAGCAGCAAGGAGCTAAAGGATGAATAAAGATAGAGAGTAGGGCTTGTGGATGTCGAGGATGTCTGTTTTCACGGCCTGCACAGCACTGATTTCTCTCTCTTCTGGCAGTAGCAGCCTGACTTGACTTTGGAGGAAATAGTTTCTCTCCATGGTTAGTTTATGGAGTTCAGACGAGGCCACTTCTCCCTTTACTCTCCACCTACCCCAACCACCTGCGATAGAGTTAGGTCTGTGACCCACCCTTGCCAATCAGCACAAATGAGCAGGTGACCCATGTAATGCAATGATTTTCAGACCCTGGATTTCGGCTAGTGCTGTTGGGAAAGAGGCTTTCTTTGGGAGGCTGTGAAGCCTGGAGCTCCCAGGGATCATCAGGAGAAGGGTGCCTGCCTGAGGATGAAGCCAACATAGAGGAAGCAGAACTAAAATTTGGAAAAAGAAAAATTCCTGATGACATCTCTTGAGAGCCTAGATCCAGAGTTGAAGAAAGAAAGAGTCTTTTTTATTTTATAATTTTTTAAAAATTTATTTTATTTATTTATTTATTTTTGGCTGCACTGGGTCTTCATTGCTGCGTGCAGGCCCCCTCCAGCTGCCACGAGTGGTGGCCTCTCCTGCCGCAGAGCACAGGCTCCAGGTGCGCGGGCTTCAGCAGTCGTAGCACGCCGGCTCAGTGCTTGTGGCTCGTGGGCTCCAGAGCGCAGGGTCAGTAGTTGTGGCGCAGGGGCCCAGTTGCTCCACGGCACGTGGGATCTCCCGGACCAGGGCTCAAACCCGTGTCCCCTGCATTGGCAGGTGGGCTCCCAACCACTGCGCCACCAGGGAAGCCCCAAGAAAGAGTCTAAATGACATTTTTTGAGTGCCTGGATACATCCTTGCCTGAGGCAGATACTCCTGCCTAGTTGGATAGTTGATCCAATAAATTTGCTTTTATGCTTAGGCCAATTCGAGTTTCTGTCACTTGCAACAGATAGCATCCTGCTAATACAGTAGCGATAGGGCCTGACACATAGTAGGCATTCAGCAGATAACTGTAGCCTTCTCTTCATAATTTTTCTTTGGTTGGATTGAGCAGTTTATATTATATTAGATTAGATTAGATCATATTATATTATATATTATGGTTTTTTTCCAGAGAAGAAGAAACAATCTGAAACTATCAGTTAGGTGACAAGCAACTTTATTTTGCAAAACAATCACTATACAGCAACAAATACATTTGCAAAGTTGGCTTGAAAAACATGAACTAACTACAACCAGCCATTGAAGAAACGCCTTTCTATGGTAACAGGCTCTAGAATTATCAGAAGAAAGAAACCCCCCACAGATTTGTAGCGGCATGTTGGAACCTTGGAATCCCAGCATACAGAGTATAACTTTTTGTTGATTTTTTTTTCTTTTTGCTAAAGTTGAAGTAGATCTTCATGATTGACATTGTAAGAGTCTAAAAATAAGCTTTTTCCTGCTAGGGACTTGGCCTCAACCTACATACCCAGGCTAAAAATCCTAGGTGTTAAAAAACAAACATCAGTGCTGATTTTAGCACATCAGTCTTTGAGGGAATGTCTAGAATTTGCCTTTCCAAGCCATGGATCTATCTTTTCTGGCCACTTAGACCATGAATAGTTTATTTTCCTCCTTTCTGTGGCATGAAAAATAGGAGAAAATACTATACTTGCAGCTATGTCAGAATCAACCACATTGAGATTATTCCTTTAATAATATTGACATGATATTGTATTTTGGCTGATGATCCCATTTCCTGCTCTACAACCATATGAGTGTGTGGAGAAGGTCAGCTACCATCAGTACATTTTTCCATTTAACCAAGTTCTCTCTTCAGCCTTCTTCAGCTATACCTAGTTAGTGTTACACAGGTGTCTTGCTTGTGGGTGGGATTTTAGCCCATCACCCTGCTGGAACTCAGCAGGAGAATCCAGAGAGAGTTGGTTCCTAAATGAACATGGCCTTTGAGACTCATCATGAACTCGGATCTCTCCTGCATCATTGTAAGGTACCCAATTATTGGTTGCAGGTGACCCAGAGAGAGTGAGTGGGCCTTTTAACTCTTCACAGATCTGGATTACTTATGTTTCCTTAAACAGGTTCTCAAAGGCTAAAGCCAGAGAGAAACTGGCATTAATAGATCTAGAATTGGAACTATGAAGCCTTAATTTCTAGATCAGCGTATGGATGTCCCCACAAGAGTGGTGTTCAAAAAGCTTAATTTGTGTCGTTAATCTTGAGTGTAAAGGCAAGATGGGTTCCACCCCTTATCCCCATAAGAAGACATTTAGCCTGTGTTTCTTTCTTTTACTTGTACAAATTATCAGGTTCATTTTGTTAACTTTTTATAAGGAATTGTATTTCCATACGAAGCAAGGACATTTATTCATTATAATTTTGCTGTGATTTGAAGTAAACATTTGTTTTAATGCCAAATCTAATAACTTGGTACTTTATATAATCTTTATTTTAGACATGTATTTGTAAGAAACAATTTTAATATATAGATCATGTTTACTTATTCTTAATGCTTATAAACAATTTAAACCAGGTTGAAAAAAAATACTTGTTTCACAGGTTAAAACTGTTCTAACCAGCTGTTAACTTCAGCTTTAATCACTATCTAACACTACCAAACACATAAGAAAATGCTGTTAAGTCTCCACACTCCTATTCTTTCTTCTCCTATTTTCTGGCGCATTTCAAGGGAAGCTGATGAATAAAATGCCCAGATGGGACAAATCAAACCTCACAGCAATAATTAGGCAGAAAACAGACACATCCACAGTCCTATCAGTCATTTCTAAATCTTTGTCCTATAAAATAACTGACCTATAAATAGTTTCAGGAATGTTTGCCTACGTAAAACCTCTTAGTTGAGAATGAATGGTGCACTTTTGCTCCTAGAGTTTCTTTTACGGAAGTCGCATTGGTTGTTAATTTCCAACGGGTCACAAAATGGCACCCGCGTCTCTGTCTTTGCATCCCTTGGCTTCTTTCTTAGATCCTACTATACTAGCTTGTTGCCTCAGTCCATGTTCATCATTTCCTCCTTTATATTCGAGAACTGATTTGGCTCAAAGGAATCAAACGCCTACTGGACCATTTGCCTTTAACTGTTCAGATCCAGCCTACCATCCCTGAGCAAGAAAAAGAACAGATAAAATACTAAAAAGCATCCATCTAGCCTGGTAACCCACTGCCTTATTCAGGCTATTGACTATTTCATTGCTTATTCATACATCTAAGATGAATGATTTGTAAAGTGAATTAATTAATAGGTTTGTGATTTCTAGACCGTATCTAAAGTCAGAATGGTATTATCTACTGATAAATAATAGTGTTCCTTTACAGAGTACAATGTTGGAGTTATGAAAAACCTGATTTAGATATCTGCATCTCCAAAGTTTTATAGCTATAGCTTCTCAAAATACCATATTTTTCCCTTCTGATCAAGGGATCTTTGGGTATGGAGGTCAAACATTTTCTATCAGAGAATTTAATAAACAGGTACTATTTGGAAGAATGGGATAACATGCCCCCAAATCCCACTGTTAGTTTCAACTTTAGCAAATGGAAAAAAAAAAGAAAAAGAAATCTTAAGAAGTCTGTTTCATGAATGATTACAGGAATAAAACCCAAACTATCCTGTGATTCAAAATAAGATAAATCCATAATCTTACACCAACAATCTGTAAACCCTTTTATGTATAACTGGACCCACCCCCACAAACTCCATGTTGGTGAAAGCAAAGAAAAACAAATTTTTTTCTAGCATCACGGGAGAGACTTGGGAGAGACTTGTATCTGGCACTAAAACGGGGTTACAGCTTTGAGTTGTTACAGAAAGCAACTTCATGCTAAAACTTTTTGTCTTTTTAAACTTTTTTTTAATAGGGAAAGAACCCTGCTAACACCTACTTTCACATACCTAAAACTGCAACACCAAAGGGTGCAGGAGACACAGATGCTGTGAATAAGGAAGTATAATATTCAAGTATATGAGGAAGTATCACAAATGGCCACAGAGAAATATATATATATTTATATCTATAATACTGTATCAAACAGATGGAAAGGGGGTGTGAAACTGGTAGTGTGTACACAAATCTAGCTGATAAACCAACGTTCTAATCAGACACGAGTCCACCCTAATGAAAGTGCTTCTTTCCTAAGAGATGCACTTTATACCACTTCCTCAACCACAGCTCAAATGCTTTGTAACTATTTTTTAATTAGTTAAATAATTTATTGGATTGACTTATACTCTGATATAATTATCCAGGTCCCAAATGTTAATAACTTAATTGAATCTTTCTTCCCATTTATACAAAATAACGCTTTAAAAAAAACTTATTTCTTACATGCGCTTCCCTTCCTGCAATCAGACTCCTTGATTTAATTTAACCTGTAATAAGTTACAATGGGCAGCTTTTTATCTTTTCACCCAGCAACAAAATAGTGAAATGAGCAGCTTGGATTTTAACAAGGCCTTTCAGGATGGAGTGGATAGCCTTCAGGCACATGAAAGGTAGAAATGCAATTTTTAAAATAATAATACTCCATGCAAAACAGAGCAGAGCAAAAATAATTGTCCAATTGTCCAATTGTACTCATGTAAAGCCTGTTACAAATGGAAATCAAGTCAATTTCTGCATATACTATTCTTTTTTTTAAATATAAAATTGTAACAATTACTACAGTTTGGGAATGAGATTATTTCTCTTATGGTTTGTAAAGAATGAATATAACACCTGCTCAGAGCCCACTCCTGCCAAGAGCTCATGCCTAAATAGTATTACTTCAATGCTAAACGAGAAATATTCACAAGCCCTGCTTAGCGAGTGCGGCAGTGACATCCTCGGCCAGGGTGGCAAGCTGGGGGGATTCGAGCAGGTTGATGCTTCCAGAAGAGGAGACGTTGCTGAGTCGTCGGGGGGATGCCACGCTGGATCTGCCTGGGGACTGCGTAATGATCTCAGCCCCGTGGTCCACACGGGCCTTAGCATGCTCTCTGAAGTTCAACTTTTGGCTGTCAATCTGTTTAAGACAAGCATCAGTCCTCGTTAACTCAAGCATCTTAACTGTCGCTTAGCTCTTTCTCTATATCCCAGAGCTGATGTTCATGTCACTTCTATTCAGCTCTACCATCCCTACTTCTAGATGTCCGGGCCTTCAATTTGGGACCCATTTTGATGAAGAGTATTTCAGAAGGATTTTTTAAAAAGGCAAGATCGGCTCACGATCTTGTTTCTTACCTTGACATTACCACCTCCAGGTACGTGGTGAGCATTGTCAAGTGAACCAACTTTAGCCTGGGCCTTTTCTTTGAAATCCAGTTTCACACTCTCAATTTTCACACGCCCACCACCTACGTAGGAGAGGAGAAAGGCTTTTAAATGCCTTGCTAAAATTAAATCTTATATTTGTGGTGACTAGTTCCCCAAAATGATTATAGTACATAGACCATGGCAAACGACAAACTTAATGAACTCTACTATCCCTCCGACCATGGATGTGAAAGGAATCTTTTAGAATTTCTAGTCTATACCATTTTCCCCACACCATCTATGGTAGTGACATACTTTTTGTACCATTACGTGGATTGCTCTACATGTTAATTCCTTTCTCCTCTACTCATGTCTAACCTAAAATATCAGAGGGGTTTTTCTTATCTGTGTAATAAAAACTCTAAAATGACACAATGAAAATATCATATGTATCCTTTCTCAAACTTGGCACATTTAGTCTCTTATTTCTAAGGGAGCAAACTAAATTGCAATGAAGCTCTTCTTTATTTTTCTTAATGGTAATAGGTCACTTGTTCAAAGAACTATTAGGCTAGCAATGGAGTGCATGTGGGTAATATTACCATTTGTCAATTTTCAGCATTGATAGCTTGACTGATGAAACTGGAGTCAGGGGCTAAGTTGCTTAAGAGCTTCCATTTTAATTAGCAGATGGAGTGATAGGAAGAGACTCTTAGGAGATCCCATTCTTTTCCAGATGCCATAGGACGAATGTGACTCTGCCTTTGATCTGATAATACTGAGACTGAGTTTTGACCATGCCATTTGCTTAAATGCTAAGTAGTCTGAAACTCGAGGATCTGCTGACAGATGAGAGTGCCATGAGCCACCCTTCTGTGGCACTCCCCATTTCTGCACACCTTTCTCAGGCTTATGAATGCAAGGAGTTCTCCATTGAGTAGGTATCTGTTGTCCTTTAGCCTGTTCTTGAGCCTGTCTGCTGATGTCTTTGACCTGGAAGGAAGCTGGATTAGACACCTTTACCTGTCTCCACCTAAGAGATTAGCTTTGACTTGCATTATTAACTTGGTTTTGGCTCTATGCATTTTTTTTGGAAGGCCAGTGGTAAGCCATGTGACCCTCTACTATCATTGCATCTCTCATGGGGATTTTGATTTGGGAAAAATACCTGAGGGACTCTATGGAAACATGGGAAAGATTTTTCAGTTTTGGACTCCTGATGCTTATTTATCTCTGTAGACGAGAGAAAGGTCTGTTAAAACTTTACAGGTCTCTTAGGCCTGTGGTGTTTTTCTCATGTGATACCTGGACATTTATATTAACACCCAATTACCTGGCCAGGGGCCTCTTGAAATTGTATGGTGTTACTGGATTAAATTTTGAAGATTCATTCATTCTCCTCCTGAAGGCTTAGGATGTGCATGATGTTATTTAACTCATGCTTACAGAAGACATGCAGTTGTCCTTCCCTCAAAAGATGCATAACTGCAGGAGTGTTATCCTTCCAACATTTTACTTGGCCCCATGGGTCTCACTTGTTGGTTGTTACAGGATTAGTGTGATTCATAAAACATAATTATATTGGTTAGAGTCTAGAAGATGTTGAGCTTTCAGCTACATGAGATCAACTTTCTTAGGATCTTACTTTTCTATTTTTTGGTGGCCTCTGATAGAAATTGCCTTTTCAAGTTTTCTTTTATGGTTTATATTGTGTCTATATAACCTTGTTAAAATTTTTTTGAACTGTATTTTGAGAGAGAGAGAGAAAAAAATAACAATGTAACATTGACCCAAAATATATTCAGAAAAGGAAGATTGAGAAGTCTATTTCTGTTGAAGTCCTACTAGGTATTTTTACGTAACTCTTAGAGAAGCCCATTTGAATTGAGACATCTCTGCCTTTGGTTCTGAAAAATTCTGGCCCCATCAGAAGCAGTAACTGCAGAAGACTATAATCCCCATCAAGCTTCATATGCCCCAAAGTGAAGTCGACAAGACCGGATATTTCAATTTGTGGCTCCAGGTGTCAAATTGTTTCCTTTATTTTCTCCTTAGATATTCCACAATCCAAAGTAACTTTGTGAAAAGCTTGCTGTTGTCAAGGATCATTGTGTTAATACATCTTTATGAACTTAGTCATCTGGTTCATTTATTACGAAGTAAGAGCTAGATTTAGAAAAAGGTGGGAGTCCATGACAATAGCCTTTTATGACCAGTAAAACATACACAGAATATTTTCTTATCTATATAAGATTTTTCTGTGCATCTAGACCCCAGGTGAATTTAACTAAATGTATACTTACTGTCTGGAATGAAAGACTCCAATATTGTCTTTTGTATTCTGGAAGAAAGTAGGCAGTGTAGCCAAATACTTCCATCATACTGTTGACACAGTACAAAGTCAACTAAATGTCTGTAGACTTAAGTAATAGATGGGGGGTTGTGAAGATACCCACATGGGAACATATCCCTGCTGTTTCCTAAATGACAGATAGCTAATTCCAGGGTAGCAATTCTGAAACCAGGAATGGAGATTCCTTACTCGTAGTTTCTAACTCCTTGACTTGCCTTGTGAACGCCCTTTGCCAAAGCGAAGCCCGATTTCTAGATATGCTTCCAATTCATTTATCTATTTTGAAACGTATCCTATCTACCTTTGTTTTTCAACTAATAAATTCTTCTTAATAATCTCCTGGTCAGAAATCTCACTGGGCTCAATTGTTCTTATACCTTGTTTTGATAACATTTGAGACAATGATTAACGGGAATAACCTATTACCTGGTTTAATTAAGATGCCAAGCATAGATGGTTAAAACCAGTTGCTTCCTCTTGTCCGTCAATGGTATATATAAATTGTGTCAAAATATTCTCAAGAAAATTTACAAATTTGACAGTTGTCCATTATTTACATATGCATGGAGGTGGAATTTAGCAAAAACATAATACATGATACTCAGAAAAAATGACTCATAATACATTAGAGGGAATTAAAGAGGGAAAAATCCCCAGCAAGATGAGTAGAAGTTCTACCTTAGAGCATCAGTCTTACGAGATATTCTAGAAAAACAAGAAGTCCATGGTCAAATAAGTTGGGGGAAACATTGCATTCTGAGGATTCACAATACTTACTGACGTGGATCTGAGAAATTCAGCAGAAAAGTTAATTTCTTCAGCTTTGCTTAAGCATAATCCTTTTTTCACATAATGTAGAAAAACAATTTCTTGAAAAATCTTTGGAAATGCTTCTTTCAGTGCATGTATTATGTATAAATACATGGCCCAATGTATTTTATAGACTGTATATTTCCAACGAGCTCCAACATGCATGTTGAGTACATAGAGATAAACCCATCTCATGTACCTTTTAATTTTTATTTATTTATTTTATTTTATTTTTGTGACTTTTTCTCTTTTTTTTCTACCTTTTAATTTTTTTTTTAAACATCTTTATTGAAGTATAATTGCTTTACAATGGTGTGTTAGTTTCTGCTTTATAACAAAGTGATTCAGTTATACGTATACATATGTTCTCATATCTCTTCCCTCTTGCATCTCCCTCCCTCCCACCCTCCCCATGTACCTTTTAATTTTTAACATGTCCTATGATACGTGGCCTGTTTGTGGTAACTAAGTTTACTTGTCCAAGTGAAGATGCCTTGAAATTTCTAATTTAAATTTCTATTAATAAAAGCATGAAGTATCAGGATTTGGAAAAGTCCTTCCAATTAGATATTTCATTCACAGCAACACAAATTTTGCTTGTCAATTTCTTGAATCCAATCTAATATCTCTCAGACTACTAAAAAGTACTGATTTACCTGGCCTGTGGCGGATGTTTTTCAGAGAGCCGCATTTGGATGTCACGTGGCTTAGGTCTATCTTCTTGGTGACAATCTGTACCTGTGTGAACCACATAAAATGTGCTTAAAATAGTTTAGACATAAACAACCCCAAGATCATACATCAAATCTAGAAACATATCCAAACTCACAACATACAACAACATATACACACAAATGGGAAAGCACAATCTTCCATAGATCCTCCCATATGTTTGGTTGGAAAGAAAAACCAAAGTGAAGGAAAATCCTAGAATAGAAGATTTTATTAGCAGAAAACAGATCATGCCACAAGGGGATAGAAACACCTGGATTCATTAGGCAAGATTCCACCCAGAGAATGAAGCCACATCGTGTCAAACCTTTCCATAAGCAAAGAGCCAAGTGAAGAGAGAAATCATTCTTTAAAAAGTGATTTTTACATAAAAGTGACCAACTTTGCTCATAGAAACAAGAAGCCCAACACTGCTTTAAGATAACAAGAAGAAGAAAGCTCTAAACATGCTTTTCTAAAATACGATCGTCATGCCTTGGCTAAATGGAATTTTTATTGCACACCAAATTATCAATATAAAATGACAGCATTTTTTCTTCTTTGTGTCTTATTGAAATTATTTCATCTCCCAATATTTGAAACAGTGCTTTCCAAGTGTGGTTCCTGGTCCATTTGCATCAGAAATACATGGGAATTACTTAATTGAACACCGGAAATGGCGTCAGGGAATCTGCACATTTGAACAAGTGATTCTTCTCTAGCGGAAGACTGCTGTTTTGGAGGTTGGAAGCTCCCCTACTTACTTTAGAGATCATTAGTTATCTCAATTTATCCTTTTCCATGTAGGTGTTTTGACAGGCAGCACCCGTAGTAGAGGGCAGCTGGGTCTAACCTCTGATACCCTCAAATTATTTACTAGGACCAAGATTGCTTCTGTGAGAGTACCACGTGGTGTGTGCTTACAGTCAGGGCAACAGGAAGGAGGGCAACCTTGTCAGTGTAAATGCTGAGCCTGAGGCTTAGCCCTGCACCCTGGAAAGAGCCCAGAAAACCTTGCTGTGGTCCTCCCACATGGCGTATTTTCACGCCCAGTGCAGCTACTTTGAACATCAGATGACAGCTCCTGCTAGAAGGCACCTGTTTGTCTCTCCTTTCACTGTCTGACTCCATCTCTGCCCAGTTGAGGAGCAAGGAACCAAGAGTTATTAGACAGGTGAGAATTCCGGATTTGATAATCTATAAATTACTTGGGTCACAGATGGCCAGAATCTGAAGTTTAGATGACAGGATCTGTAGTATAGAGAGTCACCCAGTTCGCCTTTTTTGTTATTCTAATTTTACAAAGAACCATGCTTTCTTTAGCTTGAGTTTGTCTGTTTCAACTCTTCCTCAACTACATTTGAGAAACATGGATTCACCTTTCCCTGCCTCTCATAGGATATTATTTTCACTCAATTTAAGAGACAGGAAAAAATCCCATCAAGACAGAGTATACTGGAACTTGAATCTTTTCACTGAATTACAGACGAGCCATGCTTCACCAGTTTTGTGTTATTCCAAATGATATCCCAACTCTTATGAATAATGAAGCACAAAATATTGACATTATACAGTTTGGGTACTTTCAAGTACATCAGTCTTTGCCTCAAGAGTAACTTAAATAGAGCTAGAAAAGTGTGTGCACAGCTGACTTTTGCAGGGGAGTAGAGACAGCATGAGAAAATACCTTGAAGCCAAAGGCCAGCAAACGAATTGGCAAGTGAAGTGGGTTTTCCATCTCCCTGAAAACCATGGTGTACCCCATTAAAAAAGCAAGAAATTCACCAGTGATCTTAGAGGGAAGGATGGGAAGCCCATCACCAAAACTGCAAGGCTGACAAGCTCCCAAACCAGGGGGACGTGTGGAGCAGCAACAAGAAGGGGGGAGCGTGTTGGGAGGGACGCAGGAAAGGAGACGCAGTGCCTGCTGTGCAGATGGCTCCACACAATCAGGACGGCTCCTAATAGAAGCTTCTACTTACATTTCCGCCCCCAGCAGAATGTTTGATGTTATCCTTGGAACCACATCTGGACTGAACCTTGCTAAAATCAATCTTCTTGTTTAAAATCCTAACCTAAAAGGAATTGGAAGTAACTTCACTGTGCATTTTTCTTTCATTATGCTGGGTATAGGGAACCAGAAATGGGTAGCACCAAAGAGGCTCCAAACTCCCTTCCAGCTATGTAATCATTGAAGAGAAAAAACTAACACTGAAACTGAAGAGCAGATCTATCATATGAATATGAGCCCCTTTTCTCCTGCACCCCCAAGGGCCAAATGCTTGAGAGCCTTAGATATCCCAGCTGTAGGCTGCTATAATCTGGAAACAATATAGGAAAAGAAAAATAAAACTTGAATTATCTGTGAGGAGGAGGCTTCTGATATTGTGGGCAACGCTGGGACTCAGGTCCGCTCTATGGAAGGTCCAGTAGTGTAGTTCAGCCCAGGATCCTGAAGGATACACCAGTGCCCCCTCCCCCCACCCAATCCCTACGGTGTTACCCATCACAATTGTGAATCACCTGGTACACTTGACTTGACTATGATTGGTCCACATAGAACAGGTGAGGTTCACATTGGTCTGGCTGAATGCTACAGGTGAGGGTTCTCATTCATCCAGGGGAAGAAGCCCTGGTTTCCCAAGACGGTCAACAAGGAGGCTCTGAGCCTTCTCTGCTGAAAGGATTTATGATTCCCTCGCTGGTTTGGCTTGGTAGCCTTTTGAAAGGCCTCTCTCTTTGACAACTGCTCATAAATAGCCATTATTCTTGGATTTGGTGTGAAAGCATTATTTCCATTTTTAGAGAGGAGAAAACCAAGGACCACTAGTTAGCTGACTTGTACTGAGTCGTGAACAGGTAGTCCAGGCCTTGGTTGGGC